>NC_034591.1:91769454-91788536 GCF_900095145.1 Mus pahari
CTTGCAAACTTTATATGCCCCATACAGGAGAACGCCAGGGCCAAGAAGTGTTAGTGAGTGGGCAGGGGGTGCGGGGGAGTTTATAGGGGTCATTTGGGATAGCATTTGAAATGTAGCTGAATAAAATATCTAGTAAAATAATTTAAAAAGCAAACAAAAAAAGATGTAAAAAAAGAGAACATGTGCAGAAATGCAGAAATAAGGAAAGGGAAGACTGAGAAAAAAAGAGGAAAACTGTTGAGAGGGATAATGATGATGACGATGATGATGGTTGTGGTCATGTGTGTGTGTTTGTGTGTGCGTGTGTGTGTGTATTTAAGATATATATATATATATATAGAGAGAGAGAGAGAGAGAGAGAGAGAAAGAGAGAGACTGAGCCTCACAGTCATCTCCATTGTCTTCTTTTATTCCATCCATCATGTACATAGTTAATTGTGCCTGGAAACATTATATGCATACCCAGAAGTATGCCCTATAATCTCCTAGGCGCATCTTATTCTGATGAACTTGATAGGTACAATCAGCCATGACAATACATCAGTCCTAGAAGAATGCATGTTGGTTTGATTGAGATGATGTATATATCCTCATGAATATATATATATACATATATATATATATATATATATATATATATATATATATATATATCATGAATTATCTAAAAGAGAACTGGGTGCCAGAGGGTACAGGAAGTGAAAAGGGGGCGGGGATGTTTCAGGATCAGGTGTGATGAAAGACAGGAGAGGTGGACAGATGTCCATGAGAATGACTGGAAATCTGCAACAGGCTGGAGTAGGGAGGAAAGGGCTTCTCTAGGACTTTACAGGGACTTCAGATAAGGGAGGCACATGTTTCTGATGCTCTCGACTCTTTTTCTTTTTAATTTTTTAATTTAATTTTAATTTTAAATTTCATTCACTTACATCCTGATCCCTCGCTATACATCCCTATAGAAAATGTCCTGAACATCTTACAATCCTCCCTAGCCCTTTTCTAGAATGATCCCTGAACTTAAGGTGTGGTCGTGTTTTGTAGATTTTTTTATTAATGAAAAACAAAGTCCCATGCTAGTCACATTTAAAAATTAATGCTGAAGTGTGATCTACAAGTTGAAATTTGTCAACTATATGTGGTCTATGTGTTAATGGGTAATAACTGATGGCAATACCATAAAATACATTTCACTGTTGATAGAAAAATCCACAGCCATATAGAACTGAAAAGCCCACTCGTGTTTTCCTGTGATTGAATTACACAGGTTGAAAGTTTGGGGGAATCTGACAGGATCATCTGGCATGGTGAGCTGTAGGTATGTCTCGCAGGTTGTTGCTTGGGGTTGTAAAATACAACAGCAAGCAGCTGCCTGAGCTAAAATCAGCAGTACGCTTATTTGCCTTGCACCTTGAAGAGGGCAATGTCCATGGGCAATAATAAGACATGTTGAAAATAACAAGAATCCAACTAGTGACTTAGTACTAGGCCAAAGTTTGGATTTAGATGTTTAATTAGAGAGTGGAAGGTTGCTTTCTGCCTGCTTTGGTATTAATCACCTGTTATATTTGTTTCTTGCTTGTTCTGTCTTTGGGGGAAAGAAAGCCTCAAACCTCTTGCTGATTGTAATTGTGAACTCTGCAGTGACTGATTTTGTATTTCATGCATAATTATCCCTCAAGTGCCTTGGCCAGAATTTCATTTGAACTATTCCCTTTTCCAGCTGTGAGGGTGTTAATTACTGCATTGTCTGTAGGCTAATTGGTCAGTCTTGGAATGAGCGTCTCTGTGAGTGGTGTGTGTATCCAGATGTGTATTCTATTTTTCTGCTCACGTGTTACTGTGGTCTTCCAAAAATCTGGCCACAGCCATATCTGACATGCTAAGCTTTTGTGCCTGATGCAACGTCTAAAGATTTCTGAAATTTGAGTAGCCCCTTCCCTTCCAACATGTCAGAATATTTTCAAAGTTCTTTGTAATCCACTATTTTTTAAATTTCATTTTTTTATTTAGTTATTTTACTCACTCATTTTACATCCCACTCATTGGTCACGCCCTCTCACAACCCTTCCCCTCCTCTTCTGAGTTGTAACCCCGTGGGTATTCCTCACCCTGGCACTTCAGAACTCTGAGAGGAAAAGAACTTCCTCACCTACTGAGGCCATGCAGGCAGCCAGGTAGAAGAACATATCCCGTGGACAGATCTGTATGTTCTTTGGTTGGTGGTTTCATCTCTGAGAGACTCAAGGGTCAGGTCCCTTGGTCTTCCCGTGGAGTTCCTATTTCCTTCAGGGCCCAAAATCAATTTTCTTACTCTTCCATAAGAGTCCTCAGCCTCCATCCACCGTTTGGCTGTGGGTGTCTACATCTGTCTGAATCAGCTGCTGGGCAGAGCAGCTCTGAGGACAGCCATGCTAGACTCCTGTCTGAAAACATAACAGCATCATTAATAGTGTCAGGGATTGGTGTGATGTCAGGGACCCATGCTATGGCTCTCAAGTTGGGGAACCAATTATTGGTTGGCCATTCCCACAGTCTCTGCTCCTTCCCCCATGCCTGCATTTCTTGTAAATTGGCTAACTCGCTATTAACATCACTATTCTTGGAAATGAACTAGCTTAAATTTTTTCCATTCCCCGTGTCTTTGTCATGAATATTATAACACAAAGAAAAATTTCTGAAAGAAAACAAAAAATTCCACAAAGAAAACATAAACAGTATCATACAAATTGATACTTCCATGACCATAGAAGTGGTAATTCTCTGGCCAGATTTAATCCATCCACCTCATTAAAATTACATACCCTGAAGTTTCTCCAAGTGGAATAGCCAATGCATGAACAACATAAGAAATGATTCTGCACACAGTAAGAATAAGTTCTCTTATTTAATCTGAAGAGAAACT
The DNA here is from genome assembly GCF_900095145.1 of Mus pahari. NCBI lineage: Eukaryota > Metazoa > Chordata > Mammalia > Rodentia > Muridae > Mus > Mus pahari. The sequence goes on from NC_034591.1 coordinate 91,772,357, forward strand.
GCTTTTGTTTGTAACCATGTGAATAGGTGTCTCATAATTGAACAATTTAAAAAATGAAAGCAATTCATCCAAAGTTTCTAAAGTTTCCTTAGGCTCTTGAGTCGATGACTTACTTCCCTCTTATTCCTATACCTCATGGCTCCGATGAACATAAAGTGACTGAATAACTAAGATATTTTTAACACCAGTGTGTGCAACCTCTAAGTGAAATCATGTCCCGAACCTTTTGCTTTACTAGATTCTGTGATGTTTGAAGATCCTCTCATACATACTCTTAAATATTTCATTCAGCATATCTTGGAAGGATCACTCAGAGTTATGAATATTATGTATTTTGCAGAGAACCCTAGTTTTAGTCTCAGCATCAGCACCTCAAAATACCCATTTCTAGCCCCAGCTCCAGGGGATTTGGTGCCCTCCTTCTGACCTCTGACCTCTGCAGGGACTCCTACATGTGTTATCCATCTATTCCCCATAGAGAGAAAGAGGGGAGAGAGAAAGAAATCTTAAAATCCTCCCTCTAAAGATTCTTCCACCATTAAAGGGAGCATTATGGGTATAGAGCAGGAAGAATCTATGAGTTTGAATGTAAGTAGAAGGGCTGTAAATGCTACTTCTGATCATGAAGTCATAGCAGCTATGGTTACTTGCAAAAGAATGGTACATCACCAATCCAGTTAAAAATTTCATCATAAAATAAGGAGGGGCTCCTGAGGATTGGTAGTTGATGGTTGCTAATGGAGGGTCAGGAGCTTTATTTTGCTTGGAGTATTGCCATTGGTAAGTGGTCCATGCCTTAGTGAATGACCCTGTGCCCATCCATATATAGTCAGCAGTAATTAGATTTATTATAACATGATAATAAGGAAATGAATTTACAAGGGAAATAAGTTGGTGTATCCTATCTTTGAGAGAGATAGTGGGGAATTATAATTGATCAAAACAACTTGTATTCATGGATGAAAATTTCAAAGAATAATGTATGTTCTTTCAGAAATAATAAAATATATTAATATATTATTAAAATATTACCCTAGATTTGGCTTAGACACCTAAATTGTCCCTTCCTACAGCTGCCTTGTCTGTATAAGGGACATGGCATCAAATAGGCCATTCTTATGGCCTGACTTTGTGAAATCACCTATGTTCATAGGCCTCCAGCTAGTGAGGTGCAAAGTGAACAACTCCACTGTAAGAATTCCAGGCAAGGCAGCTCTTCAGTCCTGGTGGGGTCATGCCAAATTAAGCCAAATCTCCATTGGTATACTGCATGGACCTTGAGGAGAACTGTACTGGCTGGTTTTGTGTGTAAACTTGACACAAGCTGAAGTTATCACAGAGAAAGAAGCCTCTGTTGAGGAAAAGCCTCCATGAGATCCAGCTGTAAGGCATTTTCTCAATGAGTGATCAAGTGGGGAGGGCCCAGTCCCTTGAGAGTGGTGTCATCCCTGGGCTGGTAGTTCTGGGCTCTATAAGAAAGCAAGCTGAGCAAGCCAGGGGAATCAAGCCAGTAAGCAGTACCCCACCACGGCCTCTGCATCAGCTCCTGATCCAAGTTCTTGCCCTATGTGAGTTCCTGTCCTGACTTCTTTTGTGAACAGCAATGTGGAAGTGTAAGTTGAATAAACCCTTTCTTCCCCAACTTGCTTCTTGGTCATGATGTTTTGTGCAGGAATAGAAACCCTGACTAAGACAGAGACAATACCTGAAACCTGTCTTTAGATTCAAAAATGTAATAAACAGATTTGCTCTAATCATTTCTATTGACTTGTGCAAGGTTTTTCTCTACTTCCTCTCTAGCATTCTCTTTAAGCCTCACAAGTAAATATAGAACAACTGGCATGTCTGGAATCTGCTATCAGATATTATGATGAAGAAAGATGTCAAGATCAGTTGCATATGAGTACATACTGTGCTGTGTGGTGTGTAGTAGAGAGAAGCAAATGTTATGGGGAAAAAAAAACAGTCTCTTGAGACAGTGGGAATACTTTTCATTAGATAATTAAGTAACTAGATAAAATTCATTAGAATTCTGCAGTCTCTGTTTGCACAGCTACAGAAGAGGAATAAGATTCGAAACCCAGGTGTTTGCAGTGATGTTTCATTAGTCTCCTTGACTTCAGCTACAGCATTGCCCATGGACAACTGCTTCTTAAATTCTAGGCTTCTTCCATGGTCAGTGAGGCTTAAAAATCATCTTGTCTGGGCCAGGGTTGTAGCTCATCTGTAGGTGCTTGCCTAGGGTGCACAAAGCATTGGGTTTAATCCAAGCAGATCATATCCTGGGTATGCTGATGTGTGTATGTAATCCCAGTACTTTGCAGGTGAAAACAGAAGAAACAAAAATTTAAAGTCGTCTTTGGCTACATACTGAATTGAAAATTAGCTGGGACTACTTGAGACACTGACTCAAAACAAACAAATAAAATACATTTTCACATTTTCAAATGTGGCTGTAGACATTCTGATGCTTGTTCCCATGTTAACTCATCCATAGCTCAACCCTCACACAAGCTCTTCCCATCTGACATGGCCCCTGTCCTTTCTTGCTAAATTCTAGTAGTTATTTTTATGTCCATTGAGAACATTTTGCTATTACTTCAAAATAAACTTTCTCCTTGATCAAAAAGACTTCTTTCCTTGGAGTCTTGGAGTCTTCAAGTCTTGGAGTCAGTGTCAATTTTTCTACTGATCAGAAAATAGTCATACTCAAACCCTATGAAATTACTCATCATTGGTGATTAATTTCTACCTAAAACAAAATGGCTATTCTAGGTTTTAAAAGGAGTATGATTGTAATATATACATTTTATTGAGTTATTTATTGTGAATGAATGGCCATCATTCAAGCTCTCCATGGGTGGTTGTGGAGGGTGGGTACAGAAGTCTTCCATGTAACATACAAGAGCAAGAACTGAGGATTTTACACTTGGACTTTGAAAAGCCTTGCTTTGATTTAGCCTCAGTCGCCTTCCTTAATTGATAATCCCATTTCATTTATAGGTCAGTTCACCTGGGGCTCCTAAAAAGGCATTTGTAGTAAAAAATATTAAAAATCCCAACCTGGGGCTTCTTTCCCGCCTTAGACCATTTATGTTCCCAGATGAAAGACACACACAGCCTTTATATTTTTAATATGCCTTAGGCAGCATAATAGCTGGGAAGCTGTCTACTCTCTATGCTGTTAGAATCTACTTTCCTATTGATAACCCAAGTTATTACTTAGTATGTTTTATCTGGGCTGCTCTTAGTTCCAATTGGCCAGCCCACATGACACATTTATTATGGCTCAGCTCACCCATGGTGGCTCTCCATTCTTCTCTCTTGCACATTCTTCTTCTATTCCATGGTGCTTCCTCCTGCTCCTTCCCTCCTCCTGGTCCTCTCTCTTCAAACCCTCAAAACCTAAACCCACCGATAGCTCTCTTTGGCCAGCTATTGGCTTTGGCATCTTCATTTACCAATAACAGTTAACAGGGGCCTAGGGGCCAGGTCCCAGGGGCTATGTGCAGACTTCAGGTCTTGAGGAATTCACTTAGCCTTACAATAGACAGTAAAAGACAAAAATCTGAACAAGCATTAACTGCCAACGGTGAATTAAGGGGTTCCTCTCCATGCTGCCTCTAAGGCGCTTGAGGAGAGGACCTGCTAATGAAAGCATCTTTACTGAGGAGTCTAGTTCCTCCTTGCCTTCAACTCCCTTTAGAGATTTTCCTGTGCAGACTATGTTATAAATCAGGTGAATGTGGATTTTTCTGCATGCATGCATGTGCAGTGTGTGTGTGTGTGTGTGTGTGTGTGTGTGTGTGTGCTTGAGAATCTCCTTAGATGTATTGGAAAAAAAAACTTGTCTCAAGTTTTAAAAAATTGCATAGTTAGTTTTTAATTTTAAAGATGTATTTATTTTCTACGTATGGGTGTTTTATCTGAAATCATGTCTATACATGATATGAATGCCTGGTATCTCTTGAGAACAGAAGAGGGAATCTTATCTCTTGAGACTGGAATTCCAGGTACTTGTAAGCAATTATATAGGTGCTGGGAATTGAACCCTGGTCTTCTGCAAGAGCATCCCATGCTCTTAACCACTCACTGAGCCATCTCTGTATCCCCACTTGGATTTTTTACTGAACGTTGACTGCTCTCTTCTCTGTGGCTCACTCCAGCCATTCCTTTCTAGAAACCCTTAGCTTGTTTTTCAGAGCTTCTTCTCTGTACTTGGTTTAAAACTGTTTTTTACCCTTTTCTCTAATGACCTAGATAGGCGAATGCTTGCTTGCATGATGTTTTATTTTTATACCACTATTCACACAGGAAGCCCACAATAGCTTTTCATATCCTCCTCCTGTTTTCAAGCTTCTTGGGGTTCCTACTCAAGGTCAAGTGTCCCAAGAAACTTTTCCCCTTAGCCTTGATGTGGGAGGAAAGTACCTATCTTATTCCCAATCCCCTCTCACATCAGAGAGTATATTATACTATGGCAGTGGAATTCTTGCCAGCTTTTTTCTTTCCTTTTCTCTAAACCCCTATAGAATTAGATTTTATAGCTGCGAGGTGAGTATAGGCTCAGGAATATCAAAAGCACATTTGGGAAAAGCCTGCATAATTGGTCTCAAACATATCATTCTGATTTGGATATTTTTAGATTTTTATTTATCCTTATGATGCAGTGCCCATATGATATTGAAAAGTTCCTAAAAAATTCAATGTAGAAGGAAATAATAATGTCACTATTCCATACTGTTTTGATAAATTATTAATTAATGTGTATGTATGGGGTGCACACAAGCTCATTCTGGTGCTCATGTGGAGGTCAGATGACAACTCATAGGAGTGGCTTCTATTCTTTTACCATATGGGTTCTGGGAATCGATCTCAAGCTGTTCAGCTGAAAGCATGCAGCTTTATCTTACACATCTCAGTGGATACCACACCGACTTTCACCACTGACAATACTAAGCCCCAATAAGTTAATAACACTTATTGGTGATATTATGAATTTTATCATAATTTTTGAGACAATTATTTTTAATTTATGTTTATTTTATGCATATGAGTGTTTTGCCTGTATATATGTCTGTGCACTACATGTGGATTTTGTATCCACAGAAGCCAGAAGGGAGAGCCAGGTCCCAGGAATTGGAGTTACTAATAGTTTTCTCTATACGGGTGTTAGCACCTGAACCTGATTTTTCTGAAAAACTAGCAAGTATTCTTAATTGCTGAGCCATTTCTCCAGTCCTCACTTATTATTTAACTTTAGTAGCCAGTTTGATAATAGCTTCACTTACAGTCATTTTAAGGAGATGAAAAGTATTAATTTAATCTACTTTATTATTAGGATCAAATTAAATAATGTAAGTAAAGTTGCCAGAAAGAGCCTGAGCTATTCTGGGTTTCCAAAGGCATGGTCCAAGTCTTCCTTAGTTTTCCCCTCATACTCAAAACCCATACATATTTCTGTAACTCCTTTTTAAAATTAGCTAATTTATTTATTTATATCCCAAAGACTGCCCCCCAGGCCCCCTTCACAGAGCTTCCCCCTACCACCAAATCCCTTCAACTCAGCAATAGTGATAAAAACTGCATGATATTGGTACAGAAGCAGACAGGTTAATCAATGGAATTTAATTGAACACCAAGCAATAAACCCACACACCTATGTTCTTTGGCAAAGAAGCCAAAACCATACAATGGAAAAAAAGAAAGCAACTTCAACAAATGGTGCAGGTCTAACTGCATATCAGCATGTAGAAGAATGCAAGGTTCTTTTTCCCTCAAAAAGTACATTTATTCTGCATTGTATACTCTGCATTTAAGTATTTGGAGCAATGAACCACAGAGGAGAGACAACTCATAGCATTTGTCTTTCTGGATTTAGTTTAGTTCATTCAATATAATCTTTTCTGGGTTCATTCACTTATCTGCAAATTTAGTAATTTAATTTTTCTTTAGACCTAAATAGTATTCCATTGTGTATAAATAACACATTTTCAGTATCCATTTGTTGGTATAGGACACTAAGGTTGTTTGCATTTCCTAGCTATTATGAGAAGAACAGAAATGAACACTGCTAACAAATATCCATGTAGTAGGATGTTTTGTCATTTTTGCACATCCTAAGGAGTAGTATAGTTGAGTCATATCATAGATTTAATCATATTCTCTTGAGGATTTTCCATACTTATTTCCAGAGTGGCTGCACTAATTAACATTCAAATGAGGACTCCTCTTTCCCCATAACCTCACCAGAATTTGTTGTCAGTTGTTCTGTTGACCTTAGCCATTCTGATGGAGGTGAGATTTTTTTTTTTAATTTGCTTTGATTTGTCTTTCTCTAATTGCTAAGTACCCTTTTTGAGGTATTTCTTAGTCATTTTGTTTTCTATTGAGAATTCTTTGTTTAGATCCCTAGCCCATTTTCTTAACTGGTTCTTTATTTACTTTACTATATTTCTTTATATATTCTGAAGATTTAAAGATCTGACAAAGTTAATCTTTGTCAGATGTGTAGCTGGTACGGTTATTGCCCATTCTGTGGATTGCTTTTTCCCTTACCTGATTGTTTTCTTACTTGTATAGAAGCTTTTTAGTTTTATGAGATACCAGTCATAAATTATTGGCTTAATTCATTTATTTTTGATTAATTAATTTACAGTCCAAGATCTACCCTCCTCCTATCCCCCCTTCCCTTCTCCTCTGAGAGGGTGGGGCCCCCATGCTTATTCTCCTATCAAGTCTTTACCAAATTAAGGGCATCCCCTCCCACTGAGGTCAGACAAGCCAGGCCTGTTGGGGAACAGATACAACTGTCAGGCTACAGCTTTAGGGAAAGCCTCCACCCTACTTGGGGGACCACATAGATGGGGAGGCACCATCTCCTTCTTATGTGTTCTTTGATTGGTAGCTCAGTTTTTGAGAGCTCCCAAAGGTCCAGGTTAGTTGATTCTGTTGGTCATCCTGTTGGGATCCCATTACCTTTGGTGCCTTCAATTCTTTCCTCAATCCTTCCATAAGAGTCCTGGACCTCTGTTCAATGTTTGGCTTTGGGGATCTGCTTCTGTTTCAGTCAGCTTTTGGATAGAACCTTTCAGAGGGGACTATACTAGGCTCCTGTCTGGAAACATAACAGAGTGTCATTATTTATATCAGGGATTGGTGCTTGCCCATGGGGTAGGTTTTAAATTGTGCAGGTTATTGGTTGGCCATTCCTTTAGTCTATGTTCCATCTTCATCCTTGCATTACTTTTATACAGGACAGTTTGGGGTCAAAAGTTTTGTGGGTAGGTTGGTGTTCTTATCCCTCCATTTGGGGGGGGGGTTCTATCTGGTTACAGGAGATGCCCTCTTCAGGTTCTATGTTCCCACTGTTAGGCATCTTGGCTAAGATTACCTGCATTGACTCTTGGGTGCCTCCCCATCTCAGGTATCTGGGATTTCCTGAAGATTCCCCCCACACTCTCTCCCTCTGGCAGCTGCAGACTTTCATTCATTTTCCTGGCCCTTTGAGTCTCTCTCCCCACACAAGCCTCCCCCCATTCTCCCTCCCTTCTTCCACCCATTTCCTTTCTCACTCTGCCTCCTATGATTATTTTGTTCCTCCTTCTAAGTGTGATTTAACATTCCCTCTTGGGCCTTCCTTCTTGTTAATAACTTTGGGTCTGTGAGTTGTTTCTTTGCGTTATGACTTATACCCACTTATCAGTTGAGTACATGCCATGCAAATCCTTTTGGGTCAATAAACCAAAGAACACAATTAAAATGGGGTTACAGAGATAAACAGAAAATTATCAATAGAGGATTTTCTAATGTCTGAGAAGCACTTAAATAAATGCTCATGGCTCCATCACTCCAGCTGTATACATAGCAGAGGATGGCCTTGTTGGACATCAATGGGAGGAGAGGCCCTTGGTCCTGAGAAGGCTGGATTCCCCAGTGTAGGGGAATGCCAGGACAGGGAAGTGGGAGTGGGTGAGTTGGTGAGCAGGGGGAGGAGAAAGGGGATAGGGGGTTTCACAGGGAGAAATTAGGAAAGGGGATAACATTTGAAATGTAAATAAAGAAAATATCTAATTAAAAAAAAAGAAATGCTCAACATCCTTAGTCATTAGGGAAAGGCAAATCAAATCCCCTCCTTCGAGATTCCACCATACACCAATCAGAATGGATAAGATGATAAACTCAAGACACACCAAAAGATAGCAGGGGTGTGGAGAAAGGGGAACACTCTTCCAATGCTGGTAAGATTCTAAACTTATACAGCCACTCTGGAAATCAATATGCTGGTATCTCAGATAATTGGAAAGCTGAAGACCCAGCTATACAACTCCTGGGTATATACCCAAAGATTCTCCACCATATCAAAAGGACACATGCTCTGCTATGTTCATAGCAGCTTTGTTTATAAGAGCCAGAAAATGGAAACAATCCAGATGTTGCTCAACCAAAGAATGGATTTAGGATTTTTGGTTCATTTACTCAGTGGAATATTATGCAGTCATTAAAAAGAACAACATCATGAGTTTTGCAGGCAAATGGATGGAACTATGAAATATCATCCTTCATTTATTTTCATTTGAAATTGGTTTTCATTTTATAACTCCTGTTGTAATGAAGCTACTAGGACTGGACATAGATGACTGAGGTAGAAAGAGACAGTTGCATATGATAAGGAAAAAGAAAAGAAAAATCCATAAACATTCTTTGACAGTATATGATAGGATGTAATAGGGCTATGGGGCATAAGGATGTGGAGGATTTACAGTTTAAGATAGAAAGTTGGCATTAAAGGGGATGCAAGACTTTAAACAGCACATGCATGGGTATTTGGGTTTACGTGTTTGTCTAACATTGAAAGAAGCCTCAGAATTCACTTACACTGGAGGTTGCCTGGGTGCTCAGAATGCACCTCAGTATTGAGAAGTTTTGTTTAATCTGTCAGGGATGAAATCTAAAGAGGTGTGAAAGTCAAAGATGGAGGGAAAAAGTTCACAGGGTTGTTTTAGAGTTTGTGACCTTGGACAACTACTCTGGTCACAGAGTCACAAGCAGGGGAGGAAAGGAATAGTATTACAAAGATAGCAAAAGACTCAGTATATACGTGTCAAATGCATCAATGGCTTTGATGCAAAAATAGCACCATAACTCATTCTCATTCAGTGGGCACAAACTTTTTTTCTTGATTATCATGTATGCATAACCACCATTGGAAGAGGATTTTTTTTTTCTTTTGGTCCTGGCATTCTCACTGCCAACCTGTGGAGAAGAGATTTTGTAAGAATTACTGCCCACTGGGAAATTTCAGGCTTGTGAAATACCGAATGATCTTCTAGGAAGAAAATGCAATTCCAGCGTAAAATTAATTCTGAGCTGGTGTCACCCCTGGCCCTGAGTTCTTCCCCAGATGCAATTAGGCACATCAGGAAGTGCTAGCTGTAGCTTCTTCAGCTGCCAATTTCTTTGTCTAGCCTCCATCAAATGCCCACTATTAGTCACGGTAACAGTACACTATATCTGGCCTGTTTGCTGTCTATTACCCACCATCAAGTGGCTTGCTGTTTTGAACTGCTTCATTTCCATAGATTCCTCCTTGTTCTATTATTTGTTATGAGATTCCTGTTGAGACCAGAGAGACCCAAGGCCTGATTTGAAGATCAATTATTGAACTAATTTAGTACTAGGCATGCTTTCCTATAGGAACGCAGTGGTATATAGAATGAAACCTGTACTCAATCAGTCTGAGAGGCTTCATGGCTAGGTGGTGTTGCCTGGCTCACAACTGATTTCAAATCATAACTTACTCAGACTAGCTTTGAAGTGAAAGTTTAGGAGGAGAATTTCTGCCCTGAAATATCAGGTTCTAAAGCTCTGGTACAGAAATCAGAATAATAAACATTCCTACCCCCGCCCCCTCCCACACACACCAGATTTCTGAATGCTATTTTAATGTCAGGAAATCTGTCCCAGTGTCATGGAAAATCAGGGAGTTATAGGTCATAAAACTGTCCCTTCTATTTATGAGAGGACTTTGCTATTCAAGTGGGTGCAAGAATTTTAGCAGTTGATGCTTTGGCTACTATAGGATGGAGGCTCAGATTCACTTATTCCATATACAACACAAGTGCTTAGAATGCTCCTCAATTCTGAGAAGTCCCTGGTCTTAACTGTCAGTGATCCACAGGAAATGTCACATATGTGATGGGGACTAAAACTGTCTTTCACAATGGTAAAGCTCGGCATAAGAGTATCTATAGAGACTGCATGCACTGAATATAAGAGACAGATATCTGAACTGTCTGTTATGTAGCATTAATGTATTACCACTAAGTTTTATTTACTCTTTGAAGTTTTCATAATTGTACAGTGTAATTTTTTTACTTTTTAAAAATTGAAAATAGTTTTTCAAACAATAGAATTCAGTTATCATTCTATCCTAGCAATGCCTACAAGATCATCCGTCCTTCCCACCAACTCCACATCCTGACTTGTTCTCTCCAATAAGAAAACAAACAGTTGTATGAAAAAATAAAATAAAAATAAACTAAGATTGGTTGGATTTTGATGAGGATTGCTTTTGCTAGTATATCCATTTTTACCATATTAATCTTTTCAATCAATGGCCGTGGTAGATATTTCTATCTCCTGATAAGTTTTTCAGTTTCTTCAACTCACTGAAGTTTGTTTTTAAATCATACAAGTCTTTCACTTGCTTGGTTATAGTAAATCCAAGATATTTTATGTTTAGCTATTATGAAATGCAATGTTTCCCTGATTTCTTTCTCAGTCATTTTGTTATTTGTACATAGAAAGGTTACTCATTTTTTTGTGTATTATTCTTGTATCCAGATACTTTTCTGAAAGTGTTGATCAGCTGTGGGAATTTCTGTTGGAAATGTTTGAGTCACTTATGTATACATACATTTTATCTGCCTAAAGATATTTTGACTTCTTCCTTTCCAATTTACACCCCCTTAATCTTCTTCAGTTGTCTTATTGCCCTAGCTAAGACTTCAAATGCTATATTGAATAAGTATGGAGACAGTGGACAACATTGACTTTCTCCTGATTTTAGTGAAAATGCTTTGAATTTCACTCTATTTAAATTGATGTTGGTTGTGGAGTTGTAATTGCCTTTATTATGTTAGGTATGTTCCCTTGAACCCCTAATCTTTCCTGAACTTTTATCATGAAGGGGTGTTCGACTGATTTTGGTTTGAGGTCTATTTTGTCAGATACTAAAATGCCTACACTGGTTTGTTTCGAGGGGTCCATTTGCTTGCATATCTTCTTACACCCTTTGACACTGATGTTTTTATTGGATGCAGCAGAATGATACATCCTGTTTTACCATCCAATATTTTAGTTTGTGTCTTTTTATAGGGATAATTGAGACTGTTGTCAATGAAAGTTATCAACGAGATCGTTGATTCCCATTATTTTGTTGTGGTGGTGTGGGTTTCCCCTCTCTTTGGATTTTCTGGTTGGATATTATTTATTCCTTGAATTTTTATGAGGGTGTGGTTAACCTCTTCAGGTTGAAGTTTTTTTCTATTCATTTATGCAGAGCTGAATTTGTAGATATTGCTTAAATAAGTATTTTCATGGAATGTCTTTCTTTCTCCATCTGTTGTTATTGAAAGTTTTTCTGGGTATAGTGGGCTGGGCTGGCATCTGTAGTCTCTCAGAATGTGGAGAACATCTGTTCAGGTCCTTCAAACCTTCAGAGTTTCTATTGGAAAGTCACGTATTATTCTAATAAGTCTGCCTTTATATGTTACTTAATCGTTTTCACTTTACTCAATGTTGAGTAATGTATCCCTTTCTTCTATTTTGTCTTCAATGCCTGAGATTCTTTTCCCCATATATTGTATTGATTTTTTAATGAGACTTGCCTCTGAGATTCCTGATCAAGTTTCTAAATTGTTTTATTTTCCCTAAATTTTCCCCTACTTTAATGCTTTGAGAAGTTTTTGTCTTTTCATTCTATTGTTTGTCTGTGTTTTTATTAATGGATTTGCTCAAATTCTCTTTAATGTCTTTGAGATTATTCATAACTATTTTGGAATTCTTGTCATATGCTTCAGCTATATTTCATTTCTCAGTGACTATTGTAGTATGGTTGCTGGCTCTAGGGGAGACATATTATCCTGACTATTACTGATTTGTTTTTATGCTGGCATCTAAGCATCTGGGTTTGGGAGGGTTATGACTCTAAGTGCTGATATCTGGTCTTGTTTGCTGGGGGGTTTTCCAGTCCTTGCTTTCTGTTGACCTCTCTGGATTTTAGGAGCATGTGTTGGCTGTGGATTGCTTGGGAGGGAGTACAGAGAATCTGTGTCCCTGCCAGATGTGACTACTGAGGGGGGGGGGGTTCCTGAGTAGAGCATGTTCTTAGGTGTTAGGTACTGACATGCAGGAACTGGATAGGCTAGAAAGGTAGGGTGCTGAGAGGATTCACAGAAGAGAGATTGCCAGGAGAATCTTTGGAGTCCACAGGGAATGGAGAAAGAGGAAAGACCAGTCCTTCTATATGCGCAGGTAAGTGCTTGGGATGAGACTGCAGAGTTGGAACTAGAGGACAGAAAGAACAGTGAAACTACCTACCTGACTCCCTAGCCTACATGGCCAGCATGTTTCCAGGGAGAAAACAGGTGTTGATGACCGAGACTAAGAGATGCAGTGAACAAGGAAGGCTGTGGGGGAGAGAAGATCATTTTAGTCTCCTTTAAATGGGAGTGGAGGGGAGGGCAAAGCTCAGCAGGTGATCTGTTGCAAAGCTGGGAATAAGACTGTGTGACTGGAATGGAAGGATGAGAAAGAGTGGAGATGCCCAACCTGATTCCCTGGCCAAAATGGGGCCTTGTGATATGCACCCTTACTAGGATACAGCTTTTTCCAGCTTTATTTAATCAATCAAACTGATTAAATAATGTTGGATTAATTATGCATACTAATAAGAAGCTAAGCAGTCCTTTAAAATGTTGTATACATTCTGTATGAATTCCTTTCATTTGGCTATTACTCCTCTGAAAGACAAATGCTTGACAAGTTTTGTTTTATAGCTTCCCCAACTGTAAACCACCTTCCTAATTGTCTATCATTTCTTCCACTACCCAGAATCTGTTTTTCTTTGGTGTGGTCCCGTTTCTATATTTCTGCTTTTATTGTCTGAGGCTTGGGATCCATATTTCAAATGTTCCCCTCAGCATCAACGGTATACAGCCTAACTCCCCATGTTTTCTTCTAGTATATTTATAGTTTCTGGTCTTTTGCTCAGGTTGCCCATCACTTTTGATTGGAGTTTTATTCACAACATGAGATAAGGGTCTGAGTTAATTCTTACAGCTCACTAGCAGTATACACTGTAGATATTATGATTTCCTTCATGCTGCTTCATGAAGATAGTATCAAAAATTGTTTGGTTGTATTGTTGGATTTATGCTCAAGTTATTTTGGCTGATTTAGCTGTAACATAGTTCGAAGTCAGAAACAACGAAGCTTCCAGACAACATGGATTTTCTTTCTTAATTCTCAAAATTGTTTTGATTATTTAGGGATTTAAGTTTTTTTTTTCCTTCTGAAGTACAGGTTATAGTGATTTGAGTGTTTCTCAGGGTTTGAAATTTCTCCTTGATATCTGCAGCAAACCTTCTTTGTGTAGTTTCTTTCCCCATGTCAGAGGGGACTTAACAAAATTCAACAGCCTGTGAATACTTTGAACATTTCCCTTCAATCCATTATATCAGAGTGTATTTTCAGAAATAAGCTGATGAGTAATTCCATCTCCCAGACACAAATACAAATGTTTTAATGCCTTCTCTGTCAAGAAAAACTTTACATTTGCAAAGGTCTACCCAGGCCTAGGGAATAGATTTTTCTTTTTAAGTGTGGGAGTTTGGCATTCCTACAAGATTGGGAAAAGCTTTATTTGGGAAAAGAGAAGAATGTGTCTTAGTCTACTGGAGTGCCCTCTCTAGACTCATGTCTATTCATGTTTCTCTGTTTCACAGGCTCACTAATTAATGTATGTGTCACACATGGAAGTGTTATCATACATGGATCTTTTAAAGCACTTGTATGAAATTTAAGATTTATTTCCTCAGCGATTTTTCACAGTGAAAGAGAGAGAGAGATTTGTGATTTATTGTAGGTGTAGAGAAAATAATTCGGTTGTACTGGCAACTGGCCACCCAGTGGAAGTCTGAACCCTTTTGTTCTTAGGCTATGTAACCCCCTCTTGTGTCTCAGCTGAGTCCTTCCCCTTGAGGGTTTCTTATGAACTTTTGGTGCCAGTTCAATTTATTTCCTGGGAACCAGGGAAAGCAGAACTCAGCAAGCAGAATGCCACATTTTTCTTTTCTTACAGGACCACCATAATCATTAAAAGCATTTGTGAAATCATCGTACTCAGCACTAAACACGCTCAATAGATGTAGTTCCCAGCTCCCTCACTCCAGGCGTTCCAGATGATGAATGTGAACATTCCTGAAGGATGCTTACAAGGTGATTATTTGTCTACTTGTTCTAATGTAACTGTCTGCTTAAAGAAACCTAAAGAGAAAAACTGGACTTTGTGTAATAAATTACAGTAAAACGGGGTGGGGGGCCGCATAGGCAGCAGGTGAATTTGAAAAGTAAGGAGGAAATAAAATAAAACAACTACAAAGAACATGAAGTGCCCCTGGAGGCCTATTCTATTCTAAATAAAACATTTTTGTTTGATCTTTCCATGTATCCTGTTGCAGGTTTGCCTCCTATCAGAGTATTCACTTGAGCCTGTTGCCATTGGTAACAGTCACTGAAGTATATTGCAGGGACCTCCTCAACACCCACGCAGCTGAACACTGCTCCCTCCATGGGCTCCTAGACTTTAAATTTGATGTGTTTGTAACTTTCATTTGTCTCTGCCCTTGGGTCTCACAGATGTCATGGGAAGGACTTAGGATATATGAAAGAAGTGTTGCATAGGAAATCCTTCAACACTATGAAAGATAAAATTTGATTTTTTAAATATTAGATGGGATTTTTTAATAAGTGTAGGTAAAACATTATATTAGGAAGATCAGATAAAATAATCTCACTATGAAATAATCTTTTTTCTTTCAGCTGGCAATTATATTTCATGTGTTAAATCTTTTTAGATTATTTTGAAACCAGATCCTACAGAGAAAATCTTTCTTTTCTTTCAACGTTTGTATTAACGGAATTTAAGTATTTTCTAAGAGGGTAAACTGTGATTTAAAAATACTGTGAACAATGAGACATAGTTTCTTTTCTATAACAAAACATCCCAATGAAACCCAAAGAAAGAGGGATTTGTGGGTGGCACACAGTTCCAGGGTGCTGTCTATCATGGCAGGGAGGTCAGAATGACAGGAGCTTGGAGCAGCTGCTCATGCTGCACTTTCCAGAAGAAAAGAGCCAGGAGCCCTCATGTTTACTCAGTCTCATTCTTTCTAGGTAGCCCAGGACCCAAGGGAACTGGGCCACCCTTCCTCAAAGCAGGTCTCCCTATCTACACAGGATTAACTCTAACAGGTACCAGAGGCAATAGTGATTGGCCATCATGCAAGGAAAGAACAGACATTTATACCTGAGGGGATTTTTTAAAAAGCAATTACACTTTGTGTCATCTTTGTGCAAACAAAATAAAACCAAGCCCCAAACAAATGAGACAGTGAAAAACAACCTGAACTCGGGTTTTCTTATCCTGTTCTCCATCATTGTTTCCGAATTCAGATATAATCATCTTGAATTCCATCATTTCATTTTCTGATTATAATTTAATTACAACAGTTCTCCTTTCTCTTTCCTCCCTTTGAACCCTTGCTTCTACCCCTCCTCACTCTCCTGCAAACCCATGACCTCTTTTCCTTGCTATTATCTGCATTTATGTATACATTTATGTCCTGAAATATAACCCATTCATTACATATAATGTCATTTGTAATTATGTTTTCAGGGCTGATTATTTACAGTTAACCTATTTCTAAACATTAAATAAATAACATATAGTATTGATTTTGTCTTTGTCTTTTTCTCTCTGTCATTGATTCTCTCTGTGTGTCTCTGACTCTCTGTCTTTTATCTCTGTCTCTCTGACTCTCTGTGACTGTCTCTTTGCCTCTATCTCTGACTCTGTCTTTGTCTCTCTGTCTGTCTCTGTGTCTCTCTGTCTCTG
>NC_034591.1:91789126-91808100 GCF_900095145.1 Mus pahari
TCTATCTATCTATCTATCTATCTATCTATCTATCTATCTATCATCTATCTATCTATCTATCTATCTATCTATCTATCTATCTATCTATCTATCTAGTATATGTGTCCCTGTGAGCACATACACATGTGCCTGCATTTGGATGTCAGAGGACAAGATGCTGTGCATGGGTTACCCCTCCCACCGTGTAGGTCTTAGGGATTGAACTCCAGTTGTCACAGTGGCAGCAAGCACCTTTATCTCTGGAGCTACATCACTGCGCCAGAATTGTGAATATCTGTAAATCTTACTTAAGATTCAAAAATCATTTCTAATTAGCAATTTAATGAAAACTAGTGGGACTTTGAGAGTTGACTGAAGCTCTTCTAACTTGGATGTTCCATTATTTCTTTCTCAGTAATGTTGAGATTCTTCTCCGAAAATAGATGCTGAAGACAGTAATTCCAAATTTGGGATTAGCTTCAAGTAACAGCCATTATCAATTTAATTTGAAGATAAAGGAACAGAGCATACAACACTTAGACATTTATGTTAGCTTGTAAAAGTGACATCTCCGTGTTTGCACTAAGTTAACAGTGAATTTCCAAATCAGGAAGCAAGGGAGGAGGAGGGTATGGCCCTCAAAGCGTGTGTGTTTTAGTACAAACTCACTAATATGCAGCTAGTTCTTGCCTGTCATCTCTAGAGTTGGAATGGAGGGCACAGTGGGCTAATGAACAGAGCCATGGTTTATCTGAGTACACATATACACTCTTTGTTCAAACTTCCAGTGTACTCTAGGACAATACTTGGGTTGAAGCATGGTGGTAGGAAAGCACAATGAATGCAGTTTGCTGAATAAACATCAACATTTTCAAAATGATATTCAGGCTAGGTTCTGACCCAGTTCTACCAACGTCCTTATTCTATTTTAGTGACAGCTTGATGAAGATAGAAATGTAGATCATATTCACTATTTTCAAATGCTCAGTAAGATGGGATGTCAGACCCAGATTAAGGAGTGACCCCGACTTTGCCCTTCAGGTGATTTGATGTATGTGTTGACTTAACACCTAGTTTGATAATCCAGTGTGAAGACAGTCTTAGTATCTAAGGCCATGTTCCTAGGCCTGAGGTATTTTATTTTTGACTCTGAAATGAGGACGTGTGTAATATAATAACTGAGGTAAGTTGCAGCTTTTATGTCTTGAAACAAGATGATGCATTCACATAAAAGCTTCATATTAATTTGCCATCCCAGCACCTTCTTCATTGAATCCTCAGTAGTCAGGGGATTAAGGGTAATGGTTTTGAAAATTTGTTATGTTCTCTTATTTTTGCAGTGTCTATAATATTAAATATCACTCTTCAATAGTAAGAAACCTTAAAGTTTTAATATAGTCCTTCAGGAGTAAAATATGTTCTTGGGAAAAAGCCAAACTGTTTCCTTCTAATAGCAAAGTTTTCTTTCTTACCACCCACTGTCACTCCAGGCTGTTTTGCATGTATTTTATCTAGTATATTCTACTTCATATAATTTTGGTTAAATATCAGTGACAGTAAAAGGAAAATATAAATTGTAATTAGAATGTGTATGGTGATACTTGTACAAATAAGTGAGAGTGGTAATACAATTAGAGGCAAATGTCAGTCCACGAGTCACAGTTTCTGTGGGTGAAACACTGAGGCCTACATGAGACCTTGCTTCTTCCGAGGCTTTGCAAGAGTGTTATGTCAGAGACTTTAGCATATATCTTGTTTTGTTAGAGAAGAAAGGAATCTAGCATGAAAGATAACAAGAAAGGGTTTGAGGAGGAAAAAGGATAAATATCATTTATCTATTTAAGTATATACATACATATGTATGTATGTATGTATGTATTACATGTATGTCTTCTCTTCTCTTCTCTTCTCTTCTCTTCTCTTCTCTTCTCTTCTCTTCTCTTCTCTTCTCTTCTCTTCTTTTCCCTTCCCTCCCCTCCCCTCCCTTCCCCTCCCCTCCTCTCATCTTCTCTTTATCTCTCCTATTCTCTCTCCTAATCTTTCTTTCTTTCTTTCTTTCTTTCTTTCTTTCTTTCTTTCTTTCTTTCTTTCTTTCTTTCTTTCTTTCTTTCTTTCTTTCTTTCACATTACAGTCCGAGCTGGGCGTGGTGGTGCACACCTTTAATCCCAGCACTTGGGAGGCAGAGGCAGGCAGATTTCTGAGTTCGAGGCAGTCTACAGAGTGAGTTCTAGGACAGTCAGGACTACACAGAGAAACCCTGACTTGAAAACAAACAAACAAACAAAAAAACCCAAAAAGAGCACTGACTGCTCTTCCAGAGGACCCTAGTTCAATTCCCAGTACCCATATGGTGGCTCACAACCTTCTGTAACTTGAACATGTGGTGTACAGATACACATGCAGGCAAAATACCAATATACATAACATAAATTAATAAAATAAACTAGGCATGGAAAAAAGAAAGAAAGAAAAAAGAAAAAAAAATCAAAGAAAAACAGCGATACACGTTTGCTGGTGACTGGGACCCAGTTCTTGGCTTCAGCAAGTAGAGATGATGAAGTGCTGGTGAGGACAGAGGCTGTTTGGGTGGTCTGGATGACGTGAGGCTCCCCTCCGATGGCTCATGTGTGAGAATGTGGTCCTCGGTTTGGCAGTATTAAGGAGCAGGGCTTACTGGAAAGGTCTTCAAGCCATCAGAGATGGCTGTCAGAAGGGCTGAGCCTGGGTTCTCTCTTCAGGGAGAGCTGTCTTCAAAGGAACACATCAGCTAGGCATGGCAGCACTCACCTATAACCCCAGAACGTGGCAGGAGGATCACAAGTTCAAGGCCAGCATGGGCTAAATAGCAAGACTCAGTCTGGAAACACTTCTCTGCCTCTTTTTTTTTTTTTTTTTTTTTTTGGTTTTTCAAGACAGGGTTTCTCTGTGTAGCCCTGGCTGTCCAGGAACTCACTCTGTAGACCAGGCTGGCGCTCCTTTGCCTCTTGAGCACACGTTTTTCACAATGCTACCTGCCACTAAGTTGCTGGTCCCCCAGAAGGGGCCCCACAAATGGGTTTGCTTGCAGGGTCTTTATCTTCCAGCTTTCAAAACGATGAGCTTAATAAATTTCTTTAGAAGAATCCAGCTTTAAAATATTTTTTAAAAAACTAAAAAGAGGGGACTGGTGAGATGGCTCAGCCAGTAAGAGCACTGACTGCTCTTCCGAAGGTCCTGAGTTCAAATCCCAGCAACCACATGGTGGCTCACAACCATCTGTACAGCTACAGTGTACTCACATACATTAAATAAATAAATCTTTAAAAAAAAATCTAAAAAGAAAAAAAATCAAAACTACCCAGTTTCAGGTAGTTCATTACAGAAATGAAAACCAGACTTATGATTTCTTTTTTTTTTTTTTTTTTTTTTTNTCTCTCTCTCTCTCTCTCTCTCTCTCTCTCTCTCTCTAAGGAAGCTGTATAAGTGGAGGGAAAGGATTTGCAGAATTGTGGAGGTACTGGAGGGGGTTGATGTGAGCAAAATACAATAATACATAAGTATAAAAGTACCACAAAGTCATTATTTATGTAAACTAAAATATTAGTGATAATAATGTATATATTCTTGGTTGGATATACATCAATGATATTGTAATACGTGTTTTATAGAATGTAAATAAAGGGTCTCTTTATTCTTAGTCTCTGTATAATATCAACGTCTGCATCATCCTGTGGAAAGCAACTGTCACTCAGCATGTTAGGAGAGCTGATTGAAGGTTGAGTCTCTGTGAGGTATTTACTTCAGGCAAAAGCTGTGAGATTTTTCATTGTAATGTTAGCAGCTATAATCTGTTTGTGTAGCCTTTGTTACCACCTCATGTTTGTATTCTGAGAAAAGTCAATATTTCATGTCAATGTTCATATCATTCAAAGACACCCCAAACTTTGTGTAGGAACCACATCACATGCCTCCAGAACATAGCAGTTGACTTCTGCTTTATTACTGTAATTCTGTCTAAGCTATGTATGTGATCAACTGTATGTGATCAACATCCAGACTTCAGATTTCAAATATTGTCCTGGCACTGAATACATATTTTCAATAATGGGAAATTGGAAATATAAGAAAGTAAATACACACAAGCGAATTGTTCAACAGGACAAGCTAGAAAAAAGCTATGATATAGAACTAAAGAAGCAGCGTCTCCTCGCATGTTAGCAGTCCCTACCTTCCCAGCATCTGGTGGTACCAGAGTCTTCACTTAATTGTTTTCACTATAAGTGAGTTAAAGATATCCAAAGTCATCCACACCAGGGTCAACTTGCACACAGGGAAAAGAGAAATATCTCCATGGAGATGTGTGTTACACTGATGGATTCATCACAAGAACCAGAAGCAAAGGAGAAAGCATGTCCATCAAGTCTGTTTAGTTTTACCCTTTAAGATAGGATGACATTAAAATAGAGCCATCTTGTAGGCAGGACAAATTTTGGGTCAAAGGTTTTATGGGTGAATTGGTGCCCCCTTCCCTCCACTAGAATTCCTGCTGTGACTTGATTTCCCAGAGTGGTACCCAATGGAGGTGATTCCTTCTCTCTTAGGAGAAAATGAGGGAGTGATGGAGGAGGAATTTTTAAGTTTGGGACTGGGAAGAGAGGAGGGAGAAGGGCTGCCATTGGGATAAAAAGTGAATAAATAAATTAACAACAACAACAACAACAACAACAACAACAACAAAAAGGATAGCTACACAAATGGAACCAGGCATGTATTACTGGTGCAAAGGAGTTAGCATCGCTTGGAGTCAGATAATACTGAAGGCAAGCAGGCCTGGGAGAATCTTCTAAGCAGAAACAGGGAAAGCTCCAGTATAACTGAGTAGCACAAGTGGGTGGTCTAACTAGAAGTTAGTGCTCTAACTGACACACTTAGAAGCATATCTGACTGTCCATAGTTGCTTATAGTTAAAACCGTAAGGAAAATTATGAAAACTTATGTTCAACACATCCTGAGCATTGGTTGCAGAGGCTGTAGTCTTAATCTATAGGGTTGGTTGTTACCAAGGTTACAGGTCAGGTCTCTATTGTCACTTATAATCTAGTTACTGCTGCTTTGTGCATTTCATCTGTCATACGAATGTGACTTAAAATCTTAACATTTTCTACAAAGACTTGGAACTTATATTTGACAATGGAAGAACACCAAATAGTACATAAATAGCTAAACCTATCCGTTTCTATTTTAAAGCTATGTTTGATTTGGTGGCCATAAAGGGTGGATGATGAAAATATAATTTTATTTATAAACAATGATAGGATTATTTAAAATATACAATAGCATGATAACATTTACATGTTCAACTAAAATACTGTGTTTAGAAATCTATTAGAATAGAAACATATTCTTCTGTATAGCAGAAAGAAGATACTTTTAGAAGATGTCAGATGGGTCAACTGTAATCGGGGTCCAGGAAGGGACCTGACCAGGTACACTGATGTAGCTCTTCATGATTAGGTAATGATGTTAAATCTCTAGTGCCTACTCTGAACCCATAGCCCTCATATTAGAGACAGGCAGGCCTAGAGTTGATGCCATTTCCCAGGTTTCAGTTTGGTTAATCTATATGGAAGCTGTAAAAATATTCAAAATCATTCTTTAATATTGGACTGTGCAGAATAGGCTACAATTTGTTTATCCCTGAACTCATCTATCAAATTACCAAAGGCTTGGAGAAAGGTTTTGCCAGTTATATACAATGTGTTGCTCCCCAAATTAAAAAAAAAAAAAAAAGAGGAAAAACAACAAGCAGAAAAGTTCAAAACCATAAAACCAAAACTAAATTTGTAACTTCTCTTGTAGTAACTAATAAAATTCCCTTAGCAGAATCATCACATGGCAATGAAATGTGGAATAAGGGAACAAAGGCTTGTAGTATTTTAGTAGGGTCATTTGTACAAGCAAATGGACAAACCCACCTTTTAGAGAAGGTCTTTTAAAGTTGGAAATTGCAGATTCCAGTAGACACTGAGATTCAGCAGAGTTAGAATTATCCCTTTTCTTAAAGGGCTTTGACATGGTAGTAACAACATGTAAGTATGAAGTGACTGATAAAAACCAAACTCATATTCTTAGTGAGTGACCCGATCAGGTTGTTTACAGTTTGGTTTTGCAGGAACTTAGATTTTCTGATGCAAACAGCTAAGTTATTATCTTTTCTGATTCCTTCACTGATAAGCAGAAATGGAGAAACTCACTTTGTTCCACATTCCTTAGTCTGGTAGACAGACACACAAATGGCAGTTGACTTTGCTTCTGAGTACCTGAGGGTGACTGAATTATGGACGTTTTACAGTGCAAAGACAAACCATAGATTTAACTTAACAGTGACAAGTAATGCCTTGCATGTTGAGGACTAATGACAAAGAATTATAGAGAATTGTAGTATTTGATTCCAATTGTTAGTCCAAGAGGCTTAAGTTAGCTGAAAAAGAGTAATACTGTGCTCTATCACCTTAATTTTTCAGTGAAGGGCTTTCTGCATAGAATAAAATGCAGAAAAAATTAAGTGGGCAGTCCTTTAGCTAGCTGCTACATACTTTTAGCACTGGAATTCACTGGGGGGGGTGGGGGGGGGAGGGGAATGGTGCTCCATCTACAGACCTGTATCTGTTTTCTTATTGTCTATTCCCCAGTAGGAAGAAGGAATTTAGTTCTGCTGATGATCATATGCATGAAATACCCCAGCCCTTCCCTACAGGATATGCCACCCTCCCATTGAGAGACCTGCTAACAGGTTAGGGTCAGTGTCAGCAGCTTAACCTAGTCACCCTACAGTCTGAACCACTAATCTCCTGAACATCTTCATTTCCCCAGCTCTCCTTCTAAGCCCTTGGTTTAGAGAGGAAAAAAAAAAAAGTCTATTTCTTCTATTTTGAAGTAGAAACTCTCAGCTGATTTCAGATAAAATGTACCACAGCTGCAGCGACGTGTATTATAAAACTCCAGCAAATATTCCCTATTTCATATGTCAGTGGGTTTGCCTAGGGTAACCTCCTCGGTATCAGCAGGTAATCTTTCTGGCTTTGGCTGCTTCTTGCAACAAATTTTCTTTCCATGCTATGTGTAGTTCTGTTCTTTCCACACGTTCTATATATCTACAAATATCTCTCCTGGAGAATAGGAGGACTGTTTCACAGGACACTGTTTTATGAACCAAAATTGCTTCAAAGATACATTAAGAATAATTAATATGAAAAAGTACCTGGAGGGCTTTAAATTGAGGACTTCATGCTACTTCACATTTAGTATAATTCATGAGTCAATCACCATATAATGATAGTTAATCTCAATTTTCAACTTGGTAGAATTTAGAATCATGAGGGAGACAAATCTCTGACTATGGCTGTGAGGTATTTTCTAGGTCAGTTTAATTGAGATAAATATGGGTAACACCATCCTACAGGCTTGCGTTCTGAGCTGAGGAGAAAGGAGAGGGATGCTGAGCCTCAGCATACAGTACTGTCTGTTTTGTCATTGAAAATGTAAGGTAAGGGGGTACCTCAAGCTCCTGACGTCTTCGTTTTCTGACATAGTGGACTGAACCAAATTAAACCCTCTTTCCTTAGGATGTTTGTTGTCAAGCATCTTATCATAGCCATGAGAAAGATCAGAAAGAAAATTCATGCAAGTCATGGGTTTACCCTAGCTTCTGTTTGCCATATATACTTAGGAGGGAATGACTTGATCCCATAGTTATTGATAACAATTGGTTATGTATAAGTGAATGAACAATTAATGAAGTCAAATGAAGGAGAACACCCAGAAGCATGGCATGTAAGTTCCAGTTGGAAACAGAGAACATAAGTTGAACATGAGTGATTCAAGCAAGAAATGGAATTTCTCCAATACATAATTAATGAGGGTAACCACATTCTTTTGGGGTAGCATTTTCAGACTATAATTCTTTATATTATGGGCCATATAATTTGGATGTATCCAAAGCTTCACTAAGATCCTAATATCACGCATCTGAAACTGATGAAGTCTTAAGTAATT
The DNA here is from genome assembly GCF_900095145.1 of Mus pahari. NCBI lineage: Eukaryota > Metazoa > Chordata > Mammalia > Rodentia > Muridae > Mus > Mus pahari. The sequence goes on from NC_034591.1 coordinate 91,797,141, forward strand.
GGATGAATTTACCATTTAAATCAGGATTGAGACTTATTTAGAGAACTAATTAAGTTAATCTACTGAGTAAGAAAGTCACTACTTAAAAGGGCATTAGAAAATTTGCTTCTTTAATAAACCATAAAAGGCTAAAACGATGCATTACTACTTATATGTTATTTGTCGGACTTCCTGTAGCTCAGATATCCATATTTGTACTCTATTTAACATTTTGCTTTTTATTTTTATACCCAGTTGACATACTTGAAGTCACAATGTAAAGAGGCCAGGTCTTCCTAGATCCAAGCTTTGACAGTGAGTGGTCATCTTACCCAATTCAGGTTTTAATCTAGTGCTCTGTCCATGTTTGCTTGATATAGTTAGCTCATTATTTTGTTTCACATTCTTGTTATCTATCTGGTTGATGTATCCATTATTGAGAATGGAGTACAAAAGTCTCAAACTATAATAGCCCAAATGTTCATTTCTTCAGAAGTGAAATATTTTGTTTCATTTACTTTGGTTATCTGTGATATGTCAATACTTAAAATTTTTATAACTTTATTGCCATATGGAAATTTTTGTCCATTTTATTATATTTATGATTCTTATTCATTTATTATTTACACATGATGTACACTTCTAATTTTAGGTTTCAATCTGTTTGTATACTATTTTTATTTGAAGTGAGATTGTTGTAGACAGTATTTCAGTGGATTGTAACATTTTATCCACCCTGACAATTTCTAATTTTTCTACTATAGATGTTAATCCACTTATAATTAAAGTGACTATTGATATTGTTCTTCCATTTTGACAGTAGCTTTCCCTCTGCCTATTAGATTTTTATTCTATAGTGTGCATTACCAGTTACTTTTATGTCTCACTGAAATTTTTGTTTTAATACTATATAATTTTAATATTTTATTATTTTAAATTTGAGATTATAATCTAATTCTGTTGTTTATCCTTTTTCTTTCATCTCTCAGAGCCCTCTTATATGCTCTTCATCACAGTCCTTCAAAGTTCTGGCATATATTTTATTAATTGTTGTTACATATGTATACATATTTTTCCCTAAATATAAGCTGCTCATTTTGTACCTTGTTATTTATGTGTTTTCAAAGCTGATCATTTGGTATTGGATAACAAACTGATATACTCTTTCCTGGAAAAGACTATTTTTCCCATTTTGTGTATTTCTTAGTTGCCTGTAGTTTTCTTTTCTTTTCTTTTCTTTTCTTTTCTTTTCTTTTCTTTTCTTTTCTTTTGTTTTCTTTTCTTTTTTATTAAATATTTTTTTATTTACATTTCAAATGTTATCCTCTTTCCTAGTTTCCCCTCTGAAAATTCCCTATCCTCTCTGTCCCCTGCTCCCCAACCCACCCACTCCTGCCTCCTGGCCCTGGCATTCCCCTATACTGGGGCATAAAACCTTCACAAGACCAAGGGCCTCTCCTCCCATTGATGGCTGACTAGGCCATCCTCTGCTGTATATGCAGCTAGAGACACGAGTCCTACCATGTGATTTCTTTGATTGACGGTTTAGTCCCATGGAGCTCTGGGAGTACTGGTTAGTTCATATTGTTGTTCCACCTACAGGGTTGCAGCCTCCTTCAGTTCCTTGTGTAGAATAGAGGCTTTGTGGTTTTTCCCTCATTCACTTTAGTGAGTCTATAGTTGCTGTTCTTGCTCAGATCATGTTTTGACATCATATGCATGAAACTTTATGGATACTGCTTTTGACATTACTAGGAGACACAATCTCTCAGTAAGCTGTGGATCCTCTGGTTCATGTAATCTTCTAAGCCCTTCTTCCACAATGTTCCCTGAGCTTGAGATTCTGGAGATTTTTTGTAGATGTATCCATTGGGATTGGGCTCCACAACTTTGAAATATAGTTGATAGTTAATAGTGGTTTTATGTAATAATTTCCTTCTGCTGAAAAAAAATTTTTCTTTGATGAGGGTGAAAACTACACTTGTCTGTGGGTATAAGAGAAAAAAACCCTTAGAATGCAGTTAGGTTTATGCTGGTTTAGTAAAGTGGTAGTCGTAGCTTCTCCTTTAGAATCCATGACTTCACTAGCCTTAGGTGCTTAGCTAGCTTCCAAGGAAACAGGCAAGACTTTCCTCTTGTTGAGAAGGTCTACAATCAGGTTAGAAGGCTGTTGGTTAACACTAAAATATCTCTGCTACTGTTACACCCTTAAGATTATCATGCCATGCTGGTTATTATTACGATTTGTACATGGTATACCTTGGTAGGAAGGTTGATTGCTTCCTCCCTTTGGAAGCTTTCAAGATATCTTCTGGTACCATGAAAAATACTCCCCTTGGATGAGGTATCCAGGTCAATTTCAGCTCAGAGGCTGCATGTCCTATCTCTGAAGTGCATGGTTTCTTCAACAGCAGGACTCAATTCCATCTTTGAAGAGCAAATAAGGGAAAGAGTAATAGTCTGGAATATTTGAGCAATCTTCTGGACAACCCTGACCAGCAATTCCAAAGAGGATTTTTCATGCTTGGTGTTAAGGTTTTTGTTAAATGATCTTTGACTCTTGGAAAGAACATTGTCAGCTCAAATGTAAAAACTCCAAATATTCAGATGTGAGTATATATTCTGTAGGAAACTGCAAAGTCTTACAAAGTAAAAATGCATCCTTGCTGAGATGGGGTTTGTGCAAGCATTACAGAAAAGGCATAGCAGGATATAAATAAACTGATTGGGGAAATGCAGAAAAGAGAGGGTCTCTCATTAGGGAGGAAGGGGAGAGATAAATACAGAGGAAGGAGGCAAGAGGGTTAAATAAAAGAAGGAATTTCTGAAAAAGTTATAAGGAATCATACAATTAACTATCTATGTCATAAAATACTGTACTACCTGTACTTTTATGCATACATTTACATATTTAATATATATTTTATTTTATGCATATATATGCTTATATTACTTTATGTGCAGCAACCGTTGCAGTATTCATGAAGACCATATGAGAGTGTCGGTTTTCCTGGAACTGGAGTTACAGGCAGTTAATAGTGCTGGTACCTGAAACTGGGGTTGCTAGAAGTTCAAGTACTCTTAGGTATTGAACTGTCTTTCCAACCATATATTTGACCTTTGTAATAAAACAGTTAAATTCTGTCCTCAATCTTAGTTCTTCATTTTTATATGGCGACTATAGTCAACAACCCTTAAGTATAACATTAGAATTTGAGTTAATTCAAATTCAGAGTAATCAAAATATCAGAGTCATTTGTAAAAGTTGCCTCTGAGGATATTAAATGTACTCACACAATTCATGTCAATTCAGTGGCTTTCTTACAGTATCTATGACTCTGCTCCCAAAAGAAATGATAAATATTTTTATATCCCATCACATATACTGAACTGTGTTTTGTGACCATTGCAAGCTGATACCTACACTAATTATTAGATTTGTTGTTAAGCTCACTATGGGGCCATTTATTTAAGGAGTTAAGTAAGAAGAATTTAATTTTATAAACCCCTCAAACACTGAAATACTTTTATAATTGAATTTTCATACAATTTCTTCTTGTGTGATTCTATGTACTTTATTAAATGAAGTTTGGAAATAATTCTGAGAATTGAATCTACAAGCGTCACCAGGCTACCAGTGTGCTCTATGTACCAAAAATTTAAACACCAATTCTTTCTTATAAACATATATACATCTTGTAAATTGTCTTTTCTCCAGGCAATATTTTAAAAGAGAGTTTGAAAATAATTTCCTCCGATTTCGTTGTTGAGGCTTCTGTGACTTGGCCTCTTCAAAGTGATGCAAAAGCACAAGCTGGCATTGATTGGTAGACACTCGCGATCAGAGAGCTGTTAGCAGACAAAGGTTTTGGATAGAGTGCATGTTGTGGAGCTGATCAGAGAAAGGGCACAGAGAAGGTAGCCTTATTATTTTTTTAGCAGGCTACACATCTTGAGACTGTAGCAAACATTTCAAAACATATCTGAGAAAATAACAACATAGATCTTTGTCTCCCAGGATGCATCTGTGGGAAATGTTCTGACAAAGTCCATCTGAAAATTAATAAGAAAGTCAAGGTTAATACAAGAAACACTGCTTGAAAACTCCTGACAATATTCAAAAAGGTTCAAAAGGAACCTTATATAAAAAGAAGTCCCACAAAAAGAGAAGCAACTTTGTTAGAATTTAAATCACTTATGATCTATGTGTTAGGCCCTTTTTGTTCAATTTTATAATTTTCAAACATTGACTTTAATCAACATTACAAAACTTGGCAATCTGACAGAGGGGGAATAACTGAATAGACTCTCTTCTTTGAACATGAAAAGAACTTGTGGACTGAGGAAAACTATTTGCTCCCTATTCATTCCAAGTCATCAATCTATAGACCCAAGTAACCTTGTTTTGAAAAATCCTATTCAGACACGGAACATGGGCTCTTAATCTCAAAATCCTGTGTAGCGGTCTGAATTGAACTGATAGGATTGCTCCTTTTGCTACTGCATAGTAAATTTCTAGAGTCTAGAAATATTTTTTTATATGCCTCCAAGTGTCTACTTGATACAAAGCATCCTATTAAAAGTGAAAGTTTTAAAAAATACTTAGGACAATACCATTGTAAATAATAATATTCTAAAATTCCACTTAAGATATATGAAACAAAATTTCTTAACTACAATTCAGGTAAGTAATAAAGAAAGAATCTATGAAGAACAGAGACGATGAACGCTAGAATCTTCCTTTAGCAATACTGGAAATTCTTTATTTTATTTTAGCTTAAGATATGACATTGCTGGCTAACTAATTATTATGCTATTTAACCTGGCAATGATAAACAACATATTAAATAATTACCACATAAGTCAGCATATTATTGTATAGGTAAAATTTGCTTATCAACTATATTTAGCATTGCCCTGGATATACATCTCTGGGTATGTCTATGAGGATGTTTAAAGAGATGATGAGTTGGAGAATGAAACTGGACTTGTGTGTGTGTGTGTGTGTGTGTGTGTGTGTGTGTGTGTGTGTGATCATCCCATCTTCTGGGCTCTTGGACTGAATAATAAGGAGAAAGGAGAAAGGCAACCCAGTTGGGCATAAGCCATTTCTCCCTCTCGCTTCCTTCCCTAACTCCTGATTGTGGTTACAGTATGACCATTCTCCTGGTGCCATGTCATGCCTGCCACAGCAGACTGTATCACCTAAAACTGTGAGCTAAATACAACTCTTCATGTCTTATGCTGATTTGTATAGGTGTTTTATTACAGCAATGAAAAATTAACTAATATAATTGGATAAATTAGACAAAGCTATTTAAAATTTAGCAGCATATGTTTTGACAAAGAGACACAAAAATAACCATGATCATGGATGTCCCTCGAGGAAGAAAAGATTTGTGATTATTACAAGAAGAGAAAATAGTTGTTGAAAGGATAGAGGTGAAAAAGGCCAAACTACAAATTTCTCACTTTGAAATAGATCCACTGAAACTTTTTCAATTCAATGGAAATTTAAGAAACTTTTCTGTGATCTGCGAAAGAATTATAGGAATGAGAAAAATAGCATGCTGAGCTCTCTCACAGAAATGTCACTGTAAGGGCACACAATTATATCTCATCTCTGAGGGTTTGTGAAAATACTTTTATGATTAACTATTTAGCATGGTTATTTGATCATCCTTTAACCTGTTTTGGATGGAACAAAACTGTGTGGATAAACTGGTTAAGGGATGTGATAGAGGAGGAGTGGTGGCGTACATTGTCATGCTTGCTCTCCTCACGAGGCAGTGATGATAATCTTTCCGGGGTTTAATTTACCGCTCATGTTCTTCCTGTATTCAAAATACAAATTTATATTATGTAATGTTGTTTCTCTTTTAGTAAAGATCTGATCCTGTGGAAATTGTAACATATTTTATAAGAAATGTAAGTTGGGTATGTGGGGACCTTGGACATTGAGAATAGGCATTTGAGAATAGAGAACACAAACACTCCTTAGTTCTCGACCAATGCTGGCTTATGTAAAGTTGTAAATTCTAAAATGGCACAGCAAAAAATATGTTTCCTTTATCCAAGTACCCATTAATATAGTGAACTCTTAGCCCTATGAATATGCTGATATGACAAAAGATAATTTGGAGATATGATAGAATGACTAATGATTTGTCCATAAGGTAAGGGCAGGAGTGAGACAAGATTATATAATGTAATCATCAAAGGTATGACTAACAGGAATCTTTCTCCTGCTAGTACACAGAAGAGAAATAGGGAACAGGAAGTCAGCACAGTTTCAAGAATAAAAAGAACAGTCTATGGTTTGAAGATGAAGATGGATACTGAAGGAATGACAGTAGCTATGAGCAGTCAACATTATAGGCACTTGAATGCAGCAAGGAAATGAATCTCAGATCTATAGCTACTACGAAGTATATTCTCCCACATATCTGAAATAGAACTGAGAACAAATTATCTCTGCACATCTCCACATAAACAAATGCAGTCTACCTAACATCCTTTAACCTTGAAAGACCCTAGACTCAGAATCTATTCAAGCTCACTTGATTCTGACTTACAGAACTATAAAATTATAAATGGATATTGTTTTAATATAATATATTAGTAGTGATGTGCCATATATTTATAGAAATTAAATGACATACTTATGAATTGAATAATTATGTTACCTTGTGGCAATATAATCTATTGGGGGAAAGGTGAGAGTAGGTGAGAAATGAAACTATATTTCCACACATTTGAACTTATCCATAGTAAATATTTAAAAAAATTAAAATGATTTCTTATGAATTTTTTTTAACAAAGGAAATGATTGAAAATGGGTTCCCTCAAAGTTTGAAAGTTCACATTTAACCTGAAACCCTAGAAGTTTAAAGCAAGAGGGGAGTTTGTGTGGGTCTGTGATGAAACTTTGCCTTGATGTTCTGGGAAAGGTTGGAATGAACATGCTCTCACCATTCAAGACCCTGGGAAAGCTTAACTTATTTATGATTTGATTCATGATATCAAAGCAGCTTTGGTTACCTGCATAAGCATGTATGCAATACAGTCAAAATCCCAGCATGGATAGGAGCTGGGTTCTCAAGATTCCACCTCCTTGCTTGAGTAGCGACTGGAATTTGATGGCTAAGTAGTATCAAGTGTGGCTAATGAATGAAGCTGCTTTGGCTGAGAAGATGGTTTCATACCTAAGCACATTTCTTCAGTACTCATTGAACTCAGTGGCTTAATATTAATAAGAAAAGTAGACATAAAGGCAGGGAAGAGGGAATGGGGGTGTGGGCATAATCAAAATACATTGCACACACACACACACACACACACACACACACACACACACACACACACATATATATATATGAAAATATAAATAAAAAACATTAAAAAGCTTAATGAATGTTCTCCATAGTTGAATGACAACACAAATAAGTAAAGAACATATAAAAACAGGTATGCTGTGGGATGCAGGGGAGAGGGAGGGAAGAGAGTCTACCTTTGAGGTAATACTGTACTCCTAGCAAGACAGAGAACATTTAAACAAGTAATATTTATTGGGCCAGAGATGGAGTCTCTGCAAATACATCAGATCTGAAACAGACTTAGATCTTTTTGGAAGGCTTTCCTGAGGTAATGGTGCTTCGAAACTCTGGACTTCTCTGGTCTGTAGAGTAGCTAAGTGACCTCTATGAGAGGTCATTTTCTGTTTTAATAAATGTACATTTGTGTGAGTCTAATTTTTTGTTTGACAGTTCTTTTTGCTACATTAATAACTGCTGGATATGTTTAATATGTATCTTTATACTAAAATAAAATGTACATGTAAAATTATTTTAAGAAGATAAAATCTCCTGAGCACTGAGGAGTGATAAAAATCTCCAACAAGCCCAAATAAACATCTCCACATAAGACTGTCTTTTTAACATTTCCATAATAGCTGGAGAATCAGAACCTTTGTAAGTACGTAGGAGAAGAGAAAATATGAGCATGGGAAACAAAATTCCCCATCTGTACCGCAGTTGTAGGTGAGAAGAAAATAGACTTAAGGTTGAGTAGTTTTGTGTGCCACTATGACAGTTCTGTGACATTTACTTGCACACTAATTACTTCTCACAGGAAATTGATGATGTTAGAGGTGCTCCAAGCTGTTGGCCTCAGGGGCAGGGAACAAGGCAGTACTTGCCCAAATATCTCCTGGAGTCTGTGACATGTAAAAGGCAAAGAATGATCTACAGAAACACATGCCAGGAGCCTGTGATCCTCTAGCCAGGGAGGGCAGAGAGTCTGTGGTTGTCTTCCTGCACATTTGATTTCCTCTTGTCTGTAACAGAGGTACTGTGAGTCAACTTTTTAGAAGGGATTATTTCAAACTTATAATAACTGTATGTTAGAGGAAAAATGGCTTTTAATTTAAAACTTCTGTTAGTATGCAGTTTTTGTATATTGGTCAGATTATTTTTTTAAGTATATAAACTCTGCTGAGGTTCCTTGAAGGTAATAATTGTATGTATTTCATTTACTGATGTATCTTGAGGCTCCAACAGACTGAAGGACCCAAGTGAGGATGCCTCAGTCCTACTTGGGAGGGAGGAGAAAGCAATCACAAGAGGGGAGGTAGGGAGGAACCTGGGAGGGAAAGGGGACTCAGGGGAAGACAGGAACATGATTTGGTATTGGGTGGGAGAAGAGGACTAAAGCACTAAGGGCCAGCAGAAAGAATGGAAACAGGCAACCTCAGGAGGTAGGAGGTTGGGGGAACCCTCCAGAATGAACCAGAGATCATGCAGTTTTTATTATTATTGCTCTGTAATATAGCTTGAAGTCAGGGATGGCGATTCCCCAAGAAGTTTTTTTATTGTTGAGAATAGTTTTCGATATCCTGGGGATTTTGGTTATTCCAAATGAATATGCAAATTGCTCTTTCTATTTCTATGAAGAATTAAGTTGGAATATTGATGGGGATTACATCGAATCTATAGATTGCTTTTGGCAAGATGGCCATTTTTACATAGTAATCCTGCAAATCCATGAGCATAGGAGTTCTTTTCATCTTCTGAAATCTTCGTTGCTTTCTTTCTTCTGAGACTTGAAGGTCTTATCATACAGATATTTAACTTTATTGGTTAGAGTCACACCAAAATATATTATATTACTTGTGACTATTGTGAAGGGTGTTATTTCCCTAATTTCTTTCTCATCTTGTTTGTATCCCTTTGAGTAGAGAAAGGATACTGTCTGAGTTAATTTTGTATCCAGGTACTTTGTGGAAGTTGTTTATCAGGTTTAGGAGTTCTCTGGTGGAATTTTGGGGATCATTTAAGTACACTATCATCATCTGCAAATAGTGATATTTTGACTTCTTCCTTTCCAATTTGTATCCCTTTGACTTCTTTTTGTTGTCTAATTGCTCTACCTAGAATTTCAAGAATTCATGTGAAGTAGCAAAAACCCAAGATAGCAAAAACTATTCTCAACAATAAAGTATTCTGAGGGAATCACCATTTCTGACCTCAAGCAGTATTTCAGAGCAATAGTGATAAAAACTACAAGGTATTGGTAAAGAGACAGGCAGGTCGCCCAATGGAAAAGAATAGAGGATCCAGAAATGAATCCATACAACTATGGTAATTTGATCTTTGACAAGGAAGCTAAAACCACCCAGTGGAAAAAAGACAGCATTTTCAACAAATGGTGTTGGTTCAACTGGTGGTCAGCATGTAGAGGCATGCAAATTGATCCATTCTCATCTCCTTGTACAAAGCTCAAGACCAAGTAGATCAAGGACTTCATAATACCAGATACACTGAAACTAATAGAGGAGAAACGGGGAAGAGCCTGGAACACATGGGTATAAGGGAAATTTTCCTGAACAGAACACCAATGGCTTATGCCCTAACATCAACAATAGGCAAATGGGACCTCACTAATCCTACATCTGATAGGGGGTATATATATATATATATATATATATATATATATCCCTCAAGAAAATATAATCCAGAGAATTAAATGACCTTATTAAAAATGGGGTACAAAGATAAACAAAGAGTTCTCAATTGAAGAATATCAAATGGCAGAGAAGCACCTAAAGAAATGTTCAACATCTTTAGTCATCAGGGAAATGCAAATCAAAATAATCAAGAGAGTCTACCTCACACCAGTCAGAATGACTAAGCTCAAAAACACAGGAGACAGCAGATGCTGGTGAAAGGCAGATGTGAGAATATTACTAAAAGAAACCAAGACCACTCACCATCTTCAGAACCCAGCACTCTAAATTCAGCCAGTCCTGGATACTCCAACCTACCTGAAAAGCAAGACTCGGATTTAAAGACATATCTCATGATAGTAGTAGAAGATCTTAAGAAGGGCATTAATAACTCACTTAAATAAATACAGTAGAACACTACTAAAAAGGTAGAAGCCCTTAAAGAATCACAGGAGAACACTGCTAAACAGGTAGAAAGCCTTAAAGAACAACAGGAAAACACTGCTAAACAAGTAGAAGTCCTTAAAGAGGAAACACAAAAATCCCCCAAGGAATTACAGGAAAACACAGCCAAACAGGTGATGGAATTGAACAAAACCATCCAAGACCTAAAAAGGGATATGGAAACAATNAAAAAAAAAAAAAAAAAGTGAAACAACTCTGGAGATAGAAACACTAGGAAAGAAATCAGGAACCATAGATGTAAGCATCAGCAACAGAATACAAGAGATGGAAGAGAGAATCTCAGATGTAGAAGATTCCATAGAAAACATAGGCACAAAAATCAAAGAAAATGCAAAATGCAAAAAGATCCTAACTCAAAACATCCAGGAAATCCAGGACACAATGAAAAGACCAAACCTTCAGATAATAGGAGTAGATGAGAATGAAGATTATCAACTTAAAGGGCCAGCAAATATCTTCAACAAAATTATAGAAGAAAACTTCCTGAACCTAAAGAAAGAGATGCCCATGAAC
>NC_034591.1:91808111-91847446 GCF_900095145.1 Mus pahari
TCCAGCAATACCTCTCCTGGGCATATACCCAGAAGATGTTCCAACTGGTAATAAGGACACATGCTCCACTATGTTCATAGCAGCCTTATTTATAATAGACAGAAGCTGGAAAGAACCACGATGTGCCTCATCAGAGGAAAGGGTACAGAAAATGTGGTACATTTACACAATGGAGTACTACTAAGCTATTAAAAAAATGAAGTTATGAAATTCTTGGGCAAATGGATGTATCTGGAGGATATCATCCTTAGTGAGGTAACCAAATCACAAAAGAAATCACTAGATATGCATGGTTATTAGTCCAGAAACTTAGAATACCCAAGATACAGTTTGCAAAACACAAGAAAACCAAGAAGAAGGAAGACCAACGTGTGGATACTTCATTCTTCCTTAGAATAGGGAACAAAATACCCATGAAAGGACTTACAGAGACATATTTTGGAGCTAAGATGAAATGATGGACTATCCAGAGACTACCCCACCCAGGGATCCATCCTATCATCAGCCACCAAACCCAGAATCTATTGCACATGCCAGCAAGATCTTGCTGAAGGGATCCTGATATTGTGGTCTCTTGTGAGGCTATGTCAGTGCCTGGCAAACACAGAAGTNGATGCTCACAGTCAGCTATTGGATGGAACACAGGGCCCCCAATGGAGGAGCTAGAGAAAGTACCCAAGGATCTGAAGGGGTCTGCAACCCTATAGGTGGAACAACAGTATGAACTAACCAGTACCCCCAGAGCTCGTGTCTCTAGCTGCATATGTAGCAGAATAGGGCCTATTCAGCCATCATTGGGAAGAGAGGCCCCTTGGTCTTGCAAACTTTATATGACCCAGCACAAGGGAATGCCAGGGTCATGAAGTGGGAGTGGGTGGGTAGGGGAGCCAGAACAGGGTGAGAATATTGGGAACTCTTGGGATAGCATTTGAAATGTAAATAAAGAAAACATCTAAAAAAAATGAAAAAATGGGGACCTATCATGACTGCCCTCTGAAAGACCCAACAAACAGTTGAAAGAGTCAGATGCAGACATTTGCACCTCACCAATGGACAGAAACTGCTGACCTCTGTGGCTGAATTAGGGAAAAACTGGAAGAAGCTGAGGAGGAGGGGGAGCCTGTAAGAGGATCAGCAGTCTCAATTAACCTAGACCCCTGAGATCCTTCAGGCACTGAACCACCAACCAGGCAGCACATACCATCTAGTATGAGGCCCCCAACACATATACAGCAGAAGACTACAGGGTCTGGGTTCAGTCAGAGAAGATGCACTGAACCCTCATTTGACTGGAGGCCCCTAAGGATTTAGAGGTCTGGTTGGTTGGGGGATGAAGGGTGTGGATATCCTTGTGGAGGCAGGGGTTCAGGGAGGAGGTATTAGATGTGGAAGAGTTGGAGGGTGGACCTGGAGTGGAAGAAAATCTGGAGTGTAAAAAAAAAAAAAAAAAAAAAAGATGAAATAATCATTAAAAAAGAAAATTAGAAAAAAAAAGAATTTAGGGCTTCTCATGTTCTTATCATTATTCTTTGTTATTCATTGTAAATACAATTGATGACTTATTGGAACGGTCAAAAGAAAATGTATAATGCTTTGTTTTCCTAGTAGATGTAGGTCCAGATCCATATGACATTTTTGTTGTTGGCTCTAAAAATTTAGTAGTTAGTATAAAACACATAAATTAACATGAAGGTAATATAGTGATTTCAATTTTGTAAACAAAATAATTAAATCCATGTGTGTGCTAAGTACGTATCTCTAAACTTTGAAATCTTTGGAATCACACTGGCATCCCATTTCCTTCAGTGTGCTGATCTTCACACAGCACTTGTTTGCTTTTGTTTGTTTGTTTGTTTTTGTGTTCTTTTCTTTTTCTTTTCCTTTAAATTATAGTGGGTCTGTGTGCACTATTGTCTTTGAGTATGTGCAAGCCCGATGTTCAAGTCTTGAGAGTCTTTCTAGATAAACATTTTTCCAGATTTACTTTATTTTACGTGTATGAGTGTTTTGCCTTTATGTATTTGTGTGGGTCATGTGTATGCTTGGTATCCAGGGAGATCAGTATAGGATGTCAGGACTTTGGAAACTAGATTTCTATATAGTTGTGTGCTGCTAAGTGATTTCTGGGAACTAAATCCTGTTACCTGCAAGAACAATCAGTGTTCTTAACTACTGAGCCATCTCTATTGCCCTATCTTATTTTTTGAAATAGCACTTCTCACTGAAAATGGAGCTAATTTCTTTGGCTAGGAAGAGTTGCCAGCCAACCATCGGGACACTCCTGTCATTTCCCCTGTAAGCTCTAGCACTTACTGAGCCAAGCTTACCTGATATGGGTGATGAAAAAAAAAAGGAATCTTTATTAGGCTAAGATGGAATTGTGTCAGCTAGACTGAGGCTGAGATCAGTTTATTCAAGCAACAGACATTTTATATCCTTATTAGAAGTGGAATATAACGGTGGTTGCGAGAGTCAAAACAGGGGTAGTTTCTAGGATACAATGATATTTTCAAGTTTTATGTGGGTACACAATATTAATGTCTAAGATCGGTTGTCCTATCAAGCTACCATGTGCTTCACTGACGTCTAGGAAACAGAAAATTACAAGGCAACCTGAATGGTTCACTGTCTGAGGGAATGACTCAATTTCTCAGGAACTGAAAGGCACACAGTATCTCAGGAACCATGGACTCTACCCTGAAAAACCTACACATGCCTCTCAAGGCAGGTAGACCAGGTTAACTCTATGATTCTCTTCACCCCATGATCCAGCACTGGTGTTATAACACCTGCTACTACGTCTGGCTTTTCTGTGAGTACTTGGGATCTGAACTCAGTTCAGCAAGCAATTTACCCACTGAGCAATTTCTCAGCTCCAGGCTCTTTAAAAAAAAAAAAATTCAAAGCAAGACCTCATCCCAGAAGGGACAGAGTGAGACCTGAGTGAGTCGACCTCTGATCCAACATGAGCTGGAAATAACCCTGTTTATAGAAGCTGTTGAATAACACTGTTATTTCTCTTGGGAAATAAAAATCACTCAGGGTACATCTCTTAATTCTCTGTAGACACATAACACACTGTGAAGTGTTGAGCTAAGCAAATGGATGAAAATCATATGAGAAAACAAAATAAGGTGCAGGAGGATAGGGATACCGTTTGATCTTAAGACTCCATGACCCCAAACACAATTTGTGAATACAAGAAGGTTCCAGGGTAGCTGGAAAACGACAGATTATTAAAATGTTAGCATAATTCTGGGCAAATTGGAATTCAAGCTATGCCTAGTAGATCCTTCCGTTTATTTAAATGTTTGTTAAACACTGCAGTGATCACTTTTCTCAAATTTAACTGAAGCTAACTCTGCTAGCATGTATCTGCTCACAGTCAGTGTGTGCTCCTCTTATTGAAGTATTCTAAAAGTGAGAATTTATGCAAATTAAGGAAAGCCATGTTTGTGCTCACAGTAAAACCTGTTTAGTTAATTAAACACATTGCCCTTTAAAGAAATAGCTTCTTGGATTTTTCTGGTTGGCTGTGATTTAGTGGTGGTTTTCTTTAGAGATACCCTCATATTCTTTTTACTAATATTTATTTGATTTCTTACTATTTCATGCATGCTATTAATTTTAATGATACTCATCTCTTTCAAATAAACAAAATAAAACAATCAAAATGCCTGTGGAGAAGGATCCTTGTGTATAATTGTTTTAGCCATAACACTAAGAAATCCCATAAGGTCCTGAAGACTATTGTGCCACTGTCAAATTTCCCTGCAACTTGTTTATATTCTATCTGTATCTCAAAATAGTATTATTAAATTATGTTCAAGAATTCAGTGAAACTTTAAAGTGTTTTTTGTGTATCCAATAAAAAATTAATATGTTATGTATTACATAACAGAGATTAACACTTTCTGAACAAAATTTCCTAATAGATTACATCTTAAGTTTGCTGAGGGAGAAAGACATAGCTGCTGGGAGATTGCACATGCCATGTGCATATGGAAACACTAGTTTTACATGAGGTTATGTGAGGTTATCAATAACAAAATGAAATTTAAAAGGACACTGAGTTGGGAGAGAAATAAGGTGAGAAGCGATAAGGGAAGTTGGAGAGATGTAGCAGTGGACAGTTATGATCAGTATACATCATATGAATGCCTGAGACTTTCAGAGAATAAAAACTATTTTTATTCTCAGAAGTAAAAAATATTTTTTGAATAGTTAATCTGAACAAAAATAAACACAATTCCTTTACAAATAAGTTTTTCATAATATCTAGGTGTGAATTCACAGTGTAGCACATACAGAAGATTTTAGAGAAGGAAACGAATAATCATCATAGAACCTTTAGGTTTTCATTTATTTTAAATGCAGACAATTACAAGCTCAATGCTTATAAGTAAAGAAAGAACATTTTACTATAGTAATATTTTACAACTTAGTTTTAAAGCTGAGAGCAGATTAATTGTAGAATTTATAATGCCTCTGTCTTTTAGAGGCACATGCCTCAGTGATTTGAACCACAAACATTTTGCATGTAATTTAAATGCTGCTTATTCTACGATCTCAAATAAAGTCATATTTTTTATATCCTAGAAAAGGTTTCTTTAAGTAGCCATTTGCAAGTGATTATATTTAAAATCATTATCATGTATGTGCTTTGCTGTGTGTACTTGTGTGCATGTGTGAGTGAATGTGTGTGTGTGTGTGTGTGTGTGTGTGTGTGTGTGTGTTACCTTTTGTTTCTAATGGGCTGTATGTGGAAGCCATAGAACAAATTAAGTCAGTCATTTTTAGGTTTGATGAGATGCCTATTTATCTGCTAACATCACTCACTATTTCAAGTTGTTTTAAATATATTAAAATACCAACAAACACTTTTGTGTGGGCGGGATGGTCCTGGACCAGTCAGTGATTCAGCAAGGGATTATAGCTGTCTGTGAGATGTAAACAAATCTAAAAGCAATAAGAAGAGTTAATTTTGCACCCAGGATAGTGGAAGCCAGACTGGCTGAAGCCCACCATGCCTCCCACCTCCATGTCATGAAGACATGATAGCAGTTACAGGTATGAGAGAGGGCTGAGGATTTTAGTGGAACAGTTTGTTGCCCAGTGGGGTTGCTGGCTCTGGGCAATGAGCCTGGATGAGGAACAATTCACTTTCTGAATTGCATCTCCTCAAAGGACCACCAGGATCCATGATGCCACTAGAAACCATCTTGATGTGGTTGGGTGGTCTGGCCTGTGACCTATGTTATTGATGTCATTACCACCTTACACCATAGAGACAGATATGGTCTATGCTGTTGCCTGAAAACACGTTAAAGTCCAAGGGCCATGCTGACCCCTCCATGGGCAATATTGATGTGAGTGAATGGCTTGCACTGCTATCTGAGCCCATGGTGATGTCAGGGTACCTGAAGCTACCAAGGGCCATTTCTGCATCTGTGGTCCTACTGCACCTGCGAGTGTGTGTTAATGCCTGTGGCCTATGTTACTACCTAGGGCCATGCAGATGTCCATGATATACATTGTAGCCTGAGATTATATTGATGTCTGTGGGCCTTGTTGACACTGGCAACCATACTGATCTGAGTGGCCTGAACTATCTTCTGAGCTCATTTGGAACTCAGTGTCCAGGCTGCCTCTGAACACATCTAGGGCAGTGACCCTACTATAGCTGGGGGTCACATTTGTGGTCTGTGTTGTCACTACAAACCATGAGTAAACCCATGATTCAAGGCTCTAGCTGACTATAAAAAGCAAGGTAGGTACTTTAGAAGGGATGTTGATGACTGGAGATGAGCACTTGAGAAAGAACAACATGGAAGGTTTCCGTGACAACCCCACCCTCCACCCAAGTTGTTATTCTAAAGAAAATAACAGTGTACAAAAGAAGTCATCAAAGAGAATCCTTAAAAATTGTGATAATCATTCTGAAGCATAGCTTTCCACCATTGATGGCTTCTGGCTGGGGCCCAGGTGGAGAAGAACTCAGATTTCTTTAGTGGGTGGGCCACTGGAAGCTTAAACATCCTTCAGTAAGTATATGGTCAACACAAATTAGACTAGTTTTATTCAATTTAATTAATTAATTATAGTGTTAGGAGGGTCACCAGTGTGGGGGTCATGGAAGGTTAAGGAAGTGAGTATGAATGGGGTGTATGAAATTAAATTTCCAAAGAATCAATAAAAATATTATTTTGGAAAAAAGAAGAGTTACTTTCAAACATCAAGATCACAGAAGGCCCATAGTCAGGAGCTTGACTACAAAATCTCAGCAGGACTACTGAACAGTATCTACAAATACAGAATCACATGGCATTCAAGCTTTGTTCTTTTAAATCTCCTAAAGTTGTGATCTTGGTGTGATTATTGAATATTGACCTTGTCTATGAAGATATACTGGATCTCAACATTACTTCATGTTCTTGAATTTCTTTTTTTTAATTAATTATTTTTATTTATTTATGTCCCAAATGTTGTCCTTTTCTGGTCCCCCCTCTCAGTGTTCTTTCTCCCCCCAAACTCCTCTTCTCAGAGACCCCTAGGTCTTGCAAACTTTATATGCCCCTGTACAGGGGAATGCCAGGGCCAAGAAGTGGGAGTAGGTGGGTAGAGAAGCAGGGCGGGGGGGAGGGTATAGGGAAATTTCAGGATAGCATTTGAAATGTAAATACAGAAAATATCTAATAAAAAGAGTTGGAAAAAACCCTTCTTCCCTTTGCCTCTGAGAGGATTACGCCCCCACCCTGGGGGCATCAGGTCTTTATAGGATTAGGTGCATCCATGTCACCCCCACTTGGTAGTAAAAGGTTATGCTTCCCTTTAATCTCATCCATTTGTATTTTCCCTTTTGTTCTAGGGTGTGATGATCTTTCTTTTCAATGAGTATGATTATAGGAGAAAAATGATATTGTCTTATCCACTTGTTCTATTCTGTCATCACTGAGAAATATTTACTGAGCATCTATGAACTCTCAAACACATTTCCCTCAGTCTTGGGGATTGAAATATTCAGCATCTATAACCTGTGATTGAAGCTATCCAGTATGACTTTGGATATCTGAAGACAAGCTATGCAGGCAGAGACAGATAGGAAAGTGTTACAGTAATGTAAGCAGAAATGAGCTGCTATGGTTGTTATTACCAGGAGCACAGTGTCTATCTGTGCTAAGGATATCACTACCACTGTGTAATTGTGCAGCACCTAGACTCTTCCTAGGTTTGCTTTTCAGTGACTCCTGAATGTCTTTCTTTATTTGAATTTCTACTCATTATTTGTTGAGTCCTACCTGATTAATTCTATGTTTGGAATTTACCTTTATTCAAATAGTCCATAACTAAGTAATACTTTCAGCTTTTGTTAGATAAATTCCATAGCCTTAATCAACTATGAAAATGTAAGTTGTAGTTGATGTCTGCTGAAACATCTTGGGCTGGCAGCAAAGTGTTTATCTCCTAATAGTGAAGACCAGAGTTTGGTTCTGCAGAACCCAAGTGAAATCTGAGTGAGGTTGTGTTTGCCTTTTATTCCAGTGGTAGTAAGATGGGAGGTAGAGACAGGTGGATATCTCAATAATCTTGGGTCACCTAGCCTGGCCTGTGCAAAAGTTCTAAGACAATTAGAAATCATATTGGAAGGTGTCAGAGGACTAACAACTAATGTTTATCTCTTGCCTCCACAAGTAACAAATCCTGACTTTTTTACCATTCTTGATTCAAGAAATTCAAGATTAAGGTTTTCACATAGTTGGGTTCTTTGAGGGTTCTCTCCTTAGCTGGTAGAGAGCTGTCCTCTTTCCATGTCTTCAAATGTACCCACAGCATCCTAATTCTCAATTCTTTCAAAGATGCCATTTGCATTGGTGGAGGAACGTCTATCCTACATAATCTATGGAAACTACTCTGATTTCAAATCAATTATCTGTCTGAGAGCCTATTTTTAAATACAACCATATTTCAATGCATCTCAATGTATGAATTTGGATGAAAAATAATGTAACCAGCAACAATTTGTCTTTTAAAATTTCTTTAATTTACTAGATTTTCTTTACTTCCTTACCAAAATACCAAATGCTTAGTCAAAATAGGGGTGCATATTGCCCTGAAGTCTGAGGACTACAACTATATCCTACACTTATTCTATCACATGGTTAAATTACTATTGGATAATAGTGATATATAAAACATATCAAAGGTCTTGATGTGTGCTGGCCATGAGCATAAAAAGTGAGATATTTCATGGCTTCTGAATCAATAGAAATTGATTACTTATGTACATACGTATTAATCATGGTTTTTAAAACCATAAATTAATGCCTGACATTTAAGAGGTACCTGCCCGTGTATAATGTACTTAACAGCATATAATGGACCTTCACTTTTTTTAATTGGTTGGTTCATCAAAAATCTTTTGAGATTGGAAGAGTAAGCATTACATATATTAGGTTTTACACAAAGAAAAAAGACTTCAATAATGTTGAAATAGTTCAGAATCACATTTAACAGGTAAGAGAACCGAGACTCAGATTTAATCAGATGTTAAGCCCTAAGCTCTATTTCCTCTGATATGCTCATCCTTTGAAGGAAGCAAGAAGAAAATGAAAATTTTGAACAAATGTTGTCATTTAAGCTCACAGCAAACATATATGAAATCGTCTAAAATTTAACTGTTCTTGCCAACACTGATATCAAATTTTAATATCCATGCTAAGGTATTTGGTGGATAAAAGTTCAATCTTACTGTCATATTTGAAAGTTGAATTTGGGAGGTGATTAAGGTTAATGTGTGCAGACTGTGGCTTTAAACAAAAGAGGAGTCATGAGCAGGACTCTGTCTAAGCATATGGTCTTGAAGAGTCGTGCTGGAAAGCCGGACTTTACCTACCACTATTACCTTTGTCAGCCTTTGAGCTTTAAGGAGAATACACATTTACTCAGTCTTTGCTATTTTATAATATCAAGAGACGACTAATACAAAAGCTTAACAAAGATAGAAAAAAATTAGTAGAGAAAAAAGGTAAGATGTTCCGTGGGCAGAGGTGGAAAAGGTGCCATGTATTGGTGATTAGAACAGCAGCAACAAGGACTCTGAATCCAAGCAACCCAACGCCAAGAATCTACCACTCTCAGATAAAGTTTTAGGAGTCTCAAAGAAAAGTGAATAAGGAAAATGAGAAGACAGAACTTCCTAAGAAAGATGCAGTGGGTTTTCCATGCCATTCCTTAAAACATTAGGAAGTAGCTTGTGCAGCAAAGCCAGTAAGTACACAGAATGTTATCACAGAAATGCTTAAGAGTTCTACCCTGTCATTTACAAAGATAAGATGATATTGTTACTTTAGGACCAGACTAGACAAGCTTAAGACACACTGTTGCCATGCAGTGTGCTCAACTATAATCTCCTGCAGAACTGACAACTGAGTGAAGGCTTGAAGATTGGGCACACTCAGAAAATGCAGAGTAGGGTCTATAAAATAAAACATCATGCTTCATTTGGAATAGAGTATAGACTAGCAAAGAACCACATTTGAGATTGTCAGCTAAGTGACATCACTAAGGGACTTAGTGACTTCATGGGACAAGAATAACAGAGTTGGTATAGGAAGACACATAAGAGTTAATAAAATAGCAGTAACAGAGCACTGCTTTTTCAGCACTGAATAAATCCCCATTTGATGCTCTAAGGCTATTTGATGTTCATGTCCTTGATACAGATTCTTTCTTGTGTCTTCCACATAAACATTGATTGCCTTTTAGTCCTAATACTTTGATAATGCTCTTAATTGATATTGTTAGTTAAATAATTTATTAAGCATGATGTTTAGTCTTAATTACCCATTTGGAACGATCCAGAATCACCCAGGAAAGAAGTCTCAATGATGAAGGATTGTCTAGATTGAGTTGGCCCATAATCATATCTGGGGGACTGAGTACGAAGTGGCCATACATTTAATCACTCAGCTTTTGACAAGATGTGATGTGGCTAGATGCTGCACAGTTTCTGTCATCTTGACTTCTCAACAATAATGGACTATTATGTAGAACTGTGAGAAAAATAAAACTTTTCCCAAAAGCTGCCTTTGTCAGGGTATTCTCTCATATCAACTGAAATAAAACTAGAACATTGAGCAACATTAATGATTGACACTAGCTCATAGTCTCTCTCTGCCACAGTATGTAACATGTACAAAACACATGTACAAAACACAGACACACAGACACAACACACACACACACACACACACACACACACACACACACACACACACACAGAGTGAGTATATATATACACAAGACTGACAACAAATACCTTTGCATGGACCAAAGCAGGTAATTAGGCAGAAAGTGAAAGGCTTTAGGAAAGGAGGCTTGATTTTTCTCCCGAGAAAGCCTGAGTTGTGTTGATGAGCACTGAGAAGTTCCTGTCTCATCTTGGTGATTGAGCAGTGGCTGGAGAGAAGGGGAAGAGAGATGGAGAGAATGCACCTGGGAAATACAGCAGATGGGGCTCAACCTTACTGGGCAAGTAGAGTTTTTGCAGGTCTATTGATTTTCTTTTTGAAATATCATTTGAGAGGCTCTCTCAAGTTTGTGAGTGAGGATATTTTTAAGCAAGTTATAGCAAAGAAATATTTATGCTCATCACTGCCATCTAAGTTTTTGGTACCCACTGGGGCAATATGTTTCTATCCTTCATAGTACTGCCATTTACCAAGCAAAGATACGGCTACTCCAGTGAATTCTCCCATTAATTTAGCCCTTGATGAGTGTCTTAGAAAGGAAGCAAAGGAAAAAGTGATTTTTTTTTATTTCACCATTATGTTTTGAAAGACTTTCTGGCTTGAAGAAATCTTTGAAGTTGTAGCCCATGATTTTAAGATTAACAGTAGTGATTTCAGGGACCTGTTATTATGGAGGAAGCTATAGCTCATCTGTGAAGGTGAGTATAAAGGTTCCTGGTCCAAGGCAATAATGAAATTCTGTATTTTTGTTCAAGGACAGCCTGGGACAGAATGGTACTTTCTTTCAGGGAGAAAAACAGAGGTAGTGAATGTCGATGACTCTTTGAAAATGACATGAGTCTCTATAAACTTGCCCTGAAGACCAATTTAAGATACAATAAATTTTGCTTTATATTTTTTGCTTTGTGTGTGTGTGTGTGTGTGTGTGTGTGTATGTGTGTGTGAAAACTCACCTGGGAAGTTAGGACTGCTTGGCCTTATGTTTTATACGTGTATAATTCAGCAGTATGTATACATATATATGCTTTCAATAACAGTTAATAAAAGAAAAATGAAGCAGGAGGATAACTTTGAAGGAGAGTTGAGAGTGGTGTATCAGAGTTTAGATGGAGGAAAGGAGAGGGAAAAATGTTGCAATTATATTATAATTTCAAAAATAAAAAATAAGTGAAGGCAGGCAAAAATTATAAATGCTTTTCTGTTCTATTTTCTCACGCATATCATTTCTGTGTTTGAATTATAAAAATATAATGAAATAACACTCACTCTGATGAAGTAAAGAAAATCTGAAGTAATTATAAGACACTTCATTGAAACAGAAACAGTTTAATTTATTCAATAGCATGTGCCAATCACATCCTCTCAATCTTTTGTCTTGCTGGAATGTTGGCTAATGAAAGTTGGATTAGAAAGTGCAGCTGTATTAAACATTCTGTTATTTGTTCCGGTTCTGTTGATATGCCACTCACTAAGACTTTAGTTCTCTAATATATTCCATTTTATGAATGGTTTCAGAAGCCATGGTAAAATCAAAGGTGTACACATCATAGTAAATATAACTATGGGCTAGTAAGCTATAAAAATATAATAATAGCTACATTAAAGTATTTCACTAATATTCTAACAGTTTTATTATCTATGCACAATAATGATGACTATATAACTCATAAATTGTAAATGTGAATGTTCCATAAATTAGAGATTTCTTCTAAAAGCAAGACATTTACCAGTAAAGAGAAGGTCCATCTAGTACCAGATATCAACCAAATCCCTTTCATGATCTTCTGACATCTGAGAGTAGCTGACCACTGGAGGAGTTCATTTGACCATTCCTCCAGCCATGACATTTACCCATAATCTCTTCTGTAGGCTGTGGGTGTTTAAGATGAGAAATTATCCGAGGAAGAAGAAGCTCCCTGGAATATCTCAGATGAGTTCATAAATTCAGGCCTTGCTAAATGATGGCCTAGAATTTTCAGAATTGCACTACTTATGTGTGTGGAGTGATTAACCCACTAATATTTTCTCAGATATATATGCCTTCTGTGGGATAACACTAAAACCAGTAAAGGATAGTTATATGCAATAGTGGAATGGTTTATCAAGGAAGTAAGTAAAAATTGGGCTTAGACATATTATGTAGTCTGTCCATGATATTTACTGTGATGAATTTTTAACTACTGTAAATATTAGGGATTTTCAGGCCTTACTATCAGAAGAAGAATAATTATGTCATAGAGACACTTACTGATTGTAGTAAGAATCAGAACATGAAATATTAATCTATGTTTTGTTTTTTTAAGATTTATTTATTATATGTAAGTATACTGTAGCTGTCTTCAGACACTCCAGAAGAGATCTTGTTACGGATGGTTGTGAGCCACCATGTGGTTGCTGGGATTTGAACTCCGGACCTTCGGAAGAGCAGTCGGGTGCTCTTACCCACTGAGCCATCTCACCAGCCCTTAATCTATGTTTTGACACCTGGTAGATATAGATTATAATTATGAACCTCAGCTGTTAGCTCGACACACCTGGAAAGAAGCATTCTCAGTTGAGAAATTGGGCCTGCCTCTGTGAAATTTCCTTTTCTTTGTTTAATATAAAAATGCTTTCATTTTATAAAATCAGCATGTAGCATGTTAGAAATCATCATGCCATTTTCAAACAAAGTGTACTTGTATGGTTCTCCTTCCCTCCATCCCTCACATACCTTTTTGTCCTCCTCCTGGAGCCTGATCTCCGTCTACCCCAGATCCCTTTACTCTTTCACATCCCATGTATTCTTGGGCTGACTATCACCTTATCTTACAACCTGCACATACTTTTTTTCCTTTTGTTATTATTATTAATCATTCTATTTGTTTACATCTCAAAAGATATCCCACTTCCATGTTACCCCCTCCACCAACCCCATCATCCCATGTTATCCCACTTCCGATTACCCCTCCACCCCATCCCATATCTGCCCTTCCCCCTTGCTTTTGCCTGTATTCGAGTACTTCCCCACCCATCCACGCTTTCCCACCCCACCACTCCAGCATCCCTCTACCCTGGGGCACTAACCTTTCCACCCTGCAGGGACATCCTCTGATACATATGTATCTGGAGCAATGGATCCCTCTAGGTACACTCCTTGGCTGGTGGTCTAGTCTCTTGGAGAACTGGGTGGTAGGGTCTGCCTATGTTGTTTTTCCAATGGAGTTGCAACACCTCTCCACTCCACCAGTCCTTCTGCGAACTTCCCCACCAGGTTCCCCAAGTTCAGTATGATGGTTGGCTCCAAGCATCTGCATCTGCATTGGTCAATTGCTGGCTGGACCTCCCCAGGAACTGCCTCACTTGGTCGCTGTTCACAAGTGCCTCTTGACAATGGCAATAGTGTTGGGTTTGGTGTCTACATATGTGATGTATCCCTAGGTGGAGCTATTCCCTGGTTGGCCCTTCTTCAGTCTCTGTTCCATTTTTTGTTTGTTTGTTTCTGTTCTTCCCTTGGAAAGGAACATTTCTGCATTAAAAAAAAAATGGGGATGGGTGAGTGGCCCCTTCCCTCGACCAGGGTCCATGCCTATCTACTGAAGATAGTCTCCAAAGGTTCTATTTCCCCCTTTTTTGAGCATTATGGCCAAAGTCAATCCCATTGGGTCCTGGGAGTCTCTCATTTCTCTGGTTCTGGGACCCTCCAGTGGCTGCCTCCAGTTCCTCATTTGCCCCTCACCTCCACTGCCTATTTCTATTTAATTTCCTGACTCTTTGTACCTCTCTCATGTCTCCTTCAGATTCTGATACTGTCACCTTTACCTCCTCCTCCTCCTCCTCCTCCTCCTCCCCCTCCTCATTTTTCCCTCCCCATGCCCCTCTCCTTCCATCTCCCACAATGGTCCTGTTCCCTCAAGCTTCCACGTGTATGTGGGCTTTCTTTTGTTTTTGTTGCTATTGAAGACCAGCCTTAGTCCATGTTAGTCCAATAGAATACATAGGATTAATTCAATGTTCTTGTATTTGTTTAGGTTTATTTTGTGTACAAGCATATGGTCATTTTTGGGGAAAGTACCAGGAGGTACTGAGGAGAAGGTATGTCCTTTTGTTTTTGGGTGAAATATTCTGTAAACATCTGTTAAATCTTTGGTTTATAACTTCTTTTAATTTCACTTTGTTTCTGTTTAATTTGGTACAATAGACAACTTTCTGAACAAAACACCAACAGTACAGGCACTAAGATCAATACATGGGACCACACTAAACTGAAAAGCTTCTCTAAGACCAAAGGTACAGTCAATAGGACAAAATTGTAGCCTCCAGAATGAGAAAAGATTTTTATCAACTTCACATTTGACAGAGGGCTAATTTCCAAAATTTACAAAGAATTGAAGAAACTAGACTATCAACAAATCAGATAATCCAATTTTAAAAAGTGGGATACACATCTAAACAGTGGTATTTACTTGGTTGATAATTACTTGTGGGAGGGCATGGCCAACTGTGGTTGGTACAATACCGATGCAGGTGGACCAGAAATCTATTAGAAAGCTAAGACAGCAGACATAAATTAGTAGCTGAATTCCTCAATGGTAACTGATGCAATTATTGCTTCCAAGTACTAGCTTTGCTTTCCTTTGATTATTGACCTATAAACCCACCAAACTCTTTTCTCCCAAAGTTCCATTTGGTGTTGGTGTTTATGACAACATCAGAAACAAAACTAGAATACCAAAGTACTTTTGTTTATACACTCAGCACAAAACAAAGAAGAAAATATTCATATAAAGTAATGTTAAAAAGAGAAATACTAATTTTATTTTTCATAAATAGTGTATCTGTATAAAAATCCAAGAAGGATCAAATACTCATTTCATTGTTTAGCTCATTTTTATGTTTGAGACAAGGTCTCAGGTAGCCCATATTGGCCTCAAAATTTCAAAGAAAGTATGGCATTGGTTTTCCTAATTCCTTTACCTCTACATCCCAAATTATTAGTATTGCCAGCAGATGTGCAATACCATCTTCTCCGATGTCTTAAGTTCTTAGTCACCTGATTATAAAAAAAAATTTGACACCTATCATCCATTTGTCAGCATGTATTCACTATGGCACATATAAGAAAAGTTATAATCAGAAAAAGGCCATAAATAACTTCTTTTTCCAGGAAGAAAGATGAGACAGTATTATATACAACTATTAGTCAGTGGTCCCAAAGAGCTTGAAATGAGAATTTCACTTACATCAGACCCAAGATGCTGTAATCAAATTATCTGAGAAAAATGCACACTGTACATCTTCTATGCCATAAAAAGCCCACAAATTAAAATTTCTCTGGAGATTCAGAGGCTATCATTTAATTGCTACCCATACATGAGCCATGAAAAACAATTTTCTTCTTTTATATTTATTTTCATTGCAACTAAATCACTATTGATAATTTGTAAGAATATTGCTGAATAAAACACCATTTTTTGCAGTATGATGCCAGAATTAAAGTAAAAAGGAATTAGCAACATTGAGAGGGGGTTGTGGGAATGGAAAATGGAGTCTTACATTCACAGAGTCATGGAAGAGGAGGAATCACTTATTTTGACACAAGGGACTGAGGGTTTATGGGAAGAGCTTTTTTAGGGTAAAACTTTTTTTTTTTTTTTTTTTTTTTTTTTTTTTTTTTTGTTTGTTTGTTTGTTTTTGTCTTTGTTTTTCGAGACAGGGTTTCTCTGTGTAGCCCTGGCTGTCCTAGAACTCACTCTGTAGACCAGGCTGGCCTCGAACTCAGAAATTCACCTGCCTCTGCCTCCCAAGTGCTGGGATTAAAGGCATGCGCCACCATGCTGCTTAAGAACTGTGAGCAGAGAAATGAGCTAGAGAAAGGCCTAAATTGAAAGGAGACATGAGGCATAGAAGCACTAAAGTCCACTGTATTAATCTACCATATCTTACAAAAGAATGATTTATTTTTTTTCTCTTCAACAACAGCAAGGAATCATTTGAAAATAAATCTCTTGAAAAAAAAAAAAAAAACCAACCTAAATCTGAGGACATGCTCAAGCACAGAGCACTCTAAAGAGTAGGCAGGGTATCTCCGGTACTATAAAATATTGGATTTGAGACCAGATCTTTATTATATCTTGACCATTGACCAAGTGAGTGGTCATTGAGGAGACCCCTGAATAGCTGATGTGTTTTAATTTTGTGCATTATAAATTTATCTTGTCATCTCTGATGATCTGGTCAAATTTTTGAGAAGAAGGTGCTAAACCTGTGGGAGATGCAAACTGAATCCAGGCCCTAGGCAAGAACAACATGTACTCTCAAATGATGACTTGTCACTCTAGCCCCCCAAAGTTCTGATTTAAACTTTATTAAGATACAAATTCATTTTTATAATGAAATCACATATAGAAATATAGAGCATATTCGGGAGTGAAAATAACCCAAGAAGCATAAAGCATGCCTTAGTGTCCATACAGGTTCATTTACTTTTTAAAACATTATGAAATATATGATTATCTTCACAATTGTATTTATTTTTTTATTGAATTTCCTTTTATCATTAGCTGGGATGCATCATGTCTAGTGTTCATAGTAATCAATTTCCAACAATATACAAATTTGAGATGCTAATAAGAGCTAATGTTCCCTGAGGTTAAGCTAGTATAGATACATTCCTTATCAGATTATGTATGTACACATGAGCCAAATTTCATAACATGATACACATATGTGCATAATACACAATTATTATCTGACATTGATCAGTTTGTGAAAGGTGGCTTTAAATGGTATATTTAGTGCTCTGCTGGGTTAAAACAATTTGTATCATTGCTGGATTTGGAAATGGGGCTTTATGATGGGGTACGGAGAGGATGTCAGAATCAGTGCCAGATGGTGATTTCAATCAAGTCAGCAGCTAGAGAGCAAGAAAGGAAAAGAATCTTGTGTGATATTATTCAAAAATTCAAAACAGCTTTCTTGGTTAACTTACATCATACAAGAAATCACCCTGGGTTGAAAGATTATAAATATTTTTTTAAATGCATCTAAAACTACTTGATGAGAACTAAGTCTTCTAGGGTTCAGAGTAAGACCCTACCTTAAACTAAAATGTAAGAGGACTGATGTGGTTCATGGTAGAATGCCTACTGGTATGTACAAGGTCCTGGGTTCAATCCTCAGTTAAAAGGATTCAAACCCCACAAAATAAGAAACTTCAAATTCCACAGTTGCAGGCCAGAAAAGGTCCTTACATTAAATAATCATGTCAATAGAAAATGATCTAATTTGGAATACTTAACTTTGGAGTGAGTCCTTTGTGCCAATGGGTAAAATCTGAGACGATAAAATCTTGAGGAGGTCAAAATTGCTACACTTAATAGCATTGAGATGTGGGTTCAATTTCATCTTATAACTTCTATATCTCTAGGAATAAAACCTAATCTCTTGTCTTAGTTTCATGTTAGTTGCTGTGACAAAAGCACTTTGAAGAGAAAGGGTTTGTTTCAGCTTAGAGCTCCAGGTCATAGACCATCTTCCTGGGGAAAGCATGGCATCAGCAGGAGCTTAAGGGAGATGGCCATTCCATATCCAAAACCAGGAACAAAGAAAGAAGAATGCACACATTCATACACCCAGCTCAGTTTCTGTTGAGGGAAATATTTAAAACATAACCAGCACATTCCCACTCTTGTGCATGCAACTCTCTGCCCTGGCGGCCTGGCTGTCCATGTACTGGTGGGCAATGGCCAACCTGTTTTTATCTTGTGGAGACTCTCTAACTCAGAGCACCACAATCTTTCCACTCAGAACGCTAGGTTCCCACTGGTGGGTCATTACCATGCCAACACTGGGCTTCAATTCCATGACCCCCCCCCCCCCGGCCTTTGTGGTACACACCAGGTAAACCCATGCTTTGCCACCATACCTTTCTCTCTTGAACCCAAATGAGTCATTACGTGAAGAAAAACACCACACAAAAACTTAGTTCATAAAGAACAATAACTCAGTCTCAGTGGGCACAACAACTAAAGTCCTAATCTCGTAAACCTTATTAAATGTATATCCTCTGGTTACGAATCCTGATGGATCTGCCATTGAAACCAGGAGACACTCATAGCTAGTCTCGTCCCACATGCTATCTCCATCCGAAAAGGGCCTATCTCCTGTTTCCTCTCTTCCCCTCTTCAACCCGGAAATCCCTCCTACTCACCGAGTGATTGGCTCCTTTATTCTTTAGGGGATTGGTTCACAAGAAATCACCTGAGTATGACTCACTCCTTGTCTGCAACCTCTTCCGGGAGAGCAGAATTAGCATCAACATACAAAGAGCACCAGGCCCGTCCACAACAAATTTCTTGCTGGATGGTGTTACCCACATTGGGCAGTTTTCCCCATCTCATGTTATGCAGTCTTCCACAGCTAAACTTAATCTAGATAATCTCTCATGTAGATTCCATTCCCATGCGATTATAGATGGTCTCTAAGTGTCAAAGCTAACCACCATATTCTTTCTAGTTTCCATACTAGTAACTTTAGTCAGGTAATATTACCCACCTGAAGTTCTATCAGGTAAGAAGAATACACATGCTTTTAAACTTTAGAATCTAATCAAATTGTTCATTTTGTTTGTTGTTTTGTCTTGTTTCATGGATTCCCCTAGAGAGTATATGAGACTGGGTCTAGAAAATAATAGATCAGGTGAGGTGAGATACAAATATAGTTAAGTGATTGTAAGTATGAGAACACTATGCCTTGATATAACTTACGCATCCAGATGAGGACATTGAGAGTTGGTGAAAATGTGCTACTGGATTAGCCCCTAAGAGTCCCACTCAGTGTCATAGTCACCCAGACATGCTGTGATAGAAGATAGAGAAGGAGGCTAAGAGGCTTATGGAAGTGACACCTACATGGCATTACAAGAGACTGAGAAGAACCAACAGGAGAAGGCATAGAGAGCACACATTTTCCTATGGTTGCAAGATGGATGTGTTGTGGAAAGCCATCCTTGAGAATCTCAGCAGCTACTGTCTTCTGTATTCCAGACTTTTGTCACAAGATGTGGCTACCAATATGAGCTCATTAAAGGCAAGGGAAATTAGAGGTTTCTATAATAGGAGCCAGATGTTAGTCTTAATCATCACTGTGAAATTTCTGGCAATTAAGGTAATTGCATTTTGAAAAAAGTCCAAGTGTGGCTCAAAGTGGTTATTGATTTCTTCAGGCTCAAACTGCCAAATGAACACCAAAAAGAGGAAAAGGAGTGAGAGGGGGAATTATCATATATTGCAATTCTTTTTCTCCTGTCTTGAGACAGGATCTCCCTATGTTCCTAAAGTTAATCTGAAGTTCACTATGTAGCCAAGGCCAGTTCAAACTAGCTACTGTCTCAAAATTCCCAGCATTGTTATCATAGGTAAGCATTTCCATGCTCAGTACATATTCCAGTCATTGTAACAGTTCTCTCTACCGTCATGGTCATGGGAACATGAAAAAGAAATGGCAGCGAATCCTTCCAACTCTGACTCTGATTGTAGCAATAAAGTATGCTTCACCCACAGAAGGGGATATTTGTTATAGTGCTATAAGGATATGGGACGTTAGACACCTTGACTATCTAGTTTTTGATTATCTTTCTTTTCATTTTCTGGTCCTACATGAATACATTTACGTTTTGTTTCTCATGTGTTCAAAACATAAGAAAAGAAAAACAGTTTTCAAAGATCCTGGACATGAAGTTACTCAGAAAATGATAAACAGTTTCTTTGAGAAGATACACACATATAATTATTTGTAGAGCTTTGTTCAGCTGTCCTGTCACATTAAGAGTTACTTTCAACATGCCTTGTGAAAACAAGGACATTGTAATCTCAGAATTAGGTAGGCATGTAACAGAGTGAATGATGGCTATCACCCACCTGGGACTCTCTACTTCTAGCAGTGCCTTGATTGACACTTTAACTTCACTGCCTGTGTGCACATCAGAGCCTATAATACCTTCACACCCAGAGCTAAATTTGATAGAGATACAATTTTCTTTCTGGATGAATTATGTGCACATGACCCAAATAAAAACATTGACTCCTACTTGAGGTCAATTTTGACTATAAACATCAGAGAATTTTATTTCAAGAATTCATGAAAATGAGGAAAGCTGATGCTCCTACAATTGTAACAATGAGGAAGATAAATAAGAAGGAACATAAGTTCTAGGACAGTCTGGGAAACATAGCAGATCTCTGTCTTTATAGAAATAGGACATTTATTTAATTACTGTCTTAGTGTTTCATTGATGTGAAGGGACAGCACTACCAAGGCAAGTATTTTTTAATACATATTTTATTTTATTCCATGTCTATTGGTGTATTGCCTACATGCATATCTGTGTGAGGGTGTCATAATCTCTGGGACTGAGGTAACAGGTGTGAGCTTCCATGTGGGTGCTAAGAACTGAACCCTGATCCTCCGGGAGAACAGGCAGTAATCTCAACCACAGAGCCATCTCTCCATCTCTCAAGGCAACTCTTATAAAGGACAACTTATTATCGGGGCTGGCTTACAGTTTTAGAGGTTCAGTTCATTATTGTCATGGTGGGAAGGATAGCAGGGTATAGGCAGACATGGTGCTGGAGAAGATGTGAGTTCTGCCTCTTGTTCCATAGGCAGCCAGGAAGAGACTGTCTTCCTCAATGAGCAGACTCTGAGCATCAGAGCTCTCAAAGCCCACCAACACACTGACACACTTCTTCCAGGAAGATCACACCTTGTCCAATAAGGCCATGTATCCTAACAGCACCACTACACTTATTCATTCATTCATTCATTCATTCATTCATTCATTCATTCATTTTTATGTGTTTAGATGTATGGTCATATGATCCATAATGTTTGTGAAGTAACTACAAGAAAGTTTGTAGGGCAGTTCTCTTCTTTATCAGGTGGGTCCCCGGGATTGAACTCAGGCTTCAGTCTTGGTGGCAGGCACCACTGTTAAGACATGTCATGATGAATTTCTCTTAAAAAAAATAAAAAATAAAAATAAATCTCAGAAAACATAGCAAACCATGAAGGAGATATGAGAGTAGCATGATTATAATAGACTCATTCTCTGTTTGGCATTTGTTTGTTTGTTTGTTTTTAAGGAATTACAATGAATTGCAACCTGTGACTCCTATTATGCTATCTATTTAATATTTTGTACATCAAAGATTCCAAATTGATAGTAGTCATAGAACAAACAAATATTGCTTGTAGTTGCAATTCCATTGGGAGATCTGAAAATCATGGGGAATACAGAGATGGCTGAGCAGTGGGAAGCACTTGCTCTTGCAGAGGACACTTGGTTCCTAGAATCCTCATTGGGCAGCTCACAATCACGTCTAACTCTAACTTCAGGAAATTAATACCCTCCTCTGGATTTCTCAGGTACTTGTACTTATGTGCATAGTCCACACAGAGGTGGTACCCAAGCAGATATGTCACTAAAATAAAAATAAATCTTTAAAAGTAGAAATGCATTGCTACCAATGTTTAGAAGCAGCATTCCCTCATTGTTTCAGATCATCCCTATTGGGAACAAGATTACATGAACTAATATGGGGACTTTTCATTTGGTGCTCTGGGAAGCTTTGTTGTTCTTATAGCTCATAGATGCTTTGGATGAATCAAAATTTTAAAAAGCTGAATGTGATTCCATTTTCTAAAGGAATTAAGACATAGCCAGAGCTCTGTTTACACCACAATTAGCTTTCTGTTTGTTTGGGTCTTTGTTTTATTTATTTATTTTTTCTGTCCTGATGAAGAAAGAAAAAAATAAAGTTCCAGAAACCAGATATCTGAGTCCAACTTTTATTTTGGCCCCCGTTCCATGGCATGTGTACTCATTGTCCATTTGCTACCCACCTGCTCAGTGGCTGATTCCAAGGACATTAACCAGTTTCTCTGCTCATTTCACTAAGATAGGAAACCTTGGGTCTTCCAGCAGTGTTGCTTTCTAATGTTGCTCAGCTAATTACACGCAAATGCGGTCCATGCTCTATTTCTTACATGTACCTCTTTTCCTTTTCTGAACTTCTAAAGAGAAGTAAAACAAAGTAGATCCTTTAGCTTTAAATTTTGTTGTAGTGTGTTTAATGTGCATGTCAACTCTTGCAGAAATCTTCCTTTATTAACTTATTTAAGATGAAGTATTTTGTATACACTGTATCTCTTAATTATTATCTCTTCTTACTCATATATTTAAGTTTTAAGTTTAGTAGTGAGATGACATTGTGTATGTAATATAAAATGTGTATTATTGTCAACATGAAACCTAGAAATTGTAATTCACAAACAAAAATTAAGAAGTTCCATGAAATAGACATTTATTTGCTAAGTTCACACATATATTCAGCATCCCAAACCCTTATTTACATTATATTTCTTAATTTATATTTTGACCTTTACTGTTGAATTTATGTTAGTCTTAGTTTGTCCCACCTACAAGCTATTTTGCCTGCCAGTAGATTGTTTATGTTATGAAAGAATATTCTAAACTACTATATAACAAGTGACTGTCTCAAAATCATCAATAATTCTCTTAACTACAAAGATATAGATATTATATTTATAACATCAACATCTCCATATTCTTCTTAGTTTTTATATCAAATACCACACTTAAAAAACAAAATTTCATTTTTTTCTAATAAAATTAAAGGAGATTTATAGAGTAAAATCCCAACTTGAGGAGCCTGATATACCTGTCTCCTGAGAGGCCCTGCCAGACCCTTACAAATACAGAGGCAGATGCTTGAAGCCAACCACTGGACTAAGCGTGGGATCCCCAAGAGAGGAGTTAGAGAAAGAACTGAAGGACTTGGAGGGGTTTGCAACCCCTTAGGAAGAGCAACAATATCAACCAACCAGAACCCCCAGAGCTCCCAGGGACTAAGCCATCAACCAAGGAGTACACATGGCTCCAGCAGCATGTGTAGCAGATAATGGCCTTGTCGGGCACCAATGGGATGAAAGGTACTTGATCCTATGAAGGCTCAATAGATAGTAGGGGAATTGAGGGCAGGGTTGTGGGAGTAGGTGGGTAGGTGGAGGAACACCCTCATAGAAGCAGGGGGAGGGAGGATAGGATAGGGGGTTTATAGGAGGGGGAAAACCAGAAAAGGGGATGACATTTGAAATGTAAATAAAGAAATTTTCCAATAAAAACCCCAACTTGAAGTTTTGTAATAAACTTTTCCCAAAATTTTGGTGATGAGTTATGTTTTCTTCATAATTAGCCTTTTACAAATGTGTTATTTACTTTTCTTGTTACTGCACTTGAATACCTACCAAGAAACAATGTAAGAGAAGAAGAAGAAGAAGAAGAAGAAGAAGAAGAAGAAGAAGAAGAAGAAGAAGAAGAAGAAGAAGAAGAAGAAGAAGAAGAAGAAGAAGAAGAAGAAGAAGAAGAAGAAGAAGAAGAAGAAGAAGAAGAAGGAGAAGAAGAAATTTTGCATTACAGTTCTAGCAGATAAGGTCCATCAAACTGGCAAAGACAAAACAACAGGGGCATCAGTTATCTAGCTCAATTGAGTCTATAAATCAGCAGAGAAAGGACAGAAAGGATCTCACTATAAAATCTCAAAGTCCAACCCTATTGACCAAAGCAACACTAGCTGGTGGCCAAGTGTTCCAGCACTGTACATACAAATCATGACAGTCCTGACCCTGTGCTCAGAGGAGCTACAAGGCTTATTTACTCCCCAATTTGCCGAGCTGAAAACAGAAACATTTCTATCCACATCCCTGCCAACGCATAGCATCCATAAAAGATGCTTATTACCAGCTGAAGACTTTCCTTCTCTTCTCCACAGAAGGGATAGAGATCTGTAGAGATCTGTGATCTCATTCACACTTTAATTTCATCATAATATGAACCATGTTGCAGAGTTCTCATTGATTTACTAGTCTGTCTTTACTATAAGACTCGGATGAATGGAATGCCTTTTCTTTGTTCACCTGCACATTGTATTTCCTGGTATTATTGAGTAATGAATGAAGGCAAAAGAGGGCCACAAAATTTGTATTGTGATTACATTTTGATAAGAAGAGAGACAAAGTAAGAAGAAAGTTAAGAGAAAAGCAATATGAGGATCTTTAAATATATTGAAAAATACTTAGGCAATATTCTGACACATGCCAATACTATTGCCCTTGACTATTAAACAAAATTTAACAATGGGTTTGTTTAAACTAAAAAGGCAAATAACTATTGCAAGGCTATTAAGTGTATAAATAACAAGCATTCCCAAATATTAAAAGAAAGATCACAGATGTGACTGTGGGATGGCAACCCCATCCCTCACTTGATGCCCTGTCTTCCAGCTGGAGGTGGGCTCTATAAGATCCCTCTTGTGAGTGTTCCATAACCTCAGTAGTAGTGTCAGGACTTGGGACCTCCCCTTGAGCTGAATCCCACTTTGGGCCTGTTGCTGGACCTTCTTTTCCAGGCTCCTCTCCATTCCTATCCCTGTAATTCTTTCAGATAGAAACAATTATGTGTAAAGTGGGCAGGGGGTTGGGGTGAGGGGAACCTGATCTGGTATTGGGAAAAGGAAAAGAACTGAAGTCCTGAGGTTCCAGCAGAAAGAACTGAAATAAGCAACCTCAGGAAATAGGAGATTGGGGGACCCTCCAGAATACACCAGAAATCTAGGAGGTAAGGACTGTTGAGACTCAAAAGTAGGGACATTAGATGAAATGCCTGACAGTAGGGAGAGGGATTTTTTAAAAAATATTTTATTAGATATTTTCTTCATTTACATTTCAAATGCTATCCCAAAAGTTCCCTATACTCTCCCCCCGCCCTGCTCCCCTACCCACTCACTCCCACTTCTTGGCCTTGGCATTCCCCTGTATGGGGCATAAAAAGGTTTGCAAGACCAAGAGGCCTCTATTCCCAATGATGGCTGACTAGGCCATCTTCTGCTACATATGCAGCTAGAGACACAAGCTCTGGGGGTACTGGTTAGTTCATATTGTTGTTCCACCTATAGGGCTTCAGCTCCTTGGGTAATTTCTCTAGCTCCTCCATTGGGGGCCCTGTGTTCCATTCTATAGATGACTGTTAGCATCCACTTCTGTATTTGCCAGACACTGGCATAGTCTCACAGATGACAGTTATATAAGGGTCCTTTCAGCAAATTCTTGCTGGTATATATGCAATCATGTCTGCGTTTAGTGACTGATTATGGGATGGACCCCTGGGTCAGGTAGTCTCTGGATGGTACCTTCTCCAAAATTGACCATATAATTGGTCACAGAATAGGCCTCCACAAATACAAAAATATTGAAATTATGCCATGCATCCTATCTGATCACCACGGACTAAGGCTGATCTTCAATAACAGCATAAATAATACAAAGCCAACATCCTGCAAGACAGGAGTAGACCAGAAGTTTTTTGATGAGTTAATCTAGCTGAAATTATGAACTTTCTTGAGGGTTAGGTGCAGCATCTCTGAATGAACACAGATTTAGAAGTCCTGTACTGTATGTGTGCTGGGGGCCTCATATCAGCTTGTGTATGCTGTCTGTTTGGTGGTCCAGTGTTTGAGAGATTTCGGGCATTCAGATCAATTGAGACTGCTGGTTCTCCTACTGGATTGTCCCTCTCAGCTTCTTTCAGCCTTCCCTAATTCAACAACAGGAGTCAGCTGCTTTTGTCCATTGGTTGGGTGCAAATATCTGCATCTGACTCTTTCAGCTGGTTGTTGGGTCTTTTGGAGGGTAATCATAATAGGTACCTTTTTGTGAGTACTAAGAAAGGGCTATGAAGAGGAGTGCAGGGTAGCCAAATATGGATCTGAGGTATTTTAACAGGGAAGTTTTACCATCAACACGCATATAGAAAAAAATTTTTGAGGTTTATCCATTGATTGTATTGATACTGTGTGTGTGTGTGTGTGTGTGTGTGTGTGTGTGTGTGTGTGTGTGTAGGCTGGAAGAAGGTGTCAAGGGTCTTTCCTTCATACTCTCCACATTCATTTTGAGACAGAATCTCCCAGTAAATGTTAAGTTCATAATTTTAGCTAGATTGACTGATCAAAAAGCTTCTGGTCTACTCCTGTCTTGCAGGCATCCACCATCTTGACTATTTTTTATGTAGATCCCAGGAATCCAAACTCAGGACTTTATACATTCACATAAACACTATACCCATGGAACCATCTCCCTAGCTCAACATCAGAGACTTCCAACAGGGAGAATACTAATGAGAAAGATACCTTCATTTTTGTAGTAGTACAAAGATGAGAAAACCTTACATACACTAAATGCTACCAGGTTATACTCATATGCTGGACATCACTGTTTTTATGCTGACTCTGTAATTATAATATTTTGGATATAAGAAACATAAGCTATCCACAGCTTTCTTGAGTTCAGAGATCTAAAGTAGATACGAACTGTGAATATACTGTATATATTCCCAACTGAACTATGCATCATTCAGCTTTCTATTAATGTACCAAAATACCTGTCACAGTAACCTTAAAAAGAAAAAAAGATTTGTTTTTGCTGAGGCTTTGGAAGTTTCAGTGTGCTGAGGGAAAAGTAGTGTTAGGAAATAATCAGTTCTGTTGCCCATTCTTCACATGCTCAGGCTTAGCACATATCAGTCTGAGCACTGAGTTTTGTTAAACAGTGGATTTTATACTTATATTGCCCCTTTATTTGCTCCCATAGCAACCCAGAGGGACATGTTTATTAGCTATACTAAACATGCTTAATTGAGTTTTCTGAATTGTTCTATAAGCAGAAATTCATCTCCATGCAGCAGGATTTACCAGAACTACTTACAGCATAAACGTGAAGGGGAGATTTGTTCACAGATAAGACATAGTGAGATAAGGGAGGATGCTGACTAGCCTGCTGTAGGTGACTCCTGGTAGCTTCTCAGGGATCCTTGCCAAAAGTCCTCAGATGATTGTACCTATTGCTTTTGGGACCTGTGGTGAGAAGGAACCTCATCACAAATAGTGCTGATACACGCTATGCCTCATCTCATAATGGCTGGAAAACATTGAGACCAAGGTTTAAAAATTTCCTCACATATGGTTCTATGCCCTCTTCTTAACACTATTCTACAGATTTTAACCAAATATAAAACCTTTGGTGGACTTTTTTTCCAAGCCATACCAAATGATATGTCAGGATATAAAGTAGCCAGTTGTAAAACTGAAAATGAAATGTTTTACTAGTGTTTGGAAAGGGTTTGTTTCCTTTACCAAAAAAAAAAAAAAAAAAAAAAAAAAAAAAGTTCATGTGCTTTGAAATAAAAAAAAAATCCCGAATCCCCTTCCAGTTCTATTAGGAATTTAGATAACTTGTGTACAATTATTTTGTTATAAGAATTTTACCCAATGAAATAGAAAAAAAAGTGATTCTAGCGTCCATCTATCTTCTACTTAGTTTTTAGTGCTTAACAAACAACAGCACAGTGTATGGATAAATGACTTTATTCACTAGCTCATCAAGTACTAGCTATTCAGCATCTGCTGTAAACCAACAACTGTATACAAATTTACTAATGCAGCTTGCAGCTTGCTATTGCCCAGCTGAATGTGAAAGAGGAAATGTCCAAATGTAATTGTAACCATTGTGACTCAGATCAACCATAGTTTTATTATACCTAGAAAATCTGGGTTAGGGTTAGTTAAAAGATGTGTGAAAGTGGAGTGGGGAGACAGCTTTCTTAGAGTCAGCTTAAGCATGAGGTCTACAGGCTGAGTGTCAGTATCCATAAGGTGTGAGTTTGTAATCCCAATACTGGAGATGGGAGAAATAAGTAGATCCCCAGGGCTGGCTTATCAGCTAGACTAGACTACTTGGTGAGTTCAAGGCCAGTAAAGTAAGTTGTCTCAGAACAAAAGGTAGACAATAATACCTGAGGAGCAGCACTGCGAGTTGACTTCTTGCTTCCAGCCTCTACCTGTAGCATGTAAACATTATGACATCATAAGCTGGCAAGAAAAACAGATGTTTCAGAAACAACACCTGGGTAATAACATTTCAATTGTGGGCAGCATGTACTACCGATGGTTGCATGAAAAAGCCTGTTAATCTAAGCAAACTAAAGTAACACATCCTTTTGTGGGTTGAAGGTGAAATCCAGTGGCTCGTGTGTTTGAACATTTGGCCAAAAATGTCAAGGTTATGGATTCTTTTAGAGATAGAGTCTTAGACAAGCAGGAGGTCCCAGGAGGCAAGTCTTCAGATTGTATAGCTCTATTCACTTCCCTCTCCTGGTCTTGCTTCTTGGCTAGAGATTCAATGACATCAACCACTTCACTGTGTTACTTCATGTCCTTCCCTTCTTAGACAAATTCTTTCTCCTTAAGTTCTTTCTTGTCAGGTGTCTAATCATGGCAATGAAAAAACATTACCACATTTGTCAAAACACAGACCAGGTCATTTCCCAATGTTGACATTTGTTTTTCAAGATAGAAATTCACTGTCATTGGGATGCATTATATGAGAGAAGATTCTCCTTGCAATAAATCAAGAAGAAAAAAAAGGAAAAATGTTAACTATTTAAAAATAAAAAACAAAACAAAAACAAAAATAAAAAAAAAAACAATGTCAGTCAGTGAACTTGAATTAGTATACAGTGGTTATATCTAACTACATATGTCCATCACTCCAAAATAAATGACTTAATTTCCTGCTATATTTAATGCCCTAAAACTACTGGTCAGTTTTCTGTTTCTAGGAATTTACTTATCTTGATAGTTCATATGACTTGTGACCTTCAGAGTACAGTTTCTTCTATTTAATATAGTTCTTTATAATCAATTCACACAACATGAGTCAATACTTAGTTTGCTTAGTGGCTGAATAGCATTCAATTATGCACATATATGTATCATATCACATTTATGTATTTATCCATTGATTGGCATTAATGTATATATCTTTTTACACTTTTCAATTTAGTACTAGTTTTCAGTCCTTTAGGAGTATATATCCAAGAGTGAAAATGCTGTCTTGTCTATATTCTACCATTTGGGGAACTACTAGTGTTTTGCACAGTGACTGAATACTTTTCATTCTTCGGTTTCACTGTGGGCTCTATTAGAAAACATTTGAGAAAAGTGTTATATGTTTCCTTCCTTTAAAGTGTTCAGGTAATTTGGAGATTACAGGACATTTCTCATTTTGTTTCTATCCAGCCTTCTTCAGTTTTGAGATAAATGATCCAATTTTTACAGTTCTCTGTGTGTGTGCATGAATTTTCCTTGGTGACTAGCCATTCACATTCATTCACTAACTCGGTATTCTGACATAGACATTACCGGACAGACTTGAGTAGTTGATGCAAACATCTATATTTATGAAATGGCCTTTTACAGAAAACAAACTGGTTTCTAAAAAAAATATTTGTATGTATGTATATTTATTCTTATGAATGTGCATGCCTGTCTTATGTATGTGGGTACCCACAGAAGTTAGAAGAGGTTACTGGATCTTCTGGAGCTACAGGTTAAGGTGATTATGACGTGATAAGTAGGTTCTAGGTGTCAAATTTGGATCCTCTGGAAGAATGACAATCACTTTTAATCACTGAACAATCTCCTGAGCCCTCGAACTTTGTTACATTTAATTTTGTTTGGCTGGCCAAGCATCTTGAGCTCCCTCTCCAATCTTTGGTACCCTTCACACTCTAGTTAGTCATCCTCTTCCTCCTGCACCATCAGAAGGAAGATGAACAAGCAAAATGCGTGGCATTCTCTCTTGAAAGATTTTCCAGGGAAAATTTAGCTGCACTCTGTTCTTGTAAGTTAGTCCTACATCCATAATTAGATAAAGGAGGACTGGAAACATTTTCTTTGGGTCGGCTGTCTGGAGATCCATCTAAATACTGAGTTCACTTGGTAAGGAAAACAGACAAGTGTTCTGAGTGCCCATTACTTTCCTACAGAAAGCAGGGCATGATTAAAGATGAGGCACAATTTTCCTGTATTGACTGTGTCCCTGACAAGAGATGCTCCAGATAGGAGTAAAGGAAAGTAAGAGGTCCAGGACCAGAGAAACACCTAAGGACCAATGAGAGTCCTCATTTCCTCCTCACCTCAAATTTGTAGCCACAATTAGAAACAGTAATGTGAGCAATACATCTCTATCTTCCTTGATAAATTGAAAGATTTCTAAGTTCACTGGTGCTCATTTTCTGGTTAGTTTCAAAGTCTGCTTAAAGTTTTACCTTTCATAATTGAGATCAATATGGCATAATTTCTAGTTCTAATTAGGTTTTCAAGGATTTACATTTGTAGATGGATTGGAACTTAGGGAAGACATCAATTTGTAGGATGGGGGAAACCTGGATCTACATGCTATTTTATTTTTCAGCTAGAAAGATGTTAGATGCTGATGCTCTCACAGTTTAGGTCAGGATACCTATAGATAAAACTAAGTAAAACCTAGCAAAATGTAGCATTAGCTTAAATGACTCAGTTTCTATATCAGTACTGACTCCAGAATGAAAGAGAATCTTCTTGCAGCTGCTTAAGACAGCAGA
The DNA here is from genome assembly GCF_900095145.1 of Mus pahari. NCBI lineage: Eukaryota > Metazoa > Chordata > Mammalia > Rodentia > Muridae > Mus > Mus pahari. The sequence goes on from NC_034591.1 coordinate 91,838,898, forward strand.
AAAGCAACCATTCATCACTTTTCCTTAATAGTATTTTGTCCCACAAAAAAAGCTGCCCTGACAATATATCATGGTACTCTGAATTCTCAAAAAAGCCTCAGATACAAAATAAAGGGGTAAAATTAATTAAAATGTCATCCTTGGGGCTCACGATATGCATGAAGCACATCACTGTATTAGAAAAAGAAAAGAACTTAATGTTTTGGGTAATGTTCTGAGAGGCCTGATATATTCATAACAACATCATTTTGTTTCCAAGTTGTTATTATTTTGTCATCAAAGCAAATGGAAAATTTCAATAATTCTTTTTTCTTTGTTTTCCAGTTAACTTCACACACTGCAATATTCTTCATGTATAGTTCTATGAGCTTTAAAAAACAAATGATATTATATCATTTCTTCCCACAACAAAGACAGAATTATCTATCACTTTCCTTGCTGCTACTAACCCTTGGTATCCATTTTTGTAGACCTAATCAAATCCAGTCTTTTCTGTTTCTCATGTACATTATTATGCTACCTATTGAAGTCACTATTTCAAGTCAATCAGACATCCTCTGTTCTGTTAACAATGTATGATTTGACACTCACAACTACCTCAGAACTTTAGTCTGCAATATAATTTTATTATTGGAGTTTTATAAGATATTTTTGGAAGACTCTTTTGTTTTCTGTTGAGGTTTGTTTTTGCTGGTTTATATTTTACATTTCATACATGAATGATATATGTCACAAAATAGTGAATGCTAATGAGAACTAAGAACTTGTTGAGTCTCAAAAAGCCAGCAACTTCTCATTGACATGTTTCCAAGTTTGCTTCCTATTGCTGTGTTAAAAAAAAAAAAAAAAAAAAAAAAAAAAAAAAAAAAAAACCATGAACAAAAGGAACATGGGGAGGAAAGGGTTAACTTGACTTCCACTTCCTCATCACAGTCCACTGAGGAGGTTTCCAAACAGAAGTTCAGGCAGGAATCTGCAGGCAGGAACTGAAGCAGAGACCAAGGAGGGATGGCATTTCCTGGCTTGCTCTCCATGTTTCAGTCAGATTACTATATTATGTAACCCAGGGTCATCTTTCTAGAGATAACTCAGCCCGCATTTGTGTAGTAGAATCTCCTACATCAATCACTAATAAAAAGTTGCCTCACAGACTGACCTACAAGCAATATGACAGAGACATCTTTTCAGTCAGGGTTCTTTCTTTTCCAAATGACTCTAGTTTGTATCATTGTATACGATTTTGTGAGGAAGACGATACTTTTTAGTGAACAGTAATAAAACAAGTTATTTTTCAATGTCAGTGGACTCTTACCTTTTGGAGACAAGATAGTAAGTCAGTTGCACTAGATATCTTCCTGCTCACAGAACCAGTCACAACTGCCTTGTATTTTTCCTCAACTGATGATTAAATGTCTTCAGTTTAATAATTGTACACTCATCATTTCCAGTTGAATGCTGCTTCTTCCCACCATTCATTCCCAGGTTTTCAATTCATAGAAAATTCTGTTTGCACAAATAGAGGAAAAGGCCCAGAGACTTCTAGGTGATGTGGCTCATAGGAGCTGTCAATTACAGGCAGTGCACTGATTGAAGTCTATTATGTGCTTAATGATCTCTAGTGCTCTTTGCTTACTCATGACAGAGCGAGTCTAACTAGCAGATCCACAACATCTGGAAATATTTAGGGCATCCTTTTTACTTTACTCTAAAGGTTGAACTTTTTTTTTTTTAAACAAATGATGCTTCTACGATGAATCTTCATTTTCTCTATAAGTTCTTTCAGTATTTGGGAAGATATGTATTCTTTAAGTATCTGGAAATAAACAGAAAATTAGAAGATAATATATTTCTAGAATAAGTTTATAATGTAGTGCCAGCAAAATGTTAGTGAGTTCCCCCCTCCCCAAAATAAACCAGACAGGAGTCAATCTGATGTAATTCACAGCAGAGTCTTTATTCTATTTAAGCTAGCTTGGGGCCCCCTCAATGAACCACTATCACGCATGACAGTTTTGATGGTGGGGGAATCCCTGAATAGCTGCAAGACTTTACAGTAAGCAGCAAGTGGGTGATAAGTGCACAGGCATCTAATTGGAAAGCTACTGTGGCCTTGACACAACTGTCTGATGTTGGGAGTCATAGCATAAATTTATTTTCTTCTCTCCTCTGCAGTGGTGGTCATTAGGCAGTCTGTGGGCTTGCAACCTGGGGTTGAAGATTTAATAACCTGGAGACACTGGTCTTGTTGGGGATTAATTAGCCTAGAGACTGGAGCTAGGCTTGATTTTGTTGGGGGGGGGGGACTTAGAAACTAATGTTAGGTACCAGTCTGTTAGTTTACCTGAGTTAAAATTTAAGTCAGGATCTCTAAAATGGAGTCTGAACTTAAAAGATTTGGCCTTCTTTTCTCTAGAGAGGAAAAATAACAGTGACTAAGTTGACAACAGAGAATGATGGGTAGGAAAGACAAACTGGTGTCAAGTGGTAGTGCATTAGCACTGATTCTTGTAGCAACTGGCTGTGAATACTCCCAGTGGAAGCATTATAAGAAAGTTACCTATGAGAAAGATACTGAAGCATTAACCCAAGCAGTCTGAACCATGACATATGCATTATAAACCTGCAGTAATTGAATCAATGTAATATAACATAAGACAAAAATATAAATGGTGTGAAACACTCTGAAATAGACTGTTTTATATTTAAAATGTGATGATCCAGTTAGTGTGAGAAAGGTTGAATGAATTACACTGTAAAGGGTATTGAGCAATTTCCTATTTCAAGCCAGAATTTATGACTTTATATTTTATAGTACAGTAGTATAAATTTTGCTGCCTATGAAGACAAAGAAACTTGAAGCAGCAAGCATAGCCTCCACACTGATCCTTAGATAAAAAAGTCATTTATAAGCATTTAGTAAACACATGAGTTGATTTGTCTGAAATACTGTATGCAGCATTTTAAGATGCAAAGTATGTACAAATTTGATTTCTTTTCCTTTCCAAATTTATTTGACAGGAAAATAAGAGGGTTTAAAGATAATACATGTATAATCATGGTAAGAATGGGAAGTGAGGCCACCACTGAATTAAATATTTGACAAGTTCTTGGAAGAAGAATAGTGGTTTTAATCATGGTAGACAATTCAAATGGACACAATTATTTTCAAGAACACTGCCCATATATGAAAGTTCAAAGCCACAGAAAGACACCAAACTCAGATTGACATATTGACAAAAGTGATAAATGCAAATTGTGGAAATGTCTGTCCTGAAAGGCTGCCTCTGAACTGATAGATATTGTAGCAAAAATATCACTGTAGACCATGGATAAATTAAGCTGAGAAATTGGAGGCTGACTAAAGTTTTCCAAATGCTATCTTTAGAATCATAGGTAGTAGGAATAAAGAGTCCAGGTCTGTGTTGTATACACTGACACAATTGAAAATTGAGGTAACATTTAAGGTCTCATTCTGGTCATAGTGTTATTGATAAACAAAGACATGTCAACTGCTCAGAGCCAGTATCTATTTCCTCTTCAGACATACTCTTCAACAGCTAAGCCTGTTTGGAATATTCTGTAGTTAAACTAGTAGGTCTTTATTTTTCTTTTTTCTTTTCTTTCATTTTCTTTTCTTTTCATTTCTTTTCATTTCTTTTTTTCTTTTAAATTCTTTTCTTTACTTTTCTAACATTTTATTTTCAGTCATGTGTGTAGATGTGTATTTGAATGGTACAACTCAGAGGTGAGTTTGAGTGTCAGTAGAATCCAGAGGAGGGTGTAAAATCCTCTTTACCTAGAATTTTTAGGCATCCATGAGCTGCCTAATGTTGGTTCTAGAAACTGAATGGTGGACACTTGGCAAGAACATGAAGATGTTGAGCCATCTCTCCAGCCACGTAAGTTCACTTTTTCCTCATAAGCCTTTGACAAGTGAAGCAAATATTCCATTTTGGCGAAGACAGCATATCAATATTGAAAAGAGTAAGAGAGTAGAATATGGCTTAGTAATGAGAAAATAAAGAAAGCAAGGCTTGGGCTGGAGAGATGACTCAGCAGTGAAGAGAACTGACTGCTCTTCCAGAGGTCCTGAGCCACATGGTGGCATATAGCCATCTGTAATGGGAGCTGATGCCCTCTTCTGGTGTGTCTGAAGAGAAGATAGTATATTCATATACGTAAAATAAATATTGCTTTAAAAAAAAAAAAAAAAAAGCAATGCTCTTCAGACCTAAAGAGTAAATGCTTCCACTAAGCAGCACACTCCTGAAGTGTCCCAGGTGGTGGCTATCAGTGCAGAAAGCTGTGCAGTGAGGGAATAGCTTCATGAAAGTAATTCAGATCCTTCAGGCCTTCTGTTTACTCTCACCTCATTTCAGTAAGACTGCTATCTTTCGTCACCCTGTGGTGATGTAAAGTTTAGAAAAGTCTAGATAGGGCTGGGAGATGGCTAAGTGGGTTATAGCAGTTGTCATACAATCTTGAGGATCAGCATTCAGATCTCCATAATTCGTGTAAATGATGGGTGGGTATGGTGGATGACCTGCAATTCCATCTTCTAAAGGCAGAGACAACGAGTCTCTACAGTAAACCATCTGTGAAAACTAGTTTGTCCTTATTGGCCAAGCGTTAGGCTTAACTAAGAGACCTTGCATCATTAAATGAGATGGTAGAGTAATCGATGGTGATCCCTGACATCAACCTTGGGCCTCCACATTTATGTTATACCCATGGCCGTGTGCACCCACATACAAGTATGGAGAAAGCATGTGTGAATATGCACATACACACATGCACAACACACACACACACACTCACACACACACACACAAAGACACACAGAAACACACACACACACAGCACACACACATACAGATGCACAGACAGAGACAGAGACAGGGAAAGAGAAAAAGAATAACTGATCAAAGGAATCAGAAATCCACTTGGTCATTTAGCATATAAGTCTAACACACAAAAAAGTGATATGTAGAAGAATGAGACTGACATTCATTGCTGGTTTTCTGTTTAAGTATTTGCCAGTGAAGAGTGAGACAAAGGAGAAGAAGTGAATAGCTAAAACATTCTAGAATTTTAGGTGGAAACCTCTGAAAAGTGCAATGATATGAGCTAATTGTGTTTCACTCATACCCTGCTATGTATGTTGAAACTGATACCTACAATCATATTGAGACCTAAGACTGTTAGTATGTAATTCTAGTATTCCTCATAAATCAGGATGCTGTCTTGGCATTTAAATATGCCTACTTGCATCTACCACCACACAATGACACACCAAATAAGGCACCACCCATGGAACCTTCACTACACATTGAAGCCACTGGGCACTTGAGGATGGACTTCCAATGCCACAGAACCATAAGCAATGTCTTTGTTGTTTATAAATTATTCATGTAAAAGTATATTGTTCTAGCAATGCAAGTGCTCTAAGACAAGTGACAATGACTTAATGATCTGATTTTTGCTTACTTAAAGAAAACCATACCGGAATTGGGTTGAGGTCCTGTGTTGAGGACAGGCAGTGTGTCCCCATGCTACAGCCAAGAAGGTCAAAGGTTATATTTCCCTTCCATAACAGGGAAATATAACCAAGAACTTTAAACAAAGTATTCTCTTTATTTTGAAATATGTATTTACTATTAATTCACAATGATACGCTCATTGAGGGTAATGATGGTTCAAGGTGGATCTGTCCCTACCTACTCCTTCTTTTCTTATATCGTACCAGTGAGTTCTTACTTTTGGAACAGCAGTGAATTTTCCTTCTTCTGTTACTTTTCTTTTTATCTCACTATACAAAATTAGTTGTGGATAGGCAAAGAGTTTTGTTTATTGTTTTTCTCTTTTGTCAATAACAATTGCATCAGTTCTTAGATGGGAATTTGAATTTACTAAGCATTTGTTTAAAAAAACAATATTATCATTCATTTATATAGTATCTTCAAGTTTTTTGTACTTAATGAATGTACACCACCTATCAGTGTTTCAATTTTTGTAATTCTGTAATTTTTCTTGGGCATCTTTTTATTTTCCATACTTTCTAACATTACCATATGTTATTCATAAGATCAATTTGTATATATTTTTATTTCATTGAGAGGCTTTGAAATAAACGGTAATTTTCTCTTAAAACTTCAATTCATCACGTCAGAACAGATGATAACATTTTCATATGATGCTTTAACAATATGAGGCTATTTACAACCACATCACTGTTGAGTCACTATTGTGACACACCTATTTGTTGACCTGGTAAGATTGGAACAACATGGGGATGGAACAGAGTCAAGCTAGCCAGACTTTGAAAAACTGTTTCTCTAGGCTATTTCTATAGCTCAAGAGCCTACTATTATACAATGCTCAGAAAGACAGTGTCATAGCTAAATTAGGGTCTGCTCCAGACATTATCCAGGCCATATGCTCCCTATGTCTTTCACTGTCTGTCAATTTTTTAATTATGTTTTAGTATATTGCAAAAGACACTGCCTTGGAGACTGCACAGTCCATATGTTTCTTGTATATTTCACTATCTGCCAATCATTTATTATGTTTTATTATACTCCAAAAGATTCTGCTTTGGAGACTACACAGTCCATATGTTTCATATATATTATGCTGTCAATTATTTATTATATTTTACTATATTACTATAGATTCTGTTACAGAGACTGTGCAGTCCATATGCTTCTTACAGATTCCAGTGTCTGTCAATCATTTATTATATTAAAACAGACTATTCTGTAGAAACTACATAGTTCATATGTTCCATATATATTTCATTATTTGTCAATTACTCATTTATTTTTCTTCTACATGGACTGGGCATTGAGAAATAAGTATTTCAATTAAAACTACAAACTATTATTTATAGAAAATGATTAGTAATAAAATATTTGTCGATAAGATATTACTTCTCTGAGTTCATTCTGTAGCTTTATTTATAGCACACTACAAAAGATTGTGACACTGTTGGTTGTGTGGTAAAGAAAAATGTCAAACATTTTGCAATATTAGTAATGTCTTACAGATTAATATTATTTTTTTCATGACATGTGCATGGGTGAATACTCTCTTATGTGGAGTGTTAGAAGTCAAACATCATCAGTTTATAGTCTAGAATACTGAAAATCTTCTGACCACAATGAATCTTGTTCTAAAATTTCACCACCCCATATACTGGCTAAGTCTATGAGACAGCTACACATGTAAAATTGCCTGTCTGAAGATGTTTACTAACTTATACATTGCTGTTCTCTAAGGAAATTTGAGTCTATCTTACTATACGCTTGTACAATAGCTTGTCAGTAAGCAAATAGCCAGCATGTGTGACTTCTTTATAAAATGTCACACTTATTATTATTGTTACATAACAAAATAAAATAGAAAGAAAAAAATGAAAGAGAAAAAACCCAATTCACTAGGCATTTGAGGAATTTTAATAATATTTCTAATATGGATACTTGTGAGTAACAGGAATTTTTACAATAGCAATTTCCTAAAATAAACACATTAGAGGGTAAGATAGTTTAAAATGTCTTTTAATAATGGGTATAAAACATATTTCCTTAATTAAAGAGTATAAGGTTCTTCTAGAAAATAATTTGTAAAATGAAAAAGGTCAAAAATAATAAAAGAAAATTTACATTGAAAAGTGATATAAACAGGACCAGTCAGGTGGCACGTGTCTGTCCTCCTAGCACTTAAGAGGTTAGGGACATGATTATAATTTTCTCAATAACCTGGGCTACATAATAGTTCCAGGCCAAGATGAAATACATATCAAGACCTTATACCTAACACAGACGAAAGTAAACTGAATTGAATCTGTTTATCTGGATGTTCAGCATACCATGAACATTCTAGTAGAATCAGGAAGAAAAATGAATATTAAGAATCAGAAGTAAGAAACAGAACTCAGATAGGGTTTCACAAATCTTTCAAAGCATATATTCTTTGTAAATACAAATGACTACACAATTAAACAAAGATAAAAATATAATTCAGTTTTAAGTTAGAAAATCTTGACAACTGCATATAGTTAACCTGAAATGTTTAAAACATACAAGTTCATAAAGAAAAAATATATAAATAAATTACTTGCAACTGAAATTTGTACTTTATTATAAGAATAGATATAATAAATCAGCCCTATTCCAGAGTCTAAAAATGTTACAAGAAAATAGGCGATGTAATATAATTAAATTCTATTCACAGAGTAATGGATAAAAATAATTTGATGGAGGAAAATACTGCTTAATAAGATTCAAAATTCATTATCTAAAATATAACATGTATTAATAATATATTAAACCCTAAATTGGATGGAGGAAGCAATATAGTCTTACGATTCAGAACACAATCATAGTTTTAAAAGCTTGTTGAATAAGAAAAAAAAAACTTAACTTAAAAGTAGTGACATGTAATTCCAAGAAAAAAGAAATTAAATAATTTGCTAGATGTGTACTACCTTAAAAGAGAGGAAACAAATGGATATAAGTGATGCCATTACCAAGATTCTACAGAAAGAAAAA
>NC_034591.1:91848084-91877194 GCF_900095145.1 Mus pahari
GAGTGGGTGGGTAGGGGAGCAGGGGCGCGGGTGGGGTATAGGGAACTTTTGGGATAGCATTTGAAATGTAAATAAAGAAAATAATAATAAATAAAAAAGGGAAAAAATCAAACAAAAAATTATAACCTAAATTATTATGATTGCTTTTTACAGGAGTCCTCTGGTAATATAGAGAAATACAGTTATGACTACACAAAGTACAATTATGTAATGCAGGTAGAAAATTTTCCACAAGCAAAACCTAATACACCTTTTAAACAGGAATTTTGCTTCCAAAATTTTGCAACTCTAATGGGAAAGGAAGGGAATATGCAATAGTAATATGGAAAATTCCCAGAAGTTCTATTAAAAGGAACTGAGAATATTCAAAGATTTCTGAGACTTACATATAGCACCTCAATAATACAAGGATGTGATTTCACATAAAGTAACTTTAAAAATCAAGTGTCTGATCAGTCACAGTCCTACCAGGAATTTCAGGACTCAGATTCTAAAAGTAACCTATATAAATGAACAATTCATGCAAAGGCAGCAGGGGTTTGTGGAGATTGGAAATTCCAAAGGCATTAATAGTTTAAATTACACAGTTAGTTTGGAGAACTATTTCCTGCTACTCTCTTGTGAGGCTATGCCAGGGCCTGGAAAAATACAGAAGTGGATGCTCACAGTCATCTATTTGATGCAACACAGGGCCCCCTAATGAAGGAGCTAGAGAAATTATTCAAGGAGCTAAAGAGGCCTGCAACCCTATAGGGGGAACAACAATATGAACTAGCCAGTTACCCCCCCTCCCCCAGAGCTGTGTCTCTAGTTGCATATGTAGCAGAGGATGGTCTAGTCAGCCATCAACGGGAGGAAAGGCCCTTGGTCTTGTAAAGATCATATGCCACAGTACATGGGAATGCCAGGGAGAGGAAGCAGGAGTGGGTAGGTTGTGGAGCAGGGTGGGAGAGAGTATAGGGGACTTTGAGATAACATTTGAAATGTAAATGAAGAAAGTATCTAATAAAAAAAAAGACTTCAGCATAGAGATGAATAGATATACCTTACAACTTCACATGTAAAACCTGTTTACATACATACAAATTATGTTCTAAATGCAGAACTACTTAGTATACTAAATTGGTGATCAGTAGAATTTTTTTTCAGCAAAAGTATCTATCATATATGCTACCTTTTAACAGAACTCTACTAACCAAAATATTGAAGATCCCATGGTGAAATGAATCCAGAAAGTTACAACTGATTTAATAGCATGCACAGCAACAGTAAATAATGTTTATAGACATACAAATGTAATACCCTATGAAAACATTTCCTATAAATAACACACAATACTTTTACCCAGTAGATTCTATTAGATATAAAAAAGTATTGTTATCAAAGGTTTAAGGCAAATATATGCTTTTCACTTTCATGTTGACTTCAAAACATTTTTCTAAGTTTTTTTTCAAGTAGATATATCACCTACAGCACATGCATACAGTACCTCAGGAGTCCAGAAGAGGTGTCTGTAACTGGACAATGACTTGCCCTTTGGCAGTGATACCAAACCTGCATCCTCTGGAAGTGACATCAGTGCCCTTACCCCTGGACCATTTCTTCAACCTTATCTTTAAAATGTTTTTTGAAAAAAAAAACTTGTTTAGTATGATAACTGAGCATGTGTTTGTTATGATATATCATCTCCTGAATGTGTAAAATTGTTAGTTAAAATTTATTTAAATTAGTCATTTTCTACTATTGGTGGTTTTAACTATTAAAGGACAGTGTTATTTTGATTGCATGAAAATCTTTTTGTAACCAGATAGAGAGGAGTTATGTTTCATGTGTATAACTTCAGCGATTCAAGAAAGGTCCTACAGATATTTGATAGGTAGTGCATCAACATCTTGCAAGGGAAACAAGTTACAAATATCTCTTAGTTTGGGAATCTCACAGAGTTTTCATCTGTAGTTTTTGAGAGTATCATCCCACACTCCAAGTAAGCAGACAAATGGGTTAGCTGCAAAATGAAAACCAATATAGACATTTGGCTGTGATCGTCTTTCAACTGGGGACAGATGACTGTCATTCACAAGCAAATATATTGCATGCAGCTTAAATTGCCTGGTGATTTAGATGTGCATGGCACCCCTCCAGGAACACCAGACAGTTGACTTCGGTTTCTGAGAACAAAGCTGAATTTACTGGAACACTTTCCCTGGCTGGTATGACTTGGGGTGTCACTAGACATAGCTTTCTCCTTCTTGACATAACCCCATGCATACAGTTTTTTAATTGGAATATAACCGTTGTTTTGCTTTCAAGGTCTCTACTAAAGCATCAGGTCTTACAAGGGAGTTTTTATCATGAGTTTTAGAAGTAATAAAATGCAAGCTCTGGCCAGTGTAACATTGAGGAAATGAAGTTATTGCTATGATAGGACAACTTTAACTTAAATTGTGGGTTTCTGGTTCTTTCTGCCTGCTTCTCAGGATTTAATGACCTCAGGTAACACCACCATATGTGAACTTAAAGAAAATTAGGTTGATATAAGTTTTGTAAACTTTAAAGATCCTTTATTTTACATTTCATTAGGATATTGAAATCCAAATTAGTTTCATGAAACTAAATACTTATTCTAGTAGTAACCAATGAAGAGTCCACACTGTTAGTATAGACCAAAGAAAACTTCATGTGAGTCTGAAATGAGTTGGGGTTAATATTGACTAAGGTGACTAGAAATTGTTGTACCACATGACTGAGAATTGTAGTAAATTCAGTACTTACTCTTTGACCCATTGCTTTCACACATATGACAGAAAGTTAGGGAATAAACAAGTATTCACATATGTAAAAATAGAGATGGCATTCCATGTGATTGCTAACCAAGCCCATCAAGCCAGAATTCTCTTAGACTAATGTGCCTGGCAGATTATTGAACAAAACAAAGCAAAAGAACTGACTGATTTTATAGCTAGAGAATTTATGTGTGAGTCTGTAGTTTAACAATCACCATTTGTCTCTGTTGAGTGTATCCTTTACAGATTGGGGGATAGTATTCAGTGGATTGTCAGGGCTGAATTGTCTTGCCTGCATCTATCATTTCTAGACTCTTGCCAGGAGCATAGTAGGGGACTCAACATTTACTCATATCTAATATATATATGATATATTTCATATGTCCATGTACTCATAGATATGTATATGTGCATATATATATATACATTTATGAAAAAAGACATTCTCTGTCACAAAGTTTGTGGGTAATTGATAGTGCAAACTTTGACTTAAATTGTGAGTTTCTGGTTCTTTCTGCTTGCTTCTCGGGATTCAATGACCTCAAGCAAACACTGCCAAGTATGAACTTAAACTTTAAAGAAAATTATGTTGATATAGCTTTTTTAAAATTTAAAGTTCTTTTATTTTTCATTTCATTAGAATATTGAAATCCAAATCAGTTTCATGAAACTACTTTCTGTAGTTGTAACCAGTGAAAAGTCTACTCAGTTTTTCCACACTGTTAATATAAACCAAAGGTAGAGTTTTATTCAAATTCATGCTTACTGCCTTTAGCATAGGGATGAGACCTAACCAAGGAAATGGATACATTTTTATCCACATCAGATATTTATTCCTATATTTTTAATTTATTATTCTCACATTAAATGCACCCTGAACTGAGCTTCCCCTCCCATTGCTCCTCCCAGTTCATACCTCTTCTCTCCCTCAGATCTACTCCTCCTCCAATTTCCTTGAGGGAAGAGTAGGCTCACAAGTAGTGGAGAAAATGATTGGGTTAGCTTCACCCTCAACATCTCATCGATGTATGTAAATGACACATACTAAATGTATCTAAGTGAAGATGCACATTTAAATGGTACTACTACCGAGCATGTAACCACTTAGGAAAGAAAGCCTGGTGGATTAGGTTAAGAAGGTTGAATATATGGAAATTCTTCTTTAGTTTAAAATGAAGTTGAATCATGATGTTTCCATCTTTTCCAAATGCTGAAGTATGTCTACGGTATGTAAAATAAGCATCAAATCAGTACTCTGGAAACCTCTTTACTACATTAATCTCATTTTGCAGGTCTAAATCCCTCATGTAGTAATGCCATTAAAATGAGTCAAAAATTAGTTTATGTTATAGTACATATTTAAATATGGTTCAATACATTATATCTGTTTGGGTGGCATGAAATCAATATATGTCTGCATGTCTTTTTTTTTTTTCAGTTTCTATTATATACACACCTAGCAGCAGAAATTGCCAAGGAAATGCAGTTATTAACATGTGGGTTTTGGAGATAAAGTTGTCTCATTCATTGTGGGCAAGAATGGCCCAAAGGTCACTATGTAGACTTATTGACCACCTACTAACACTGAGAGGTACAATATTTCCTCTGAATTGAAACTTTCCTTCCAGGAAGCAGGGAGAAAGTTCACTCAGAAATTAAACAAGATTCACATGTGTAGGAAAGCAGGCACAAGTTTTTAAGAACCCTTCCCCCTGCGAGACCAGCCATTTGCAGAGAGGATATTCTCAGTCTTAGGAGCTGCTGCAAGCAAGAGAGAGCACCAGAGATGTGCCTTTGTGAGTCTTCACTGATGCTATGCTGGGTTTTGATGATTCAGCTTGCGCTGTCTCTCCCTACCCCTGTAGGAATCCCTTCAAATGCTCCAACAACTCACTGATTGACCTTATATGACTTTGGTAAAATCTTTATGTTGTTCTGTCATTCGTTCCCAATATTGGTTAAGGAGACAAGCATGTTTTGTGTCTAATCAGGAAATGCCTCTCATGTAAAACATTATTTGGGGGATTTGACCTTTCTCTTAATTTGTGGTAGTTTACAGCAGCTCCTACCAATTCCATTTCTTAACTTTCTAATGTTACTATGCAAAACTTTCTTAAAGAAAGTAAGGAAGTTATTGTGTTCCCACCTCTTAGTGGGATTAAAACATCCTCACTTGGGCTTTCCTTCTTGTTAAACTTCATACAGTCTGTGAGTTGTATCATGAGTATTCTGTACTTTCGGTTATATGCATTTATCAGTGGGTACATACCATGCATGTTCTTTTGAGTCTATGTTACCTCATTCAGGTTGATATTTTCTAGTTCCATCCATTTGCCTGCAAAATTAATGATGTCATCATTTTTAATAGCTAAACAGTATTCCATTGCGTAAAATGAATCACATTTTCGGTTGAGGGACATCTGGGTTGCTTCCAGCTTCTGGAATAAGGCTGCCTTTGGGAGCACCTGTCTTTGTGGCATGGTGGAACATCTTTTGGGTATATGCCCAGGAGTGGTATAGTTGGGAAAGGGGCGGCAGGATCAGATACAGTGTTGGGGAACAGGAGAGAAGCACAGACAGCCAGTAGAAACCATGGAAATATGCAACTGATGGGGGCAGAGGATGGAGGGAACCTCTAGAAAGTCCCAGAGACCTGGGATGTGGGAGTCTTCCTGGACTCAATGGGGATGACCTTAGCTGAAATGCCCAACAGTAGGTAGATGCAACCAAAAGAGACAACCTCCAGTAGATAGACAGTGCCCTCAGTGGAGAGATGGAGCCACCAAACCACGTTCAAATTTTTTGACCCAGAATTGTTCCTCTCTAAAGGAAAGGCAGAGATAAAATGGAGCAGAGCCTGAAGGGTCATCCAATGACAGGCCCAACTTGGGATCTATCCTATGTGTGAGCACCAAACCCTGACACCATTACAAAAGCCATGGCTGTCCTTTGAGAGGCACTACCAGCAGCTGACTGAGACAGATGCAGACACTTACAGCCAACCATTGCACTGATGTCAGGGATGCCTATAGAAGAGTTAGGGAAAGGATTGAAGAAGCTGAAGCAGATGGCTACCTCATAGGAAGAACAGCAGTACCAACTAACTTGGACCCCTGGGAGCTCCCAGAGACTAAGCTACCAACCAAAGAATGTATGTATATGTATGTAGTAGAGGACTGCCTTGTCTGGCCCTTGGGAGAGGATCTGCCTAACTCTGTAGAGACTTGATGCCCCAGGGAAGGGTGATGTTGGGGAGAGGGAGGCAAAAGGAAGGGAGGGATGATGTGAAGAACTCTGGGAGGGGGGAACTAGGAAGGGGCCAACATTTGGAGTGTAAATAAATAAAATAACTTAATAAAAAAGAAAGTAAGGCAATTTCAGCTAATTATGAAACATTTGAAATTAAATTTTTTTTACAAAAAAATGGAACTAAATAGATTAATAATTTTCTTTGTAAGTGATGACAAAGCAAAACTCAAAAAAGAGTGTGACTGAAACACAACAGAAAGTTAAAGTTTAAAATAATTTAATGGAATGAAGAATGAAGTTTAGAGTGAATTAAAGATATTTTCCATTGCAGATATACAACTGTTATGAATTTTAAGATCTTTATAAAACAATAAAAGATATCAATAAGTATGTGGTAGATTTATCAAAATTACTCAAAAAATAGAGGGAGCACGCTGTACAACAAACGTAGTAAAATCACCGTACTTCCCGCTACTGGGTCTGATCCGTTTGGAAACCTTTATGCTCTGGTTAGGCTCGTTGCACTGAAGCTTTATATATCCTTAATGGAGCAGTGGGATTGAATACACAGAAGTAATTAGATTACATTCAGTGGCAGAGAAAGAACTAACAAGCTTCAACTTCCTCCCCAAGTCTAAAGGCGCTGGTTCTGCTCTTCAAGCCTAAGCTTTCCCGAGGGTGGAGTCATGGAGATCTAAGAAATGCGTGTTTGAAGCATGGCTTGTTGTACGGGTGAGGGACTCTTGTGTCTTGCTGTTCTTCATGCTGCTTATTTGCCTGACTTTTTTTTATTACAAAAGTCACTTGATGCACTGAATTTGATACATGAATTGAGATACCTACTTCTCACAGCACACAGATGCTTTTCTTTCTTGAGGGCAGTGCAGCAGAGACCCTGACTTCCAAGGGTCTCACTATTTCCTTTTAAATTTTATCTTTTAAGGTCTGTGAGCAGAGATGGTAATAAAGGTAGAAAACAAATTCAGAAACAGTGTGGGTGCTTTGCTCTACCCATGTGATTTAAGATGCTGTCCATTGATTGAAGGGAGTTATAAGTGTTACAGTCACTGTTAACAGTGTTAGAGGAAACAACCTAAAGCTATAAAAGACCAATGTGATTGTTCTACATTTTTATTCATTTGATACAATAAAATTTCATAATGTAAGACAGTGGGAGGCCAGAACATTTTTTTGTCTTTTTTTTACAATTTATTTAAGTTTAGACATATCTTAAGGTAAATTTAAGCAGGGAGCTGGAGAGGTGTTTCAACAGTTATGAGTACTGAGTACTCTTCAAGAGAACTGAAGTTCAATACCCAACAGCAAGTGTCAGCCCTGAGCTATCTATCACATTGATCAAAGGGAATCTGCTGTGTTCTTTTAGCTGCTATAGACACTGCACTCATGTGGTGCAAAGACATGCAGGCAAGTAAAACACCCATACACTTAAAATAAAAAAATAAATATTACATTTCCAAAGAGCAATTTAAGTGATAATGAGTTGTTTTGGCAGACAAGTGGGAAGTATACCAAAGATATTAAACTTGATATTCTTAATATTTAGTAAAATTCATAAAATGATATTTGCCATTTGGATTATTCTGAGACTACCAAGATTCAAACTCATATTTGTGAGAAGAAAAAGAAAAAGAGAGGGATGTGATATCTGTGTTTTCTTGGATCTGTCGTCTCCTGTTTGTGCTTTGCTTTTGTGCTTAGTAATGAAAGGGGAAACACATGAGAAGAAATCCCTAAGACTCCAAACTGTTGCTCTCAGCAATTCTCATACCTAAAACCACATGGACCCGTGTGTATTCATGGAAGCTCGTGAGACATTTACAAGACGTTCCTATGCATGGCCCTAGGCATGCATACAGACAAACCCAAACACACTCACACACAATGAATACATGAACTCAGTAACTACACACACAAAACCAAGTAAGTTCACTTACTTACTTTAATCTCTTAACGAAAATTCAATAAAATCAGAGTTGATATCTTATTGTGTTTGGGGGGGTGTGTGATATTAGCATGAAAACATGAATATTAACAGAAGAGGATTTTAAAGGAAAAATGAAGAAAACAGCAAATATTCAACCCTCTAATATATAATTGAAGAGAATTAATTAGAATTTAAGGAAGGTAAATTAAAATAACTGATATTTCCTATGCATATCTTACCCCCCAAAAAATGATACATAAAAAATCCTCAGGAGACAGATGGGGGAGGATAGAGGAAGGTAAAGAGGTAGAGGGAGAGAGAGAGGGAGAGAGAGAGAGAGAGAGAGAGAGAGAGAGAGAGAGAGAGAGAGAGCACAAATATTAATATTAGTGTGACTGGATTGCTTCTAGAGTTTTCCCCAGATACTCAAACCTTTGAGTGCTTGCTGGGCTACCTTCTCTGGTCTCAGAAGAAGACAAAGAATCGAGGCTCTCAGAGACTTGAAGGGCCAGGGTAGGGCCATACCTGGAGGATTGTGGGAAAGAGTGACTGGGAAGGAGGAAGTGAGGAGAATGCAAAGTGAATAAGTAAAGAGAAATAAAATTAAGTAAAAAAAAAACCCTACATGGTATTTTCATAAAATCAATGCTATAAAATAGCTATAATTAGTATTAAATATATTCATAGTATAGTTGTATTGCTTAATCGTAATATATTTCCTAATGATAATATTATATTATTTAATAATAATATATTCTGAGGAGCCTGAGAGATACACAAAAAGTTTAAGAAGGGTATATGGTATGAAGAATGAGCCAGCAAAATGCATAGTCTCTCTGGAACAACTAAAAGAAGACAGGTCTAATGACAAGATGATTTTAAAAGTGATTTGACCTCTGGGATCTCCCAGAGACTAAGCCACCAACCACAGAGCATACACAGGTTGGTCTGAAGCCCTCAGCACAGATGTGGCAGAGGACTTCCTTGTGTGGCCTCAGTGAGAGAGGATGTACCTAATTCTGTAGAAACGTGATGCCCCAGGGAAGAAGATGTATGTGTGTGGGGGTGATGGGCACCCACTCTGAGGCAAAGGGGAGGGTGAATGTGGGGAGAACTTTGCAAGGGTGTATAAGGAGGGGAGCAACTTTGGAATGTAAATAAATAAAGTAACTAGTTAATAAAAGGAAAAAGGTATTAAAAAAAAAAAAGATGTCAGAATGGAGCTGAGGCATGCTGTGGAGAGAAGTGGAACAGGAGGAGCAGCAGATAAAGATGCATGATGCTGTGGAATAGGGTTGGTCCTCCAGCCTCTGGCACTGGGAGGCTAGGACCACCCTCAGGTCTGCCTTGTCCTGTTTGCCCATGCTAGGAAATGATGCCACTTGACCTGCAGACCTTGCCCTTAGCACTGAGTCATGTTGCTCAATCCGTTTGACCTGGGGGATGGGGCAACAAGAGAGTGCAGGCCTGCACTGCTACCCATAGGCCTCGGACATTGTGGTTATCACAAGATACCCAAGATGAAGAATGTTTCCGTTCAGCCACCAAACCCAGACACTATTGCACATGCCAGCAAGATTCTGCTGAAGGGGCCCTGATATAGCTGTCTCTTGTGAGGTTGTGCCAGTGCCTGGCAAACACAGAAGTGGATGCTCACTGTCAGCTATTGGATGGAACACAGGGCCCCCAATGGAGGAGCTAGAGAAAGTACCCAAGGAGCTGAAGGGGGTTGCAACCCTGTAGGTGGGACAACAATATGAACTAACCAGTACCCCCAGATCTCATGTCTCTAGCTGCATATGTAACAGATGGCCTAGTCAACCATCATTGGGAAGAGAGGCCCCTTGGTCTTGTAAACTTTATATGCCCCAGTACAGGGGAATGCCAGGGCCAAGAAGTGGGAGTGGGTGGGTAAGGGAGCAGGACAGAGGGTGGGTATAGGGAACTTTTGGGATAGCATTTGAAATGTAAATAAAGAAAATATCTAATTAAAAAAAGTCTCTTTGAAAGGTTTCTGTTCTGTTCAGAGGCTATGTTGATTTCTGTGGTTTCTGATGCAACTCGAAACCTTGTCTGTGATCTGAGCTACAGCCTGAAACAATGAGGCATACAATCTGTTGCTAGGGCCAAGGAAGCTTCTTTTGCAGTGGTATAGATGACTTCAGACTCATAACTGAGATTGTGAGACATTGAAAGCTTCTGTTAAACCACCCGCCCCTAAATCCAATCAGTCCATGAGGGAAGGTCCACAGGGGAAGAGGGTAGACCTTGAAGGAATGGAAAGCAAGTGTGATCAGGGAGCATTGTATGAAATTCCCTAACAATTAATAAAAATATTACATGTGAAAAATAATTCTGTGCATTTAATATCAAGGACAAACATAATTAAAATGTCATCACACTATTTTGTCTCTTACCACTTATCCATTCAACCCCTCCAATGTACAACCACACCTTCTTCTCTCTTAAATACATGATCTTTTCCCCCTTGATTGCTATTGTTAGTCTGTTTAGTGTTACTTGTGTATATCATTTCATAATGGAACACTATAGCATGAGTAAGTACAACACAAGGACATGCTTACATGAAAGAGGGAAATCTCCTGGGGCTCAACTCAGAAAAGTAACTAGGCAATTAAGGAAGGCTGAAAGAGGGAGAAATAGCTCTCTCTAGGGATAAGCCCTATAATTGGTTATTCAATACTGTCTTAGTTACTATTCTATTGCTTTGAAGAGACACCATGATTTATAAAAGAAAGCATTTAATTGGGTGCTTGCCTACAGTTTCAGAGGGTTAGTCCATAATCAAGACAGGAAACACTGGCATGGTGTTGGAACTGTAGCAAGTATGTACATTCTCAGGAGCCTGGATCTCAGCATCTGTGCCAATTATAAAGGTTTGTCTATGGAACCTGTGTCTTATGACGAGTAAAACTGGATTCATCTATGACAGTTAGGAAATATCCACTCATAGATGACATACCTTTAGATCATGACATACCCACACTGGTTCTCTCATTCAGTCTAAGAACCATGCTGGAGAGATGGTTCATTGGATAGAGCATTTACTGCACCAGCTTGAGAGAAGTTGGGATGTTGAGAATACACATAAAGCTGTGTTTTACCACTTGCAACAGCTCACTCCTGTAATTCTAGCAGAAGGTAGAGACAGTCCTTAAAGGTGATGGGTCAGCCAGTCTAGCAGATGTAGTGATCTGAGACTCTGTCTCAAACAACAAATAAGGACAGGACTGAGCACCTACAGTAGATTTCTGAAACTTACGTTTCTTGGGACACAAATGCCTTCAGTCACATACATGAGCCAAACACTGATTTAAAAATCCCATGTTTGTATACACAAATTGAAAGACTATTATAACTGCAACATTTTAGTTATTAAAATATTAGTTTATAGATTATGTAATTTACACCTAGAAATCAATGAGAAGGCAGAGAGGGTGTCAAAGAAATAATACTTTAAGAGTATAAATGAGAGAACATTTATACCCTTCCAGTCTGTGCCAGCACCGGGTCACCTATGGCACAGAGTAGGCAGACAACCCCACAGTCCCTAAAGGACTGCCCACACGATCTTAGGATCACTGGTGAGTGGAACATAACATCTGCTCCAATCCAATTGCGCACGGTACCCGAGACAGCACTGGGCACAAGTCCCTTCCAGTCACCTAGGGTGCGGAGTTGGCAGACACCCCCATGTTCCCTAGAGGCCTGCCCATGAGATTTTAGAATCACTGTGGAGGCAGCTGAGCGCTCTGGAGGAATCTCCACACCTAAGGTCCTCTGGATCACAGTGGAGGCCGCTGAGTGCTCCGGAAGACTCTCCACACCACAGGGTCTCGGATCACAGGAGGAGAGTCAGCCTACAAAGAGGGCTCTGACCCCAGGACTCAGAAGGAGGATCAGAGCTCCAGACTCCTGGACACCTGCCTTGTGAGAGGAGAGCTTGCCTGCAGGGAGTGCTGTGACTACAGGGACACAGGGGAGAATTGGATTCCCAGGAGTGCTGACATAGGCTAACAGAATCACAGGAGGAACAAACTCCAGCCAGAGACAGCTTGAACATTAACACCAGAGATTTACAGATGACGAAAGGCAAACTAAGAATCTTATTAACAGAAACCAAGAGCACTGGGCACCATCAGAACACAGTACGCCATCCACAGCGAGTCCTGGATACCCCCACACACCCAAAAAGCAAGATGTGGATTTAAAATCATATCTCATGATGGTAGTAGAAGATTTGAAGTAGGACATTAATAACACACTCAAAGAAATACAGGAGAACAATGCTAAACAAGTAGAAGCCCTTAAAGAGGAAGCACAAAAATCCCTTAAGGAATTACAGGAGACCACTGCTAAACAGGTAGAAGTCCTTAAAGAANTACAGGCAAANNTTACTAAACAGGTAGAAGAAACACAAAAATCCCTTAAAGAATTATAGGAAAACACAACCAAACAGGGGATGGAATTGAACAAAACCATTAAGGATCTGAAAATGGAAGTAGAAACAATAAAGAAAACCCAAAGGGAGACAACTCTGAAGATAGAAATCCTAGGAAAGAAATCGGGAACTATAGATGTGAGCATCAACAACAGAATACAAGAGATGGAAGAGAGAAACTCAGGTACAGAAGATTCCATAGGGAACATAGACACAACAATCAAAGAAAATGCAAAATGCAAAAAGATCCTAACTCAAAACATCCAGGAAATCCAGGACACAATGAGAAGACCAAACCTTCGGATAATAGGAGTAGATGAGAATGAAGATTTTCAGCTTAAAGGGCCAGCAAATATCTTCAACAAAATTATAGAAGAAAACTTCTCAAACCTAAAGAAAGAGATGACCATGAACATACAGGAAGCCTATAGAACTCCAAATAGACTGGACCAGAAAAGAAATTTCTCCTGACACATAATAATCAGAACAACAAATGCACTAAATAAAGACAGAATATTAAAAGCAGTAAGAGAAAAAGGTCAAGTAACATATAAAGTCAGGCCTAATAGAATTACTCCAGACTTCTCACCAGAGACAATGAAAGCCAGATCATCCTGGACAAATGTGATACAGACACTAAGAGAACACAAATGCCAGCCCCAGGCTACTATACACAGCAAAACTCTCAATTATCATAGATGGAGAAACCAAGGTATTCCATGACAAAACCAAATTCACACAACATCTTTCCATGAATCCAGCCCTTCAAAGGATAATAAAGGGAAAATACCAACACTAAGAAACTACACCCTAGAAAAAGGAATAAAGTAATCCCTCACCAAAACCAAAAGAAGACAGCCAGAATAAAAGAATCCCAACTTTAACAACAAAAATGACAGTAAGCAAAAATTACCTTTCTTTGATTTCTCTTAACATCAGTGGACTCAATTCCCCCTCAAAAAGACATAGACTAACAGACTGGCTACACAAAAAGGGCCCCACATTTTGCTGCTCACAGGAAACCCACCTCAGGGACAAAGACAGACACTACCTCAGAGTAAAAGGCTGGAAAACAATTTTCCAAGCAAATGGTCCGAAGAAACAAGCTGGAGTAGCCATTCTAATATCAAATAAAGTTGACTTCCAACCCCAATTTATCAAAAAAGACAAGGAGGGGCATTTCTTTCTCATCAAAGGTAAAAATTAACCAAGATAAACTCTCAATTAGAAATATCTATGTTCCAAATGCAAGGGCAGCCACATTCATTAAAGAGACTTTAGTAAAACTCAAATTACACATTGCACCTCACACAATAATAGTGGGAGACTTCAACACCCCACTTTCACCAATAGACAGATGCTGGAAACAGAAACTAAACAGAGACACATGGACACTAACAGAAGTTATTAAACAAATGGATTTAACAGATACCTACAGAACATTTTATCGTAAAACAAACAATACACCTTCTTCTCAGCACCTCATGGTACCTCCTCCAAAACTGACCATATAATCAGTCACAAAACAGGCCTTGACAGATACAAAAATATTGAAATTATGCCATGCATACTATCAGATCACCATGGACTGAGGCTGATCTTCAATAACTCTGCTTGTGGACGTTGTACATCGTGGTGCGCACTAGGCTCCGCACCACGATGTACAACGTCCACAAGCAGAAGGGGTCTGCAACCCTATAGGTAGAACAACAATATGAACTTATCAGTACCCCCAGAGCTCGTGTCTCTAGCTGCATATATAGCAGAAGATGGCCTAGTCAGCCATTGTTGGGAAGAGAGGCCCCTTGGTCTTGCAAACTTTATATGCCCCATACAGGGGAATGCCAGGGCCAAGAAGTGGGAGTGAGTGGGCAGGGGAGCAGGGTGTGAGGGGGGTATAGGGGTCATTGGGGATGGTATTTGAAATGTAAATGAAGAAAATATCTAATAAAATAATTTTTAAAAAGAGTATAAATGAAACATTCATAACAAAGGAAACCTGGTTGTTTGTGTATAATATATTTACCTATTCAGATTAGGAAAATGGAAATTGCTGATATGATGGTGTATCATTTGCAAGCATTATATTTTAAATTGGTAATACAATCTCAGCATTAAATGGGACTCAGGAAATGAACTTTTTCATTCCTTGCTAGTGTCAATGTCTATAGATGATCTTTGCTATGTATAAAAATTTATTAATAAATTTGCAAAATTAGATGAGATAAACATATTTTAGAAAATTACCAAATAATTTATGTATCATGGAATAAGCTTCTAGATTGTAAATCCTGGGAGAAATTGAGAATAGACATCAATGTGTTGAGAAAGTTTTGTAAGAACTCAGGAGAATTTCTAAATAAAATTTCTCAGACTAGAATATCTATCTATCTATCTATCTATCTATCTATCTATCTATCTATCTATACACATATATATTCATGAAATATATATATATATATTTTTTTCATAGTTCACTTTTCTCCTCATAGAATACAATAACATTAAAATTATAGGGATAATAAACAAAAATCTAAACTAGAGACATCTCTAAATCCCAGTAAAATATTATCATATTAAATTTTCAGTATATTAAAATAATATGTAAATCAATATTATTCTAATGAAAAATGGTATTTTAAGATTGCAACTTTATTAAAGGGAAACTTTGGATTACAAATTAAATAATAAAATAAATATCTCAATAGCTGTAAAACTACTTGGTAATTAATGTTCAATTTAAAAAATACTTTATGTGTATAAATGCATTTTCTGCATGTATATACATTCATCAGTTGACATCCATTTTAAACTAGATGAAGTTTCCGAATCCCCTAGAATTAGAGTTACAAATTATTATGAGTCTTCCTATGTTTGTATTGTGTGCATGTGCATGCTTGCATGTTCGTGTGTGTGTGTGTGTGTGTGTGTGTGTGTGTGTGTGTGTGTGTGTGTGTGTGTGTGTGTGTGTGTGTGTGTGTGTGTATACTAAGTGTGTGTGTGTGTGTATGTGTGTGTGTGTGTGTGTGTGTGTGTGTGTGTATACTAAGAATTGAACCATGGTTCTCTGTAAAAACAACCAATGCTTTTAACCTATAAGTATATTCTCTAGCCCTCTTAATTTGTTTAAAATTTTACAATATATTCATGAATTTAAAAAGAATATCTTTTCAATATATGTTTTATACACACATATCCATATGTGTATACTCAACGTACTTCTATTTGCCTATATGAATATATGGGAAAGTTCAGCCACATTTCAGAAGGAACATGTAGGAGGTACTTTGCTTTAATATTCCACATTCAACTGTTGTTTCCATCACAACATGATCATAGCTATAAGAAATACGTACGTAGCAGCATGTTTGAATTCCTAGGGAATTTATAAAATGGTTTGGTGCATGGGTATTCATTCAGCCATGTCCTAGAAACATTTATTGAAACTCATAATCATTTGCTAAGAACTAGAAATATTATCATGAGATTTAGGAACAAAAGTTAGATAAAAACTGTCTTAGTCCCAAAGACTCTGTTTTCATCGAATAGCTTTGACCCGTGGGTCCTAAGCAGCAGAAATACTCTGACTCAGAGTTCAAGCACAGCCCTGGAAGCTGGAGGTTGGCTACCAAAACCCCATCAAGTACCTCAGTTTCTACCACATCTGAATGTTAATGTGGAGGTCCTTCTCCCGAGAAAGCTAACATCTTACTCTAAGTTCATTTGAGAGAGTGGCAGGAGTCTTTCTGGAGTGCATTTGTAAGGGTGCTAGTTTTACTCAAGAGAGATTTGTTTTTGTGTCCCAACCACTATCAGAAAGCCAAAAATCCTAGTACCATAAATACAGGCTGAGGAGTTCATATGAATTTGGAGAGGAAATTAATATTCATTGCATAATCTTCCAAGCTAGCCCCAAACCCATTCCTTCTCAATGTACAGTGAGTCAACTGAGATACAGTAGTACCAAGTTATATTTTGTTTCAACATTCATTTCAAAATACAAGTTTAAGTTTCATCTGAATATCTTGTAAACTTGATATTCTCAAAACTCAATGCACAATTTATTCTAAAATATTCCTACTCTGCAGTGGCAAGCTATGGACAGTTAGGCAGAAGAAAAGAATTAGGAAGAATAAGGGAAATTTTAGGTCTTGAAAAATTAATTCTTAAAGCTTAAAAATAACTCTATTTAATTCTTTGATTTTCTTTCCAGAGAGAGTATAAAAGATGTCCCTTTCCTGAATGTAGCATTGCTGAGCTGTCCACCTCAAGCTTTGGTTTGCTTGGGTTGTCTTCATTTATTCCTAGAAGTCTATGACCCTAAGGATTCAGTGCAGGCAATTCATTCCATCTTGCTGAAGGCATAACTACTCACAAAAAGCTCAGCTGGTCTTTGTTTATGACAGCCCTGCAGTCATCTGAGATGTCTTTTTTTTTTTTTTTGAGACAGGGTTTGTGTGTGTGTGTGTGTGTGTGTGTGTGTGTGTGTGTGAGANAGAGAGAGAGAGAGAGAGAGAGAGAGAGAGAGAGAGAGAGAGAGACAGAGAGATTTTCTGTGATCAGCATACAACTAACCTGCTCTTTCAGATATGAAGCTGGGCAGAGCAGAGGAAATAAGAGGAGTGGTAGAAATTTTAGATCTAAATATTTTAATTATTCTAACATATTTTAGAATACTCTTAATATTCTAATACATTTTGTTTTTAAAATATTGTCTTACATTTGATATCTGATGAGTGTGTGTGTATATGTGTTTAATTGACCTAATCAAGACTTGTTCTATTTTCAAACACAAAAATCTGTCATAATTAAGACAGATACAACATTAGTAGCTTATTAAATAAGAAACATATTAATTTCTTAGATACCTGTGTCTGAAATTAATCTTACCATTATTTCCACCAAAACAGCAATATTTTAAATATATTTTATTATTTGTAGTTTTTACTCTGTGTTTAATGTTTGTGTTTGTGGGGGGGGGAGAATAACACTAACATGATAGACACAATCATTATGGAAGCAGATTCCTGAAATAGAGCTACTAATCATGGCTCTGAGTCATGTAGATGGCAGCAGTCTTGACTAAAGGCTCTACAGCATTTTTTTTTAAATATAGTTTGTAATGCATAGTTCTCAAGAAATAACCTTCTGATTAAACGATCTACACTAGATCTAATTTTTTTCAAGACAGAATTTTTTAACAAAGATTTCTAAAACCAAAATAAACCCATTAACAGTGCCCAGAATCATCGAATTTTGTGGTACTTCAAAAGAGTTTATTATTGAGGGCATTATTTGTGCAAAACTAAAATTTGCTCAGAAGCCTGTCATATTTTTAATGTAGTGTAAACTTAAGCTCTAGTGTAGGCATGTTCTCCTTTTCTATGACAGGGTCTCATGTGTACCAGGCAGAATGTGAATTCCCTGGGTAACCAATGATAACCCTGAGCACCTGATTCTTTTGCTTCCATATCTTCAGTGCTGGTTTTATAAATGTGTGTTACCACACTCACTTTTGGGTATCAGATTCAGGACTTCATGTAGTCCAGAAAAGCACTGTATCCTAGATATTAGCTTTTGGCTTTAACACCTATTTAGAACTCAACATGACCAAGCATCCTGAAAGCACATAGGGGTTTATGTTACAACAACTATATGGCATTATTGACTTTGTGAAGTGAGTTTTCTTATATGCACAGTAAGTTTATCCTTATATGATTAGACTCTACCTAATAGATAAATTGGTGAAAACATTCTAAGGCTAGCAACTGTATTACCAAATTCCACACACAGTTCACATACAGACCTCCTTACCTTTAAATTAGCGCAATTTTTGCTTAACACCAATGCAGACTATTATATCAGACTTGTCTTGTTTCAAATTTATTCACTTAGCACAGTCTTATCTGCCATGCAAAAATTCCCTTACATACTTAGCAGAACATTGCTGCTTTTCTTCATCTAACAGGAATAGATAGCAAGCTTTTTAGTGAACTACACATGCGATATTATTCTTATCAAATGATGTCAACTGGAAAAAACAGTGCTCCACAGAAGTCATTTCTACATGACAGACCATGAATGGCAAATTGTCTAAACTATTAACTTGGTATGTATGGACTACATGAGTTTTCTTTTATATGAAAGTACTATATGATAGCTAAAGAATAATAGTAGTCCTGATGGTCAAGGAAGTACTAGAGCAAGTTCTCAAATTCACTTCTAGTATATTTATATGGGGAAGAGCTGAAAATATTGACTCATAATGATAAATTACTGTTTTTATTTTTAATAAATATCTACTAGTTTTAAAGTTACAATTGAGAAAATGGTGAAGGCAATTGGGTAACCAAAAACAAAAAAGAAAAACAAAAACCAAAAACTAAAACTAAGACAAAAATCTCTGGATTCTAAACAAAGGGAGTAAAACCGACTTGGAAGACCCAGCCTACCACTTTAATTTTCCTATGCAAAAAGTAAACAAAAGTAAGCAAAGGATTTAATTTGAATAAAATATCAGGGCTCAGATACATTTGATTAGGCATATTTGATTTCTTGATATAATATATACAAAATTATATTAATATAATATAAATGATATATACAAAATCTTTTCACTTTTCCTTTTAAATCCCTCTATAACTCAGACTTCAGACAAGATACCTTTGGATACTTTAGTCATTGTGAAACAACTAACAATTGCAATTCTACATCATGGACAGAGTGAATGAAAATGGTAAGGAAACATTTGACTTTTCCTAAGCACCTTTCCTCTTATAGCAAAATCCTGCCTTTGTGTCATGCAAAAGGGCTCCTTGGTTGTCTAAGCCTTTGGCTCAAAATGCATTTTAGCTCAAGCAGATATTCACATAGTAAATACTAGAGGCTTCCATATCTGTAGCAACTGTTGAACTCTGCTGAAGTATAAGCACAGTCATGGTCAAAACTGAGAAAAGAGAGATAGAACTGATCTAACATAACTTTATAGAAATCCAGTGGGTTATATTTGATACATAAGCTGTTGATTTTTATCTCTGCCCTAATAACAAAATAAAATCACACTGGGACAGTAGTTCTTTAACCATAAATCAGAAAAACTCTTTGGAGCACTAAGACAGATTTTCTATGTAGTACAAGCAGGCCTTGATCTTGGGACCTTTCTACTTCAGCCTCCTGTTTACAGACCTGTCCCAAGACACAGAACTTTGTAGATTTTCTTAAGTCAAGTAAAGAACATGTAATAAAGGAAGCCATAAACATTGGATTTGGGTCAGAATCAGCAAGTAATGATTCCAATACTTGTATTGTCTTCCCTCTCCATGGTGGGCTTGGCGTGTACACGATGGGAGTAATAAACACTTTTTGTTTCCTCTTGAGTCTCTGTGGACCACTGATTTATTTATAACTCAAAAGAAACTGCAGAAAGATACTGAGTACCTTCCAAATCCTCTTCTGTAAATAGTATGAGATATCTAGTCTAGTATTTGTTTGTTGGACTATACTCAATTCTGTGCCCTGTTCTCTTGACATAAAATCTGAATTCTTTGACGCTACTGTGATCTGAGAAAACAAATTCATAGAGAGGACATATGTAGATCTTCTAGTCTGAAGCCAAAATCATGGGTTTTCTTAGCACAGATGCCAACTATGTAAGATACTGTGGTTTAAATAGACCCCTCTCCAGCCTTCATGTCAAACTGAAACTTAAGTTCAACTATTTGGGTAGGGAATTAAATAATGGGCACAGAGTTCTTATAGACTAAGAATTCACATAAAATGACTTGAGAGAAGGAGCTCACTCCTTTTCTCCCCTCTATTCTTTCTGTCCTGTGATGACACAGCATCCCCATACTTGAAACAGAATAGCCTTTCCCATCTAGTTGAATGTGCTGGGTACAAATCTTTGAGTTTTTCTGAGGTCAGAACTATAAGAAACACATTTCTGTTCTTTATAAATTACATAAACCAACATGGTTTTTTAGAGCAGCACCCACAGACTGTATTTGGATGTTCCCATTTGCCTATTAGTTGTGGCAGTGTCCAGTGCTTTCCAGCTAAAGCTGTTCAGCTGAGGCAAACTCCATTTTTCTTTTCCACATTACTGAATTAGTGCATCGATGAATACAGTAAACCTTTCAATGATAAGTCTAGAGTATGTTGTAATGTAGAAATTTACCTAAAATATGTAGTTTTTATTTTGGAAATATTTAGTTGCAAATAAATATGTCAAGAAATAGAGCATATAATTATGTTTGCTGACATCTCTTAAATGATGATGTATGCAACCACAACATTCTCCACATAAAACTCCAATGAACTTTTTACAGTTTGGTTTCCCAAACAAAATTTTAGTCTTCGACCACAATAATTTTATAGGGAAAGACAAGGTATAATTGCAGAAAACAATGAGTAGCTAACAAAGGATAGCAACCTTTTAATATATCTCTAAAATCATATTTGGTGATTATTCTATGCCTTGACACTTGGGGATGCAATCAGCTTTAATTGCATAAAAACACTATCTTGTATTTTAAAGATGAATACACTCTTACTGAAACTTTGCAACTATCTTTTTTCACAAACATGAAAATGTAAAATGATTTTACCTGGAAAACTTTCCTGAAATAAAAGTGAATTACACAAGAGACTGTAAACCTCAGGATTAGAGTGCTGGCCTCTGTGCAGGAGGCCTTTATTTCATTTCTGAGAAGTGCATGTGAACACACACACACACACACACACACACAAATCAGATGTCCAAGGCCATTCCCTCGTAGGTATGTAATTGATGCTGACCTGGGATATATGGGAAACCTGCCCTAAGCCAATCAACTGATCAAATAAGAAACAAGCAAATAAATGGAATGAAGCACCTAATAAAATTCAGTCTGGTGACCTTCAAAATTACTGTGAAGTGTAAGAGTCAGAATTATATTCATTGTTCTTACTTATACCCAAGGAGAACCTGAGCTTTGAGCATGTTAATGGGATGATATATAGCTAGGTGTAATGGTTTCTGTGCACATAAAAATTTATTCCCTCCACAAATACAGTAACTTTACTCATTTATCATGTAGCACAATTTATACTTGATACAGTATTTGTCATTTTCAGTGAGGCCTCTTCCATTTACTAGTTCACCAGCTACTCGGTTCATGTGCCTTCTTCACTGTTTTCTGTGTGTGTTAGTTTTGTCTTGCATAGAGTCATCTTGTGATTTTGAATGCCAGTATTCTTGGGAAGTTTGAATAAGCCTCCATTTATTCTGTGCATCCCCTTTTCAGCCACACATCATGTTGAGTTAAATCTCTTTTAATGATGTGAAGTTTCACCATTCACATGCTAAGAAAATTCAATTTTCTATGCAATTTAAGTCTCTTTTGTCTCCTGGGCTAAGTAGTATTTGCAGTCTTGGACAAAACCTTGGAAAATTTGCATTTTTTCCTCACTAAAGTGTTTTCAAGATACTTTAATACCAATATTAAGTGTATATTTAAAAATTATTCATAGTGGAAGACAGAATAATAAGATTTACTGAAACCAAGTCCTCTAATACTTATTGCTGCCATTTGTTTGTGATAACAATCTTATGTCAAGATCAACTAATTTATTACTTTCAGGCCACACCTGGATGAAACTTGGTATGGAATTTCAATTTATTCCTTGCCTTTAGGATGCAAAACATTAACAAACTTACCAAGAAGAAAATCTTCATTTTTACTTTGCACACATAGGTCAATTTAAACTTCAAGTGGGTTGATTACTACATAATTGTCATGAATAAAGTCATGATCTTTGTTTATCCTTTTATTTCCTTTCTTCTGACAGTTTGATGAGACCTCTTATATTGAAAATATTAATATGCAAGCAGATAGGATCTGAACTTTTGGTATCAAGGATTCTCAAGACATAGGTATGCATGTCTAACTAAAATTTAAAATATTTCTTGGGACCAATATCTTTGAAACTCATAACATATTTTTAATATGTAGACATGCACCTGTTCAGTTAAGACTGCCAGTTACTGTGTTGTCTGTATAGATTGAATTGTGTGAATGTTATGTGAATGCTATTATTAAATTGTGTCTTTCTTACTGTTACTTATATATTGGAGTGTAATTCCTAGGTCTCAGAATATGACTATACATAGAAACGGAATTACCATGGCAGATGCGGTTTGTTAAGATGAGACCATGCATTAATCAAATAATACTGGTGTCCTACTTTCTATAAGAAAGCAAAATCTTGATACAGACAGACAGACACACACACACACACACACATGAAGATTGTTATGGCTATCTGAAGATGAAAGTAGACAATTTGAGAATGCTGTGGACTGCCTACACACCACAAACCAGAAGAGATTGATAGGATAAAAATCTATCATATGTACCTCATCCTTCTCTTATCTTGGACTTCTAACCTGTAGAGATATGACTCTACTATTTCTACTATCCAACTAGTAGTATTTTGTGTCTCTGATGAACTGAAAAATGGACTTTTGGGGAAGCACTTCTGAAAGCATCATTCCAAACCACAGAAATTCCGGACTTCTTTTTCATACAGAATATTCATGTCAAAAATATATACAATTGGCCTGTAAGCCTTTTCTGAGTAATGTGCACAAAGCCACCCATTTAGGAGTTTTCTATTTTTCACTAGAAAGAATATAACTAGATTGTTTACAGTATCACAAATCCATTAGTATCAAATTACTGAAGCCAGTGACTTATGTGAGATTTGTAGCTTACATATTTTGAGTGACATGTCATGTGATTTTATTATCTGAATGAAGTGAAGGAAATAAAGGCTGGCTTTGCAGTTGAATTTATATTAATAACACTCAGTGGAAAGTCAGCTAAAATGATCCTTATTGATTGGTAGCCTTAGTTGGCATTAGTATGGAAATTAATGTATGCAATTTTCATAAAAATAGATGACAGAGAATGAAACTGACACAGAGTCCAAGTATAGGAGGATATGACATCATAACTGGACTCACCATATTTGAATATCTCTTGGCCATTTTACAACAACTTTTACATTAACCTCAGATGTGATGTTTCAAGTCACTAAAAAAAATAAAAAAAAAATTTAAAAAAAGATCATAATAATCCTATCAGAAAGGAAGGAATTTGATCTAGTACTACTGTTCTTGAGTGGCTATTAATTGACTAATTTCTGAGGAACTGTGGTGTAGATTAAACATATGGGCCGTGATTTATGCAGACACATATTCATATTTACAGGAAATGCATCTGAAAACTCAAGATGGGTTCAAATGGATTCCTCCATTTGCTGCGGATGCATTTCCTTGTGGGATCAAACTTCTTTAGAATGTAATTGACATAAATTGCTTTGCAGTAAATTTGCCTCATTCAAAACAAATAACATAACCAAATTTCTTTGTTCTATCAATTCTGGGAAACCAGCTTCTCCTTCAGATTTTGGTGTGATTCTTCTGACAGGACACCAGTATTCCATTCATATTATACCATCACAGGCATCTATAATTTTGATCACATTTTTCATTTATTCTGGTTATGTTATAAGAATGCTTCATAAAAGAATCTACAGAGTTTTTATCAAATGTGAAAAATTAGTTCATTACTAGAAATGAGTTTGTCATACTTACATCTTCTCATATCATTAATAATATGATATAAATGACTATGGGTTCCATTGGCAATAAATGAACACCACCTCTAGAAAATGGTATTTCTAGGCTCATAAAATATCATTTTGAATTATTCATGTATTACTATATAAATATATATTAAATCATAAATAAAATAACATGCTATTCATTTCCAGTCTTATATTGTAAATATGAAGCTTTAATCTCTTTTTTATGGAGGAAGCAATGACATAGATCTGTTTTGATCTCAATTAGAGCATTTTCCCTGTCACCTTTGTCCAGGATTAGCGATTGACCATTTCCTCTTCCAGGCCAGCCCAGGCACAACTAAAATTCCTGCAAATCACTTCAAAAGTGTCATCATTCTTATTTGTCGGTGTATTAGGGTTGATACTTCAATTATAGTAATAATAGTATTTTCTAAGCCTTTGCCAAAATTTCTAAGAATTGGGAATTTTATACATTATCATGTACTGTTATATTAATTGTTTATCTGATACAAGAACATATACCAAGATTGTAGCTTCTTAGGACACATTATTATTTCATCACTTCTGGTGGTAAGAACTATGGACTTTGCTTCTGAAATGAAGTTAAGGGCTTTTCTGCGGGAAGGATCCCAACACAGCATCTGAAATCTAACAGTGACTTATCTTTTAACAGACCCTCTTACCTTCATTAGCACCATGCTTCTAGAAATGCATATATTTATTGGGTTGTACACGCAAAGGAAGGTTCTCTTATTCCCTCCTTTGTCTAACCCTCTGGTACTAGCACATGAAAATGTTTTAAGTTTTCAGGCGGGGTTTTTTGAGAGTGTCATCATATAGTTGATATTTTTCTTTTTTCCTCCCTCTTCTCCGTGTAATATATATATATATATATATATATATATATATATATATATATATATATATAATCTTATATCTATTAAATCCAGTGCTCTTAGTTTGGGCTGGGCTGTTTATCAGTTTCCTAGTATCTGCTGGTTAGTAGTGTCTTCCTCTGCTAGGCCTGTGATTCACATATGACCTTGCACCAGACATCATTTTTATTGTCGTCGTCATCATCATCATTGTCATTGTCATCATCATTATCATCATCAACAATTCATATATTCATATAGTAAATTCGAGGGCATATTTGCCTTCCTAGTGTCTTTCTCATACCCATTCACTCTCCTATTGTGAACGCTTTTGCTGACAACCTCCCCCTTTCTACGTCAATATCTTTTTTATGTGTATGTGTGACTCACTCAATTAACTAAGGTAGCTTGCATGAGCTTACATGGGGTTATTACCTGGAGCATGCATGCCTAGCTTTTCATATGGTACTGGGATCCAAACTCAGGTTATCTCCTAAACTGACTGAATCATCTCTGCAACCTAGATCTGGTTTCCTCATCCCAGTCGCTGATCTTCATCAATTAATAAGTTGAGAGAGGATTTTAATACTTGAAACTTTTTGTTTGTTATTCTTGTTCATCAGATTATTTGCTGGTTACTTTTGTCCATATTGGTATGAAAGATTTGCATATGGTGAATTCTTTCTAGCTCTTTGTTGCTTTTTTCCTGTATTTCTTGAGATGTAAAACTTATGGGAACACCTGTATCATTTATTCTAAAATGCTTCCCTTATACAACCATGGGAAGAGTTTTTACCTTGTACTTATACACTAATCAACCAACTTCCTGTTTCTCATTATATTACTATTGTGTCATGAAATACAGCCTCCTTTTGAAAGGCTAATTCTGAAATATGTTTTAAAATAAACTTCCCAGTATCTATTCAGCAGTGTTTCAAATCCAGTTAGGCAGGTCCCAGTATAATTAAAGTTTTTCAGCAGAGACTCAGGGCACATAATCCCCAGCTGTTAACAGAGGACAGGGTTAGGGGTATTTGCCGATATAATCATGTTAGAAGTTGGTGATTCTGGTTTGAACTTCCATATTTCTATTATATAGCATCTGAGGGTTTGCAGCTTCAACAACAATGAAAATCTTTCAGTATAAGTCAGCCTCACTTCAATGTTCTTCCCAATGACAAATGGCCTTGCTCCTATGTGGGAGGTGAGAAAGTATGAAAGGCTAAACTGAAGCTAACCTCACAGGAACCTATATGGCTTAATGACAAATTGTCCTGTTTCAACCTGAGAAGATGAAAGATGTTACATTTGCTTTGAAGCACAGCAATACCCCAGTGCTCACTACCACTGATTACAGAGGTGTCTAAATAATTAGAGTGGCAAAGTACAAGACACTATTACACTTAAAAGCTATCATTACCATTTTCCTTGCTCCAGAAAACACATCTGCTGCCTAAGACATCATCTATGTTGCTATCCTTGGACGAAAATTCAAATAAAACTAAGGCAGCAAGTTAAGTAAGCCCTTTTCTTTAAAAGAGAGCTGTCTATGAAAAAGCAGAACACAGAGCAATCAAAATTATTAATTTCTTATTTTCAAAAGCTTACATTTTATAAAAACTTGTAATATGAACCATCTGTTAAATAACCTTTCTGTATTCTAAGTAAACATTTTATATTTAGAAGAGAAGTTATTATATAATTTGTTTATGAAATTTTCTTGTCAGAGTGAATATAGAATGACGAGAAACCTTTAAGGGAAGGAAAACACAAATAAGAAAGACTACGATTCAGTGTTTGAATATATCCAAGTGTCATGAGGGCCACCTTCAGTGGATTTTATTCA
The DNA here is from genome assembly GCF_900095145.1 of Mus pahari. Classification (NCBI taxonomy): domain Eukaryota; kingdom Metazoa; phylum Chordata; class Mammalia; order Rodentia; family Muridae; genus Mus; species Mus pahari. Next base: position 91,874,876 of record NC_034591.1, read on the forward strand.
AAGGCTGTTGGCATGTAGATCACTAATTGTAATTTCTTGAAAGGTACTGTTTAAATGTATTGACACTGATATAGGAATAAGACTATTTTAAAGTTTATATCATGTAGCCCATATAGTCTAGAAAATACTAGTGAAGAAAAATATTATTATAATATGAATGATTTTGAGATTCTAAACTATTTAAATATTAAGTGACTAGACAGCCCTCCCATGCTCTGAATACTTCATATATTAATACCACTGTGTATTTTGGGTTTATGCACAAATTTAATTCTAATTATATTTTGTTCTCATTTGTAAAAACCAGTGCCCAGTCATGCTGTAATGACTGTAGAATCATCACAAGCATATACCTATCTCATAGAAACTCTCTTGATTCCATGTGGGAATTAACCACTGCTGGGACCATTGTTTCTTTAGTATTCCTGCTGTTAGCTGAACTCTGGGATAGCACTGGCTATCTGAATCAAATGCAGGCATGCTATGCAATTAAAATATAATCCAAAATCCTGCTGGTGGAACTTGATGAGTTCTAACAAAACCTATCTACATGCTTTCTAGCCCAACCCTCATTTTCATATGCACTGCCTCTTTTAATTATTTCAGAATAGACCATTTTTAGTTACTTGTTATTTCATTGTTGTTTGTTTTTTATTTTTGTTATTTTCATAGTGTGAGTGAAACTGAGTTTACTATAGTTGTGTTAATTGAGTTTTACACATTTATATGTCGACATTTGTTCTTTTAGACTTCCCACTTAGCCCCTATTTTGAATGAGCAAGCCTTCACAGGGAGAATTGTGGAAGTATGAAGATATTAACACTCTCACTAGGTTCTAAAGTGTCAAGTGTTTAATCAGTAAATAAAAAAATGAAAGGAGAATATAGCCATCAGCTTTATTCTTTAAGCATTTTTACTACTATATCTCTTATATTGATAAATTTTTTCATGTGAACTTGAAAGAAAACTAAGCATGAAATATTTTCAGTGGACTTATTTCTGCTAAAAAATACATCTTTCTCACTGTGTGTGCATATGTGTCTGTCCCTTTATATACATGTGTCAATACACACATGGATATGTAGAGATATACATTCTTCCTTTCTTTGATGCTGACATCTCAAAGAACACCCTCTGTAAAAATGCAGCTTTTACTCCCCAGTAGCTTAAAGTGTGTCCTGGAAGGGTTCCTCAGTTTCTATCCTCAGCTTCTATCCAATGTGTCTATAAGCAAAATGCTTGCTTCTGCCTGTCAAGTAGGGAGAATTCTGGGCTTTAGATTGCCTACTGACTCAGTGAGACTTAATTATAGCCTATTTTCATTCTTGTTCTTATTTATCCTGATGCTCTCCTTCTTCTTCCCAGATGGTCATTACAGGAGTATTGACACACATTTACACTTCAATCTTCATTCCAGGGTCAGCTCCCTAGATAATCATGAAATAATATGAGTAGAGAAAAGTCAGGTTAAAATATATGTAAATTGTAAATTTTATTAGATATTGAAATTCTTTATTTGTAAAAAGTTCAGCTAGGCAAATAGATGCATTACAACTCCATGTATGTAAATATCACCTAGGCTATTATATATCCAAAACACACACACACACACACACACACACACGCACACGCACACGCACACGCACACGCACACGCACACACAAAGGAAAAAACAGCATGTGTCTCCTATCAAAATGTGCAAGGCAAAATGGTGCTTCCTACATGCCAGCAAGAGACTTGGTAGCTGTGACAAATAGAGACCAATTGTCCACATGTGGCTGTGAACCCCTTTTCTGCCACATGTCTCTATTTAACACAGATATGATGTAAATAAAAATGCCATTATTACTGACTATGCAATGCTTTGATTGGAGAGGTCAAACATTCTATGTATTCTCTTTTAATGGTAATGTCATCCCCATTGAATCCTAGGAGCCTCTTGAACCCCTGGTGCCTGGGAATTTCTAGAGGTTCTGCTTGCCCCCTAATCTTCACTGCTGCATATCTCACTTCATTCTCCTGGTTCTCTGTGCATCCCTCTAGTCTCTAACCATATCTAATTCTGCCCCTCCTCCCCCTAACCCCAGTTTTTTCCCTCCTTCTGCCTCCTATGATTATGTTGTTCCCCTTCTAAGTAGGTTTCAGGTATCCACACTTGGGTCTTCCTTCTCGTTAAGTTTCCTACAGTCTTGTGAGTTAGTTTTATCATGGGTATTCAAAACTTATTGACTAATATCTACTTATCAGTGAGTTCAAAATATGCATGAAATTTTGGGTCTAGGTTAACTTACTCACAGTGATATTTTCTTTTTTTTTTTT
>NC_034591.1:91877205-91924459 GCF_900095145.1 Mus pahari
AGCCGCCAGGCGAACACCCCTCCTGGGCAGGAAAGGCGCAGGTAGATCGGGTCCAGATGTGGGTCCCTCCTCTCCCCACAGTGATATTTTCTAGTTCCATCAATTTGCCTGCAAAATTCATGATGTTCTTGTTTTTAAAGTTGAATATTATTTCATTATGTAAATGAACCACATTTTCTGTGTCTATTCATTGGTTTGCAGATGTCTTGATTGTTTCCAGCTTCTGTCTATTACAAATAAAGCTGCTATGGACATAGTGGAGCACATGTCCTTGTTATGTGTTGGAGCAACTTTTGGGTATATGCCAAAGAAAGGTATGGCTGCTTCCTCAAGTAGAACTATTTTCAATTTTCTGAGGAGTTTCCATGTCAATTTCCAGAGTTGTTGTTCCAGTTTGCAATTACACTAGCAATGGAGGACTGTTCTTCTATCTCAGCATACTAACCATCATGTATTGTTGCTTGAATTAGGATCTTAGCCATTCTGATTGGTGTAAGGTGTAATCTCAGCGTCATTTTGATTTGCTTTTTACTTATGATTAAGAATTTTGCACATTTATTTAAGTGCTTCTCAGTCATTAGAGATTCCTCTGTTGACAATTCTGTTTAGCTCTGTACCTCATTTTTAATAGGTTTATTTTCTTGGAGTTTAACTTCTTGAGTTCTTATTTTGGATATTATCCCTCTATCAGATGTAGGATAACTGAAGATCTTTTCCCAATCTGTAGATTGCTGTTCTGTCTCATTGGCAGTGTCCTTTGCCTTACAGAAGCTTTTCTGTTTCATGAGATTCCATTTGTCAATTGTTGATTTTAGAGCCTGAGCCATTGGTATTCTGTTCAGGAAAAGTTCCCCTGTTCCAAAGTGTTAGAGGTTCTTCCCCACTTTATCTTCTATTAGATCCAGCATATCAGGTTTCGTGTGGAGGTCCTTGATCTACTTGGTCTTGTGCTTTGTATAAAGAGATAAATATGGATCAATTTGCATTCTTCTACATGCAGACTGCCAGTGAGACCAGCACCATTTGTGGAAGATGCATTATTTTTTTTTTCACTGTATGGTTTTGGCTTCTTTGTCAAAGATCAAGTGTCCATAGGTATGTGGGTTCTGGGTCTTCAATTCTATTGCATTTATCTCTAAACATGTCTGTCTCTGTACCAATACCATACAGTTTTCATCACTATTGCCTTGTAGTATAGCTTAAGGGTAGGAATGGTGTTTCCTCCAGATGTTATTTTACTGTTGAAAATTGTATATGGAAATCCATCAACGTAATGCACTATATAAACAAAGTCAAAGAAAGAAGTCACATGATCATCTCACTAGATGCTGAAAAAGCCTTTGACCAAAATCTAACACACATATTCAAAGTGTTGGAGATCAGGAATGCAAGGCCCATACCTAACAATAAATTCAAAATACAGTAAACCAACAGTAAATTCAAATTAAATTGAGAAAAGTTTGAAGCAATTCCACTAAAATCAGAGAAAAGGCTGCCTACTCTCTCACTATCTATTCAATATAGTACTAGTTAGAGCAATTAGACAACAAAAGGGGACCAATGGAATATAAATTGGAAAGTAAGAAGTCAACATGTCACTATTTGTGGATGATATGATGGTATACATAAGCAACTCAAATATTCTATCAGAGAAATTGTACAGCTGATAAACAACTTCAGCAAAGTGGCTGGGTATAAAATTAACTCAAACAAATCAGTAGCCTTTCTTTATAAAAATGATAAAAGGGCTGAGCAAAAGATAGAGAAAAACACCCTTCACAATAGTCACAAATAATATAAAATATCTTGGTATAACTCTAACCAAACAAATGAATGCTCTGTTTGACAAGAACTTCAAGTCTCTGAAGAAAGAAATCAAAGAAGTCCTCAGAACATGGAAAGATTTCCCATGTCTATGGATCCGCAGGACTAACACAGTCAAAACGACCATCCTACCAAAAACAATGTACAGATTCAATTTAATCCCCATCAAAATGCCAGTACAATTCTTCACAGATATGGGAAGAGCAATTCTTAACTTCATATAGAAAAGCAAAAGATCCAGATTCTCAAAGCAATTTTTAATAGTAAAAGAAGTGTTTTATAAAAAGTCTAATGACTTCATTCCTATCTGCTTAAATGACCACAATGGACAAGCATCAGCTTTTGTGTGTGATCTTTTTATTGCTTCATTGCTTAGGTGATTGTGTTGCCAACATGACTCTGGAATTATTGTTCTTTTGGTGTGTGTGTGTGTGTGTGTGTGTGTGTGTGCTTGTGTGTGAGTGTGTGTGTGTGTGCTTCCACACATGTGTGTACATGTGTGTGTTCTTGCATGTGGAGGTCTGAAGTTCGTGTTGGATGTCTTCCTCAATTATTTATAGACTGGCTAGGCAAGGAGCCCATCACTGGGATTGCAAGATCACACTTGGCCTTTGGATACTGGCAGTTGAATTAGGCTATCATGCTTTCACAGAAGTTTGTCAGTGGCTGAGCCATCTCCCCAGCCCCATGGAGTTCTCATTTTGAGTAATGACATTTTACATGCTATTCCCAAACACAAACCCAATTGGTGAGTTTATGGGACACGTTTTTGTTCCCTTAGAGCAGCAAGCTCAGCAAATGATCTGACACTATTGAATTATTCTCTCTAATGCATTTTAGTAGAAAATCAAATCATCCAATTTTATTGGGCCTGAGGCTCTTTGCCATCTTGTTAGGGATTACATTTTCTTTATGAAAAAGATCATCATCAGGTGGTATGAAAAGGCAAACAAAGAACCTTCGTGTTTTTAATGATACACTGGCATAAAACTTAATGGAACCTGTGTATCTTGAGCAAACTGCAATAGGACATATTTAGGATACCCTTTACAAGTATACTTCCTGCATTTTCAGCTATTTGTTTTGTTTGCATTTGCTTGCTTGCTTGCTTTTTCTTATCTAAATCATAGCAACTTTATATTCTAGAATATCAGTAACTCTTGACGAGACTGAACTATTGAAGGTAAAATAGGTTAGTTGAGTAGAAAAGATGAGCAGTCACAGAAACTGTAAAGTTCTGAATGTGTACACACACTTCTCTGTGTAAGTTTCTTTGCAAAAGATAAAGCTGTTAGTGACAATGTTATTTCTTCTATCGGTTAAGTTTATATTTCTTTTATATATCTCATTATATTATCTCATGTACTTGTCTTAATTTTTTATATTTTTTTATATTTCTATCTTTTTAAAAAAATTTACAATTCAGCTGTTGCTCTATCCTTGTTCCCCCTCCCACAATTCCTCTTTTCATTCCTCCTCCCCACTGTCCCTGAGAGGATACTCTCTGCTATCAGACTTCTCTCATCTCTGTGGCCTCAAGTCTCTTAAGGATTGTGTGCATCTTTTCCTACTGAGTCCAGAATAGGCAGTCCCCTGTTATATATGTGCGAGGGTGGTTGGTGGCTCAGTGTTTGGGAGCCCCTAGGTGGTCTGTGTTATTTGAGACTGCTGGCCTTCTTATGGGGTTTCCCTCCTCCTCTGCTTCTTCCATCCTTCCTCTAACCCAACCATAGGGGTTCCCAACTTCAGTACAATGCTTGGTGTAAGTATCAGCATCTGTCTTAGTCAGCTGCTGGTTGGGCCTCTCAGAGGACTAGAATTCTGTCTGTAAGAATATCATAACGTCATAATAGTGTAAGAAGTTGGTATCTCTCCATGAGGGGAATCCCCTATTAGATCAGTCACTGGCCTGCCTTTCATTTCTTCAGGATCTTCTCTATTTTTGTCCCTGCAGATATTTTAGACAGGAACACTTCTGGGTCATAAATTTTGACTGTGGGTTGATAACACCATTACTCCTCTTGAAGTCCCATCTACTGGAGGTGGACTTTTAAAAATGGGGTAGAGAGTTAAAGAAAGAATTCACAACAGAGGAATATTTAATGACTGAGAAGCACTTTAAGAAATATTCAAAGTCCTTAGTGGTCAGGGGTATGCATATCAAAACGATCCTGAGATTCTACCTCACAACAATCAAAATAACTCAGATCAAAAACTCAGGTGACAGCACATGCTGGTAAGGATATAGAGAAAGAGGAACACTCTTTAACTGCTAGTGGAATTTCAAACTGGTACAAACACTCTGGAAACTAATATGGCTATTCCTCATAAAATTGAAAATAGACCTACAAGAAGACCCAGCTATAATATTCTTGGGCATATACCCAAAAGATGCCCCACCATACCAGAGGGACATGTGCTCCACAATGTTCATAGCAGCCTTATTTGTAATAGCCAGAAGCTGCAAACAATCCAGATTTTCCACAAGGGAAGAATGGATACAGAAAGTGTAGTACATTTATACAATGGAATACTATTCAGCTGTTAAAAACAAGGACATCATGAATTTTGCAGGCAAATGGATGGAACTAGTAAATATCATCCTGAGTGAGGTAACCCACACATATATGGTATGTACTCACTACTAAGTGAATGTTAATGAAAAAGCACAGAATAACCTAGGATACAACGCACAGAATTTAAGAACTTTAATAAGCAGAAAGGGCAAGTGAAGATGCCTCAATCCCATTTAGTATGTGGAAAAAAATAATCATGGGGGTAAAGGAAGGGAGGGATTTGGGCAGGAGAGGAAGAGGGGAACCAGATCAGGTATGGTGCATACAGAGGAGAATCCTAGTGGGCCATCAGAATGAATAGAAACATGCCTTCTCAGAAGGTGGGAGGTAGGGAGACCCTCCAGAAAGTACCAGAGACCTGGGAGGTGAGACTCAATGGGAGTGATCAATGATGAAGTGCCCAAGAGAGGGGAGAACGTTCTAATTTTGTAATTTATATTATTTTTAATTATGATTATGCATGTGTGGTTATGTGGCAGTATGTAAATAGAATTACAGTTGGAAGTCAGAAAATGAGTCAAGCACTCTGGAACTAGCAGTTGAAAGCAGGCTAACCCGGGTGTTAGGAAAAGAACTAACTTGTCTTCTACAAGTATACCATGTACTCTTTTTTTTTTTTNTTTTTTTTTTTTTGCATGTATCTAAATGTTTTATTCTACCAAACTTTTGTGAAGTTCACATTTTTTAATACATTTGTAATGTAAAATGATAAACTTGGTATCTTTGTGCTCATGTAGAAAACTAGAAGTAAAATTATCCTGATTTCTGATTCTTTCTTTTGCACTGTCCTTTAACTCTAGAAAAGAAAATTTTAAAAATGTCTTCCCTGATCTACCTTCCCTTTTTTGTTTTTTGTTTTTAATTTTTTTCTAAATGATTTTATTATTATTCTTTAATCTTTTTTATTTTGTTTTCCCCCCTCAGATTGCCCTCCTACTGCTCGGCAATCCACACCTCCTCCCCTGTCCCCAAGAGGATGTCCCCACATCACACTCGTAACCCCCAAGACCTCCCCACTCCCTGGGGTCTTAACCCCATCGTTTATACACTTTAATTTATTTTTAATTTATTATTATTATTATTATTATTATTATTATTATTATTATTATTACTACTACTACTACTACTACTACTATTTACTTATTCATGTTATGTTTGGCTTACCGCCTCCCTCAAGGTCAGGCTCTCCTACAATCCTTCCACCTACTTCTCTCTCCTTCTCTGAGCAGGTGGGGGATCCAATGGGTATCCCACACACACTTTAAGTCTCTGCAAAGCTAAGTGCTTCCTCTTCCCCTGAGGCCAGACAAGGTAGATTTTCATGACTATCTAGCCATTTCTTCTATCCTTTCCCATACCTGATCCTGAACTCCCCATTCCCTTCCTCATCCACTCTCTCTCCTAGTTCCCTGCCTCACTCTGCCTCCTGTGACTATTTTATTCCACATTCTCAGTGAGATTCAAGCTTCTTTGCTTAGGTAATCCTTCTTATTTAGCTTCATTAGGTCTATGAAGTATAATATAGCACCAATATTTAATGGCTAATATATACTTATATGTGAGTACATACCATGCAAATCCTTTGGGGGCTGGGTTACCTCACTGAGGATGATCTTCTCAAGTTCCATCCATTTTCCTACAAAATTCATAAGTGGCTAAGATCAAAAACTCAAGAGATAGCACATGTTGGCAAGGATGTGAGGCAACAGGAACACTCGTTCACTACTAGTGGGAGAACAAACTTGTACAACCACTTTGGAAATCAAGTAACATTTTCTCAGAAAACTGGGAATTGTTTTACCTCAAGACCCAGCTATACCACTCTCAGGCATATATGCAAAGACATTCCAACATCTCACAAAGACTCTTGTTCAACTCCGTTCCTAGTAGCTTTAATTTGTAATAGACAGAAACTGGAAACAACCCAGATATCTTTCAACTGAAAAATAGATTAAGAGAATGTGGTACATCTATACAGTGAAATACTGTTCAGCACTTAAAGACAAAGACAATATTTGTATACTGTTAAATGACGTTTATTTTATTTGTGTTTGTATAGTTGATACTCTGTGCTCTTTTATATGGTGTCAGATTTATAATACAGACAACAAACTCACTCTTAAGTGTAAAAATGTGATACAGAAGACATGGTAAAAGTTGTGTGTGAGAGTGTGGGGGTATGGGTGAGGAGTTAGAATGGTAGATGGAGAGGGAAATGGAGATGGAGAGGGAAATAAAAGCCAATTTGGGAAGATAGGAAATGACAGTAAACCCTCCAGGATTTATTTCTTAGATTTGAATTCAAGGATCACTTAAGTTTCTAGGTGGAGACAAAAAGTCTTACCATTGAATTTCTAGCCAATAGGTGAGGGTACTCACTTGTTCACTTGCTGTATGTATGGAAGAGTAGCTGGGACATCAGTTTGAGACCCAGTGTTAAAAGCATCTTGCTGATAGATACATATGATTTTTTTTTATCTCATGCTTATGCTTTAGTTTCTATAGCTTTGAGATTATAACATAATTACTAATAATTATAATTCATTCTTTCCTTCCCTCAAAGTCTTCCAAAGCTTCCAATGGATGGAGGCAACCAACTATCCTTGTCAGTATGATGTCTTTGAACAACATCAGCACCCAGATGGATGCTGTCTTAAACAGAAATTTTCAACACCAATCACTTAGATTTCACACAAGTTTATTTTCCAAGAGTATTCTGCCACACAAAATATAACTCGAATCTACAAATATGGTTAGCACAGTTTCACAAGACCAGAATCTTCTAGAAAAAATGTACTAAACTGCTGCTAGTAAGTCCAATTAGATGTCTTGAATTGTTACAGCATCATTCCATGCTTTCTTTGATATTTTTTCATACATTTACTATTTCCATCATTAATTGTATTTGACACCTTACTTGTTTTTCAATATATTGTTGCTTCCTTCACTACTCCTGAGTGAATGTTCATGGTACTTGTAGGTATTCTGAGAAAAAAGTAACCACTGTTTCATTTACATAATCTTTGATATGCAATGGTAAACTTCTTGTATGATAGTAGTAGTGACTCAAATGCTGTGGGAGTATCTCACTACTATCTGGTTGAATTTAAAGCCCACTTTACAAGCTGGAACATAGTCAAGAAACTAAGGTGGTCAAGAATCTGAGACTCAATAGATCATAGAATAATCAGGAAAACAAAATACTGTTCTGCTAAAACAATAAAATGATTCCTAATGACATTCTGCTAGACTCATGATCAGTGACTCATCATCAGAGATGATTTTTCTTTCAGTACTTGGGAACTAAGGCAAAGAATCACAACTGAGCCATGTGCAGAGAGTGGGAGATTTTAGAATAGCTAAGCTTAAGTGGGATGTCAAAAAAACAACAACAACAACAACAACAACCCAAGAAGTGATAGAAGAGAAAGAATAACAAAAAGAAGAGGAAGAGAAGGAGGAGGAAGAGGTGGTAGAGGAGGGGAGAAGGAAGAGGATGGACATCACTGTCATGTCAAATAATGTCCAGAATATATTATTTAATAAGAAAAGTAAGGACCAGAAATTTTTTAACTGTTAAATTTCATAAGAAAAAATTAGAGTAATATATATTTTTACTTGCATCTATTTAGATGAAGCCAATCTTGATGAGAATAAAATTGGCTCCCCTGGGACTCAAAAAAGACTGACAGGAGTGTGGTGCACTTTATATTGCCTTGAGTTTTATTTCACAATAATGTCCTACTTACTGACACAGACACACAGACACACATAAGAGTTGTTTGGTTTTGGATTATTTTCATTGTAGCAGTGGGAAGTTCTAAGCATTTCATTGAGTTTTGACAGTTTGTATGCATAACACTAAATAGAGAAGATGGAACAAACTGGGGGCTGGATTTCGCTTGTGGGGATGGCTTGGCTAACTTTGTTGGCATAGAGATATAGAGCAGTCTTTTGATGCTGTGTGCAGCCACCTTATGCATGTTGCAGGTAACTGATTAATCTTGCTTGCTCTTGCTCTTCCTTTTCTATTTGCCTGTTTGTTTTCTAAAGAGAGGAAAACTGGCATGGAGTTGGGTGAGTTAGAAGTTGTGGAGGATTTGGGAGAAGATGGAGGAGGGAAAATCCATTATCAGAATAGACTGTATGAATTTTCAATTAAAAATGCTATGAAAATTTATTTTTATTTTGGTTATTATTATTAATAATATGTGAACGTGTCATGTATCTGTAGGCACAAGTCACATGCCTGCACACAGAGGCCACAGGAGAGTTTATAGAGATAGCTCTTTTGTGCTACTTTATACAAATTTCAGGGATTGAATTCAGGTCAACAGGCCTGACTGTGACGTTCCATTTTCCACTGAACCACCCTGCAAGTCCAATGACTGGGCAACTTTAGTACTAATTGGCCTCTGTAGGAACTTACCCATCTATAATATATATTGCATATTTATGTTTTTAACATTTTAGTGGTTTCTAATTACATTATGTGCAGAGAACAAGTTTTGTATGACGTGGTTTTATGGATGTTCTTTCATGACCTAGTTGATTTGATTCTTTTAAGTTTAGTTTCCTCACATAAAACTGTGCTCAGTTTTTTTTTTTATAATATTCTATGCAAATCAAATGTATGATTTTGAGCTTTTGGAGTTCATTAAACATTTATTAATTACACTTGTTTTATATTTTATAAATCATCTATGGGCAATCAACGTTTCTTCCCAGCGTATGCTAATATCCCTCAGTTTTTTGCATGTCCATTTTTCCTTACAAGACTTTTTCTGCTCTATGATCAACATCCAATTGAATATTCCCATTTCTTTTTTTCTCTCTTTTTTATTAGGTATTTTCTTCATTTACATTTCAAACACTATCCCAAAAGTCCCCTATAGCCCCCCCCCTGCCCTGCTTCCTTACCCACTCACTCCCACTTCTTGGCCCTGGCATTCTTCTGTACTGGGGCATATAGAGTTTGCTAGACCAAAGGGCTTCTCTTCTAATGATGGCCGACTAGGCCATCTTCTGCTACATTTGTAGCTAGAGTCACGAGCTCCAAGGGTACTGATTAGTTCATATTGTTGTTCCACCTATAGGGTTGCAGACCCCTTCAGCTCCTTGGGTACTTTCTCTAGCTCCCTCTATTGGAGGCTCTGTGTTCCATCTTATAGATGACTGTGAGCATCCACTTCTGTATTTGCTAGTTATTGGCAAAGCCTCACAGGAGACAGCTACATCAGGGTCCTTTCAGCAAAATCTTGCGGGCATATGCAATAGTGTCTGTGTTTGGTGGCTGATTATGGGATGGACCCCGGGTGGGGCAGCCTCTGGGTCATCCATACTTTCAGAAGGAATATTCCCATTTCTACTGACACGAGTTCTGTTTTGAGATTCAGAACTTCCATGAAATATAATGTAATATATACTTTAATTTTTAACAGATTTATTTTATTCATGTTTCTGTGTGCTTGCCATTTGTGTATGTGTGTGTGATAGAGAATGTCTGTGTGTGTGCTGTGTGTGTGTGTGTGTGTGTGTGTAGAGGGTAGAAGTGGCTACTGGATATCCTAGAACTTGAATGACATACACATGGTTGTGAGTCGTTTATTGTGAGTTCTGGGAACCCAACTCAAGCCCCCTGCTTTAGGAGTAAGTGCTCTTTACTGCCAAGGCATCTTTCCAGCCTCTCACTATGTACTCTGCTGTGTTTTGTTTCCTCACTGAAAATATTTTGTGAGTCATTAACTGAACAAATGTTTCAGTAATGCTTATCACATTCATACAGTATTCCTTTGTTTAAAGTACCACAGTTGTGTAGCATGCTGCCATGGATCCAGAATATCTCCTAACCTAGGTTATTATAAATAAGCTTTTACTTCTGTTAGTGCTGTCTGATTTCTTTTGTTCACTTTCCATACATTTTAAGGAGCACACAAGTATTTACTAAAGTTTTGGCTATTAATAATTAATTAGTTTAGTAAGTCTCAATTACAGAGAAAGCAATTCCTTACAATCTGTCAGTCAGTCGTTGATGTATCTGCCAGTAAAATGTATTAGCAATGAATTATATGCGCTCTTTGCCCACTAGAAACACTAAGCCCTATCAGAGCCATAGGAACACAAACACACAGAACTTGTATGAGCAATTTAATATAGCAGCCCAATAATTTAAATGTAAAGCAAATACACAAAATTCTCTAAACATCTTGTACATTCAGGCTAAGGTCCAATGAGATGCAGAAATTCACTTAAAGGAGGAAAAAAATTTTCTTATAATTTTAGTGTAAGAATTTAGTATTGACAGTTTGAAAAAGACTTGAATAATCAGATATTAGTGATAAAGAAAATATATGATTCAGAAGGATTAATGTAAAATATATAGGCATGCATAAAATTTTATACACTAGTAAATGAAATTATGTGCATAAGGATTCTTCAACTTGTACATTGGCTAAATCGCTGTGTAAAAGTCAAGAATTATAGAAAATCTAGAGTTACTTAGAAATATTAATATAGGAGATGCAGACAAAAAACCTCATTCAATATACTTGAAATCAAAAATGTATGAGAAATAGTGATGAGAAATAAAATTGTGATGCAGACTGAGATTCAAGATTATCTCTTGTTTTAGAATAAGCTAAATTTCTCATGTATCACTTTGCTTTCCAAATGCCTCAGGTGAGCCAAGAATTCATCAGAGTTGTGTAAGTAAATATCGATTGGTGTAAATGATGTGGTAGCAATCTCAGTCCAAAGGGAGATTAAATTGAGCAAGCCTGGCAGGACAAGGTGATACATGCTGCAATTAACCAGCACAGCTTAACAAGACTCTAGAAACAAGCGAAGAATACTTTCTTACTAGCCAAGCCCTCCCAACCCCAAGAATGTATGCATGTTTATGGATCTTATTGTGGCAGAGAATTGCTTTAGTTGGATAATGACACACTGAAGGACAGCCTTGTGACAGAGTAATAATGCCAGATGCTATAGACATTATTATACATTTTTATATTGGAGGCATGATCTAATTATTTCTGGCATGTTTGGCAATTATTTTGTCTACTCAAGCTATCAACATTATTCAAGTTCACAGGGAGGAACAATCTGCTTGAAATACTTCTTGTTTCAAACCCAGTGTCCATTCATACTGATGGACACAGAAACAATTTATTTAAATGAGTAATCATACCAAATGTTTAAACATGTTAGTTTTGGTTGAAAGTTAGAATTGAAAAAAAATTTAGAAGTTCTATGTCAAGCCTACAATTCTCATTATCCATTGCTTTATCAAGTGGCTTCAGCAAATTCTATTTAAGAGCTATCTTAGACTTCTTCAGGTTGATTAAGACAGTTCTTACTTGGAATCTCTCATGTAGTTGTGGCCAGATCGTTACTGCCATTATCTGGATGTTCAACAGTTGTAGACATCCAAGAGACATTGTGAGCAGGGTTGGCTATTGTGGTGATGTCTGGAGGGTGCTCGCCTTTGTTGTTTGCTTTTACAGGTATATAAGGTCTCTTGGCAGGCTGTTCTTAAATTGCTGGGCTCCAGATTTCCTTGGTTGCTGCCTGAGTAACTGGATCTACAAGTATGTAGCCTTGATCCTGGCTTCCACTGGGGCATTTTGCCCTTTTTGTTAACATTGCCTGCACGTGGCCTCTCTATATGACTTGGTCTTTTTGAAGAAAGCAGTGTGATCCTAACCCCAAGGACGGAGCTGGAGAAAGGACCAAAGAGGCTGAAGGGGGTTTGCAGCTCCAGAGGAGGAACAACAATATGAACTAACCAGTATCCCCAGAGCTCCCAGGGACTAAACCACCAACCAAAGAATACACATGGTGGGACTCATGGATCCAGCTGCATGTGTAGCAGAGGATGGCCTAGTCAGTCATCCATAGGAGGAGAGGCCCTTGGTGCTGTGAAGGCTCTAAGCACCAGTGTAGGGGAATGCCAGGGCCAGGAAGCAGGAGTAGGTGGGTTGGGGAGCAAAGGAAGGGGGGAAGGGATAGGGGGTTTTGGGAGGGGAAACCAGAAAAGAGGATAACATTTGAAATGTAAATAAAGAAAATATAAGAAAGAAGAATCTTCAATATTAGCATATGAGGAGTTTGATCAAGAGTATGAATGAGTTTTACGGAGCTGCTATTTGCCACAGTTGAATGGGAATTTAAAGGCTTAAAGGCCATGTTTTGTATACATCATACTGAATGGTCCCACAATGGCATTGCTTCTTGTAAGACTTAATTCTTGCTTCTTACCTGCTCTCATTGTTATAGGCATTCCTCAGGTTCTATACAAAGTCTTTGTCTTTCCTTTTTCTTTCCTCTGCATCTCCCTATAGCCATGTTTTCATTTCCTTTTATTGAAAAGGCAATTGACAATATTAGATTGGGGAATTTCTTTTTTTGTTGTTTTTGTTTTTATTAGATATTTTCTTTATTTACATTTCAAATGCTATCCCAAAAGTCCCCTATACTCCCCCCGCCCCCGCCTTGCTCCCCTACCCACTCACTACCATTTCTTGGCCCTGGGGTTCCCCTGTATGGGGCATATAAAATTTGCAAGACCAAGGGGCCTCTCTTCTCAATGATGGCTGACTAGGCCATCTTCTGCTACATATGCAGCTAGAGACACAAGCTCTGGGGGTACTGGTTAGTTCATATTGTTGTTCCACCTGTAGGGCTGTAGACCGCTTCAGATCCTTGGGTAATTTCTCTAGCTCCTCCATTGGGGGCCCTGTGTTCCATCCAATAGCTGACTGTGAGCATCCACTTCTGTGTTTGCCAGGCACTGGCATAGCCTAACAAGAGGCTATATCAGGGTCCCTTCAGCAGAATCTTACTGGCATGTGCATTATTATCTGGGTTTGGTGGCTGATGATGGGATGGCTCCCCAGATGGGGTATTTCTTACAAACTCTTTACAACTGTAAAATTCTTCTATTCAAGTAACATCACATTATGAGTTATTGGAGTTTAGAGATTCAGCATATGACTTGTGAAAGTTGGAACTCAACCCTTAACCAACCTGCACCTCAAATGACATATTTTACTGGCAAAAGCGGTTTTAGGGTAGAGCACATTGACCTTTTGGAAAGTAGACTGTGTAAATTACACTGAAAAATACTCTAAGAAATGAGACATATTGGTATAGGCATTTTTGGAAAATGAAGTTATTTTTAGTCTACCTTTCATGTAGAGTGATGTAATTGTTCTCCAAATACAATATGCACCCAGTATCAGCACCACTTAAATCAGCTCCTGTCATGAATTAGGCCTCCTTGAGCATGTAGCTGTGTTATTACTGTTAAAGCTTCTTTGACAATCCCTGGACTAGGATGATACTTATCTTTCTCTCACATGCTGGCACATAATGCTACAGAAGGAATAGCTTTCTGCTACAGAACTTCTGCTTTACACAGTAGAGACCATGATAGAATAGGTACTAGTTTATAAGTACATTTATATCCAGCTGGGTGTGTATGTCTCTCCATGGGTGAACAACCAGACTTCTTACTGGTAGTAATTCTTTGGGGCTGTTACTGAAAATTTTTCAACTTTAGCATCTTTTCTGAGTCTTTTTTTTTCTATCAAAACTAAAATGATTAATGTTTGTACCTGAGTGCATCTTTCAGCCTCCTGTAGATTTGTAGCTAAAAATGATACAGGCAAGCAATCCCAAAGCAAGGCCTGAGATACTGAGATGAAATCTCTCTCTCTCTCTCTCTCTCTCTCTCTCTCTCTCTCCCTATGTCTTCCTTTAAAAAATATATATTAGTTTTTCCTCCCAGACTTTGCAATAAAGAAATTTATGACACAGTTCACACTAATAAGATATAAATGTAAGCTCTTGGTACTTCATGCTGTCATTTGTACCCTTTCTTCTTCTGCAGAATAAGACTATACAGTCACACTGTCAGTTAACACCCCCAACTTCAAAGTAAGAGTTTCAAGACAATTTAGAAATCTGGCCAGTGACACTTGTGAACATTTGGACTAAACTTCTAACAGAAGATTTCTTTTGGCTTAGATTTCTGAGCAGCTCTGTACATATGTCAGAACCACTGTAGCGCATGGCACAGCAGCTATACAATCTGAAGGCTTATTGTTGCCAAGAGCAAAAGGAAGCTTTTACAAGGGGATTTCTTTATGTGTTCACAAAGACATCAGAAAGCAAATGTGCTCCTGTCTCATTGACACAAAGAATGCTCACTAGTCATAGTGAAGTGGCACCCTTCCTGTTACTTATATATTTTTAGGAATGGCAGATAAGAAAGTTAGAATTATTACTCTGTAAATGTTGAACAGAAAGTGTTTTCATATTGTATAGCATCTTGAGAACCCGAGGGCCTGATGGCCTCTGGGCCCCATCTGCTGGGTGCTAAGAACTAACTCCTGGAAGTTGTTTTCTGACATTCTCTAGGTATATTGTGCATATTCATAACCACCATATAATAAATAAAATGTAAAGTTTTACCAATGTCCTGAATTCCAAGTATGTTCTTGAGATACACAGAAATGCTGAGAACAGTTTTATGAGCAATGGATTGACACACTAACATGTCATTTAATAACAACTATAAGCATCTCTATTTTAATGAATAAATTATTATTTAAAATAATCTATATACATATTTATCATCTTTGGAATTAGATGATTTTGAAAATTATGGCTAATGAATTAGGTAATATATCAAGTTCCATTTTGGTTGACTTGGAACCAGTTAAGGAGATCTTGGGAAATAAATTTATGCAAATTACTTTTATTCTAGGAATACAAATATAGTTCAAAATGCACAAAACAATATGTCAAATATGACATATCATGATAGCTCATGAAATCCCATAATCATTTCAAAAATCCTTGGACAAATTCAATATTCTTTTATTGTAAAAAGCTGCTAAAAAACAGGAAATACAGGAAATATACCTTAATGTACTAAACACTATATATGAAAATCCCACACCCAACAATATATTAAATGGGGAAGGGTGTCATTTCCTGTAAGATTATGGAAGGTGACACTGTGACCATTTTCCTCACTAGTATTCAATACTGTCTTTGATGTTTTCACTCTAGCAGTAAATAAATAATAGAGGCACAATAAGGAAAGTAGGACAAGAAATTATACCTATTTGCAAATTATGTGATTTTTACTTAAAAGATCCTAAGTGCTCCACCAGAAAATATTTTGATCTGACAATGATTTCCAACAGTGTAATAGGATACAAAATCAGTATAAAAATCAATAGCTTTAGGAGGAGTATTAGGTATGATCTCCCTAAAAGATTCCTGGGAATTTCTGTCTTATTAGGTTTCTACCTTCCCCTGAGTTGCTTCCCAATTCCTGTTGTCTTCTTCAGTACTATCCTTCTCTATCTTCCCCTCATCTGATGTTCCTGATCTGTATCTGTCTTCCCCCCGTTCATTCACATTATTTACTCTGTTTCACCTTTCCAGGGAGATCCATGTATCCCCACTGAGTCAATCTTGTTACTTAGCTTCTCTGAATCTCTGCATTGTATCCTTTACCTTACAGTTCACATCCACTTATAAGTGAGTACATAACATAGGTCTTTCTGGGTCTGTGTTATCTCGGTCAGGATAAGTTTTTCTATTTCCCATCCATTTGCCTGCAAATTTCATGATGCCATTGTTTTTAAGAGCTGGGTAATACTGCATTGTATAAGTGTACCACATTTTTTTAATCCATTTTTTCAGTTGGGAGATATCTAGGTTGTTTCCAGTTTATAGCTATCATGAAAAAAGCTGCTTTAAACTGTCTATCTCCTATAACAAAGCAAGACTTCTAGTGGAGAATGGGATAACAACTCAACAACAAAACCTTCAACTTGCAATCTGTCCTACTAGCATGATATTCTGGAGTAAAGTTGGCATTGAAATTATGGGAGTGGCCAACCAATAACTGGTCAACTAAACACAACTGGCCAAAACAAACAAACAAATAAACAAACAAATTTTTGATGATATACTTCTATACTCATACACAGGTATCTGACATATTCACCACCAAAGATGCTCCATCCAGCAACCAAGGGAAATAGGCACAGAGACCATCTGGCAAATATTCAGTGGAACAGTAGAAGGAGAAGAATTGTAGGAGCCACAAGCATCAAGGACAACACATGAAACCCCACAGAATCAACAAACATGGACTCATAGTGGCTCACTGAGACTAAACAAATAATGAAAGTATCTGCAGTGGTCTAACCTATGTCCTCTGCATATATGTTATAGTTGTGTAGCTTAGTGTTTTTTGAGACTCCTAAAAGAGGGAGAAGTAGTGTTTCTGATGATTTTTCTTGCTTTTGAGACCCTTGTTGCCTTACTGGGTTGTCTTGTCCAGCCTTAGTATGAGGAGAGGTGTCTAGTGTGAAATGTTGAGTTGATATCCCTAAGAGATTTGCTGGTTTCTGAAATGAGGAATGGGAGGTGTGATGGGTCTAGGAGAAAAGGAGGGAGGCAAAACTGAAGTTGGGATGCAATATATGAAAGAATAAACTAATGATAAAAAAATCATATAGCTTTTCTACATGACAGTAACAAATCAGTCAAGAAAGAATCAAGAAAAATTCCATTCACTATAGATGCAAAATAAACAAACAGCAAACACATGCATCTATGGATAAAAATAACCCAGGAAGCAAAATATTCATCTACAATGAGAAGTTAAAGATACTAAAGAAAGAAATTAGAAGATACTCTAGAATATTATATGACTTCTCATGCCGTGGACTAACACTTAACATAGTAAAAATAACCGTTAAAACTCATAAAATAACTTATTGCTTTTGAACAGAATCATTTCAAAATTCCAACGAAAAAATGATAAAACCAATTATAAAAATTATATAGGAAAACAAAACTCCTTTAATAGCTAAAGCAAAAAATAAAAAAATATAAAAATCCAGTTTTGAATTACACAATACAACCAGAGTAAGAAA
Source organism: Mus pahari (assembly GCF_900095145.1). Taxonomy (NCBI): domain Eukaryota; kingdom Metazoa; phylum Chordata; class Mammalia; order Rodentia; family Muridae; genus Mus; species Mus pahari. Next base: position 91,894,571 of record NC_034591.1, read on the forward strand.
AATATAGTGTGATATCTGAATACAAATGTTAGGTGCAACATTTGGAATTAAAATAAAATAAATAGGCTATGTAGAGACTTCCTGAAAAGAGTTCTGTGACTCAGGAAGCCACAGCAATGTTGACATATGGGTTTATATGAAACAAAAAAACATTGTAGACAAAAGCATATAATCTGCAGAATGAAACCTCTGAAGTGGATACAGAATATTAGCTAGCCATTCCTCAGAAAGGAGAATAATAATTAGAATATATTAAAAAAACAAAAATTATAATGATAACAAAATAAAACAGAATGTCTGATCAGTAAATTGGTTGTGGACTGATGCTGGACACAAAAGAAGCAATACAATGTGAAAATAATAATGTTTAATGTTGTCAGCCATAAGGGAAAAACATTAAGATTGCATCTCACTCTAGTCTGAATGACTATCATTAAGAGGGGTAGAGGTAATGCTGTTGAGAATGAAGAAACTCCAATATAGACTAATATCCCACATTTCTTTATCCACCCCTATATTAATGAGCATGGCTATTATGAATAATATAACAATAATTATGAACATACAAGTATCTTGATGGTATTTTGACGTGTACAATGATGAAGGAAACATGTCTAGTTTAGTCACTATGAAAATAATAACAATAATAAAGCTTATGGGCTTGTCAAATGACCTACTCACTAAAGCACTTGCCAGGTAATACTGAGAGCCTAGGTTTGGATCCCTACACACATCTAAATAGCCAGGTATGGTGCTTCTTTATTTTAATTGCAGGCTTAAGAAGAAACAGGGGAGTCTCTGAAGCTCACTAGCTAACGAGCTAAGTTAAATCAATGAGCTCTGGGCATAGTAAGAGATCCTCCTGCTTCAGAATTAGAGAAGGAAGGAGACACGCAGTGTCAGTGTCTGACCTCCAAATATGCACACATATGAGTACATGCACCCCCATGTGTACACACACATTCAATAAGCACAGAGAGAGACAGAGAGAGAGAGAGAGAGAGAGAGAGAGAGAGAGAGAGAGAGAGAGAGAGAGAGAATATTAAAACAAAAATAAAATAAAAGCTAGTGATTCTTTACAAATCTGAAAATAGAGCTACCATACAATCTATCCTCAACTCTCTTAGCTATATAATGGAAGGAATAAAAATCAACATTCCACAGAGAAACTTGTACATGTAGGTTTATTGATAAGTTTATCAATATCCAATATATGGAAACAGCCTAGATCCCCAAGAACATGTGATTGACATGTTACAATATTATACAATGGAGTTTTTATTCAGATATAATTATTTTTTGCAGGCTATTGAACAGAACTAGAGATATCACCTTTGTTAAATAAAGCAGACTCAGGAAAATAAATGTTATACTTTTCTCACATGGGGAATCTATATTTAAATTCTTGTGTGAACATAAATTTATTTTGTATGAAAGTAATAGAGTAGAAGACTTGTAGAGGAAATCTTTCTAAAGGAATTAGGGAAACAAAAATTAGGTATAAGATGAAGAAAGACAGCATATTGCATCTTAATTCAGACATGGGTCCAGATTTAAGAATATGTAGAATAAAATGTGGGCTATTTGGATGAATGGAGAACAGAATGAAGGAGATGAGGGATAGAAATGGGAATTGTGGTGAACATGACCAAAGTACCATAATATTCGTATATGTAAAATTTTCATTGTTACATGTATTAGTTTGTTAAACCTAATTGAAATATGATTTTTTAAAAAGTCGATGACCAGAGGCATAGTTCTAGTGAAAAATTTAGAATTATTACACTGAAGGAAATAATATACAATGGATGTATTTCTTATAGCATCTTATTAAGGAAGTACTTCCACTAGCCTAAAAGGGGATGGCATGTATTTGAATAAGTAGTGAAAATGAATTAGGTTTTGGCCACACAGTATTCAATCATCTGCAATCTGATGTGAGATGTAGATACAGAAGAGAATTATAACCATAAGCATGCAGGCTCTCTGGCAACTCATAGAGGATTCAAGCCAGCTGGGATTCTAATGAGTACATTCCCAGAAAAAGTGCACTCATTGTGGTGGAACTGATTTTTCCATAAAATCAATGAAATCAAGATAAACTATTCTCTCTACAAATTCACAGACTTAGAGTTATCTAGTTCAAAGGGATGCCCCTACAATACTTTAGGCTTCAATGGTTTTTATTCTGGCTGTGGTGGGGGATTTTGAAACCAATTAACTTGTAACTGCGAAGGACTCTCTCGACTATTGAGAAGGATCTCCAGGACCATATTGACCAGGGGATTTTCACTTCATGGTTGAGTGATACATCAGTAACTATACATGGTCTGTCAATTGTAGAGCACAAGAAGAGTAGAGTATGAAGAACTTCAGCCTTGATATTTTCTTCAAATAAATAGTCGTCTTCAAGGGGACTTTGTGTGGATATAAGTATGAGGTTGTCTAACTCTGATGGAGGATTTGGGAGTGACAAAAATATAAGATTCTCCTTTGGGTAATGACCATTTCCTTCATGTGTGGAGCTAAAGAGTATCATTGGTTAGGGCATAGGCAGAATCTGCTAGGAAAGGCTGATACAGGTATCTGACGTAAATTCAATTAAAATCTGCAGCAATTGAAAGCTGGGAATTCCAGTCAGGATTAGTTAGACTAAATTCATAATTTTTGATTTGTGAAAGATTATAGACATCATTGTTCTCAGGTAACAAACTTGAGACTTTGTGTTAGCCCATTGGTAAAACTACAAAATCGTAATGCGTGCAAATAATAGCAACTATAAAGCATTTCACCTTAATTTTATTTTTTATATGTTTTGAGTGGTTCAGACACATGACCCATCACAAAAACTGTCAGTATTCATTCAAAACACATATCTCAGCTTAGGGATATGGTAGCTTTCTCACACAAATCCACACTTTTCAATATCTTTGTTAATATAAACATTTTTTGCTTACTTATGTTGATGGTTCTCAACTCAGATAACTTGAAATTCTTTAACATATTTCTTCTCTGGTACTTTCACTGAAAAAGTACTCTTTTCCAAACCAAAATGTGTATATTAAATTTATTTTGGTATTGTCACGGTTCTGAAGTAACAAATTGAAAGATTGTTTTGTGGGAGAAGAGTGAGATGCTGACCAATTCATAAATCTATTTTAATATCAGATATGGAAAGAGGCCAATTATATGTCTGAAAGCTGTGCTCAATTTAAAAATAAGTGGCAAAGTGAAATTAAAAAGTACTTGGTTTGAAATGATGGTTCAGCAGGTACAAACACTTGCCACATAAGCCTGATATTCTGAGTTCAATTTTTGATTCCAGCAACAAGAAAGCCCACTTCTACAAGTTCCCCTCTTCATTTTACCTGAATATTCTTGACATGAACACACCAAAACCTATTCATAAACACAATGGTAATAAATTAAATTACATTAAAATAAATAAACCAATATCCTTCCATATTATTACTTGGTTGATTTCTTTTGTTTTACGTGTCTGGAACTGCTCTCTATAAAAAATTCTATATAGTATTAAAAATAGTTTCTATGTTTTCATTTATTTACTGGTGTAAGTAAACACAAATGTGCAGGGAATAAAAAAAAAAGAATAAACCAAAGATGCAAATCTGTATAAAGCAAAAGTCCTCTGAAGAAACGTTTTTTATCCAGATAATTTAATGATCTGATTAAAGGAAAGAGGTGCACAAGTTTCCAATAAAAAAAAAAAAAAAAAAATAGTTTCTAGAAATCTCCTTGACATACAATCAAAGATGTTTTCTAGGCACTTAACATTTTGTCTACAATTGTTTATTCAAAACCTAGTTTTCTGACTGTGTTAAGCTTCAGATAGAAATAAAAAGAAAGAAAAAAGAAAAGAAAAGAAAAGAAAAGAAAAGAAAAGAAAAGAAAAGAAAAGAAAAGAAAAGAAAAGAAAATGCCAACATCCTTCTAAGTTCAGTAAGACAGGTATGGAATGCAGGAATTTGAGTTGATGATTTGCTGCTTCCCCTAACTAGTCATTAGCAAAGATTTAATTTAGTGTGCAAAATTTGCTGCACCCATAAGGTGTCTAAAGAATCAAGAAAATGTCCTATTATACTGGTGAAACTTTACGTAAAGAATTGAAAGATTTTGTTCAATTGTGAGCCAATTTTGTATAAAGCAAAAGTCTGAAAAGATGAGTCAAATTAATGTTGTGCTAAGGTGCTAGAAACTATTGAACACTCCTACACAGAATTCCACATAGTTGACACAGAGGGATATAGTCAGAGATACAGGAAGAAGTCACATGACAAAACAAACAATCAGATGACACAAAAACTGGTTGAGAAGAAGCCATAGAAGGAGCAAGGAGGTGACAATTTGATGTCAATTCAAACTATTTTTGTCATATTTATTACTTAAAACAAAATTTAAATTTAAATATATTTTTATTATATTCTTTCCCTTCCCAAAGTCCCTCTAGATCCTTTCTCCATCCGTACTCAAGACAACTTTAAGTTCTATATCAAAAAATAAAAACCTAATAACATAACAAAATCTCCAAAATCAAAGAAAATAAAATAACACCACTAACACACACACACACACACACACACACACACACACACACACACACACACACACAATTTGTAGTCAATTATTTGTTGGACAATGACTCTTAAACAAAATGCCTACCCTGGGGTGGTTGATATATGCAGTGCCACTCCATTGGTGAAAACTGATTTTCCCCCTTTTAGCAGTTATAAAAGTCAGTTCAATTGTTAAGCTTTATGCTAATGATTAGGTCTTCCTTCCTTCCTTCCTTCCTTCCTTCCTTCCTTCCTTCCTTCCTTCCTTCCTTCCTTCCTTCCTTCCTTCCTTCCTTCCTTCCTTCCTTCCTTCCTTCCTTCCTTCCTTTTTAAAACATAACAAAGTAAGTTAAACTAAGGTAAGACAAAAACTATCACATCAAAATTAGACAACACAGAGTAACATAAGGAAAAGAGTCCAAGAAAAAGCCATAAATGCAGAGACCAATTTGTTCATAAACTCCATAATCTCATAAAACACTAAACTGAAATCCATAGTACGTACAAAAAGGATCTATAGGGTACAAAACCAAGAAAACATACAAATTGTAAAATAAAAATTAAAACATAGGATAAAATTAAGAAAAAACTGACATGGCTTTAAGTGAAAAGAAAACTTCAATGATGCCATGTTTTCTGTTGTCCATCTAGTACTGGACATGCAAGCTACCCTTAAGAGTAGCTTGGGACACCCTTGAAGAAAACTAAACTCATTTACATGAGTTATCATTTGGGAATTGGTTCTGGGCCAGAGAGAGAACCGTGTATCCATTTCTCTTTTCTGCTCTAGGATCCCTCAACTGGTACAAATCTATGCAGGCCCTGTGCATACTTCCTCATTCCCTGGGACTAAGGGACATGTCTGGGACATGTCTCAAACTTGTTGAACTAGGTGTCTTGTGTACTCTCCATTCATCTCTTGAGAGACATCTATCTTGTTTCCAGTTTCTGGATACTACAAATAGATCAGTAGTGAACATGGTTGAAGAAGTATCTCTCTGATATGATATAGCATCCTTTGGGTATGTGTCTAAGAGTGGCATAGCTGGATACTGATGCACTTCACATCTTTGCAAGGGTCTATTGATTTCCATAGTGGCTATACAAGTTAGCATATACACTAATAATGAATAGGTACTCACTTACTCCTCATGCTTGTCAGCATGAGTGTTCATTTGTTTTATTGGTCTTAGACAATCTGATGGATTAAACATAAAATCTCAAAGTACTTTGATTTTAATTTCCAATATGAATTTTGAAAGTTTAAGTGTTTCTCAGCCATTTATATTCTTCTTTTGATAATTCTGCTTAGATCTGTACTCCATTTTTAGTTGGGTTATTTGTTTTCATGGTGTTTGCCTTTTGATTTCTTTTTTTAAGATTTAATTTTATTTGTAATTCATTTTTTTACACTCCATATTCCATTCCCCATTCCTCCCATCCCACCATCCAACTGCTCCACATCCCATACCTCCTCCCCACCACACCCTGTCTCCACATTGATGCCCCTATCCTCCACCCCATTTGAACTATGAGCTCTCTTTTGATTGTATACAAAAAAAAAATCTTTTTTCCATTCTGTAGGCTGCAATTTTATCCAAGTGACAGTGTCATTTTTCTTACAGAAGTCTTTTCAGGTTTTTTTTTTTTTGATGTTACATTTATTAATTGTTGATTTTAATGCCAATGCTAATGGTGCTCTGCTCAAAAATTCTTTTCCCATGCCTATAGGATGACTTCTTATTTTCTCATCTACCAGGATCAGTGTATCTGGTCTTGCATTGAAGTACTCAGTCCATGAGGAGTTGAGTCTTGTGCAGAGTCTTAAGTATGGATCTATTTGTATTCTTTAACATGCAGCCATTTGGTTTGACCAGCATCATGCTGGTTTTATTACTATAGCTCTGTAGAACAATTTGGAGTCCGGAATCAGATCTCCAATAGTTCAGTTCTTTCATTATTTAGGATTATTTTATCTACCTGGGTTTTATGTGTTTCCATAAAAGTTGAAAATTGTTCTTTCAAGATCTGTCAAGATTTCTGTTGATGTTTTGATTATGTTTTCATTGAATTTATACATTGCTTTCAGTAGTATGGTCACAGTAACTACATTAATCTATGAGTTGATAAGCATGTTGTATATTCACTTTCATTCAATTCTAGAAAGTCTTAAATTAATTTATTAATTTTGTCATCACCCATTTCTAACCATAAATGAGTTTTTTTTTTATTTCTATGACTTTGTAAGCTTTTTCTTTTCTTTTCTTTTCTTTTCTTTTCTTTTCTTTTCTTTTCTTTCTTATCCTTTCTTCTTCTTGTAGCTGGCATTAATCTGTGGTACTTTGTTAGGATGCAGTATTTTATTTCTAATTTTTTGTACCTGTCGAGACTTGCATTCTGTCTGTTTATGTTGGAGATAGTTCCACGAGGTGCAGAGAAAAAATCTCTGTGTGTGCGTGTGCATGTGCGTGTGTGTGTGTGTGTGTGTGTGTGTGTGTGTGTGTGTGAAATGTTCTGTACATATGTTAGATCCAGTTGGTATATAGCCTTTTTGGCTATATTACTTCTCTGATTAATTTTTGTTTTAATGACTTTTTTTGTGAAAGTTTTATATTGAAATCTCCCACTTTTAGTGTAATGTCAATATATTAATTAATCTGTGGCAGTGAATATTCTTGATGATTGTTGTGAAGAGTTTTCAGTGATCAAAAATTGTTGATTTCTGCCATTTTTCTTTTGGGGTGTGTGTGTATGTCTGTGGAAGAGAGACAGAGACAGAGAGACAAAGAGAGACAGACAGAGAGAGAGAGAGAGAGAGAGAGAGAGAAGTGTGGTTGTGGAATTATTAACTCTCTGTGTTTTATTGGGTAAGGTTAACCTATTTAGGTTGGAGTTTTATTGGTTGGGCTAAATTTGTAGTCAAATATTGCTTAAATTTGGTACTATAATTGAATATATTATTTTTCTCATCTATTGCAATTGAGAGGTTTTTAAGTGTATTGTAATTTAGTGTGGAATCTGTGGTCTCTTAGTGTCTACATAACAACTGTTCAAGCCCTTCTGGCTTTTAGAGTCTCCATTGAGAAGTCAGATGTAATTTTAATAGGTCTGCTTTATATGTTAAATTTCCTTGAAGCTTTTAATAATTCTTTTTGTCCTGTATGTTTAGTATTTTGATTATTATGTTTGTGGGGAACTTTTTTTTCTTGAAAGTCTCTTTTGTACTCTACATACTTCTGTTTTTTCCTGATAGACAACTTCTTTAATTTAGGGAAATTTTCTTCTACAATTGGGTTAAAATATTTTCTGTGTTTTTTACCTGTGTTTCTTTTCCTTCCTACATTCATATTATTATTTGGCTTGGGCTTTTTATAATGTCCTACATTTGTTGCTTAGTTCTCTGAGAATGGGTACAGAAAGTGAGGAGAGCCCACAACATGTAGTATTTTACAGAGCTGGCGATGGAACTGGGGGATTTAATAATGGAGGAGAAAAGGGAGATTTTAGATATGAAGCTTGCCTACCTGATTTTTTTGGCATATTTATTTCTCTAGCAGTTGGTTGATAGGTTGCCAGGGAATGCCTCTTGCAGTTGGAATCTGGAATAACAGGATTAGTTGGGAGGAACAGAAGATCTGCATGATCCCTTGGATATGGGAACAGAGCAGAGGGGAAGGTGGTCTGCTGCAGAGCAGAAGTTGAGACTGGGGAATCAAATATAGTAGACAGGATGGAGAGATATAGATATGAAGTTTGGCTACCTGCTTCTCTTTCCTGATTTCCAGGGAGTCACTAATGACTTTCTACTTTTACCTGAGCCTTGCTATTCATGAAATAATTCATTCTTTCCACCAATGGTGGAAATCAAACCAATGGGTGGGGCAATCGTGGATTCTATTGCTATGAGTTCACATAAGAGATGTATTAAACTGCTTTCTAAGGACTGTTCTTAAGCCCATTGCCAATTACAACTCTTACTCCTTACTAGGGAAGATTCTTTATGAAGTAGGTGGCAGTAAATGCAGATCCCACAAATGGTAAAAGTACAGAGAACAAGTGACTGTGTAATGCTCAGCTTTAAGTGAGACATTGATATCATATTCATTCTCCCCTAAGGTCAGAGAACATCACAGAAGGGGATACAAAAGATTGTAAGAGCCAGAAGTCAGGAAAGACTGATAGAGAAAATCATTAATGATATATGGGCATGATAAGGCCACTGTATTCATAAATTCAAGCAACTCTTGTGGCCTGCACTATATATGTACAAAATCAAGCTTGCCAATATTCCAGTATTGATGCATAGAGGCTTATGTGGCTCTGCCCCTAGTTGAGGAATTGTGAAGCTAATGGCAGCTGATGATAACCGAGAGAGGAAGAGTCAGTTATTTTCGGTGGTGTGGCCTGTGGTTAAATGCCTAGGCCCCATTACCATGCACCTGTGGAACTCAAAGTGTTTCTTTAAAAAGAAAAATAAGGAGAAGCCATGACATTGGAAAAGGGATATAGAGGAAGTGTCTGAAAGCAGCTTGTGAATATAGTATACAAGTTATCCATACATGAAATTATCAAATAATATTTAAAAGTAAAAGAGCCCATTTATGACATAGGAGGCTTAATTTCAGATCTTGCGGTATTAGATAAAATTTTATTGTTGCTAGGTTTAAGATTTTCTTTTTTTTTTGTAAATCATGTTATTTTAGTAAAAAGTTGCTAATGGAATAAAGATAATTTTATTTGGCTTAGGGTAGAAATAACACTTGAAAGGGGGCATGTGCTGAATTAATCAATTTATTGAGATTTCTTTCAGGGGGTATAGGTGAGGGTTTTGTTTTAGAAACACGGAAGACTCAAAGCAGAGGCATCACCAGAAAGTCCACCACAGGCTAGGTAATAAATTACGAAAGTGTATCTCTGAAGTTCTCAGACGGATTCCTTGTTCATAGCTCAACCTGCCGACGTGTCTCTTCCCTAACAGCTCTTACTCCTTACGCAAGCTCGGGGAGTGGAGCGTGCATCCTGTAAGTTTCAAGTACATCCTAAGACCTGTAAATATTTTCTAGAGCCTTATAAGTTCTACTTCTTTCTTAAGTTTTAAGGAGACTCCCTAAAAGAAAGAATATTTTAATTCAGGGTAAATTGATTAAAAAGTGGAAGCTAAAATATTACTGAGGAACTATTTGGATTCTAGGAGAATGCAAATATTTTTAAATGCATTATTGTCTAAAACTGGATTCATTGGACCTTTGTGACTATGGAGGATATACCTCACTTGTCAAAGTCCTCTTGTGGTGACTTGTTATTAGTAAGATAGATGACACTGATGAAACTGCTTTTTGATGACTTTTGAATAATAACCTTAAGCCATGCTCCATCAGGAAATCCCAGCACAATGATGTGATGATGAGAACATTGCCTCTTAATGTGTCCTGTCACCTTCAGTTATTTATCTACTCGTAGTTATTTATTTTCATTCTGTTTCAGCATCCATGTTACAGTCATGGATGTTCACATGAAATGCTAGTATGGGGAAAATGTAAGAATAATCCATTTTACAGTATAATCCTTCACCAGGAGAATGATGGCAGTTTTACTGAATTAGATACATAAAATAGTTTCTAGTCAGAGGACATTGGAGGGCAAATCTCTAGCAGTGGTAATTATTCTTGCATGATGTTCCTCACACATCAAGGAAATAAAATAATGGGGATATAGGAACAGTTAAAGCGATAGATGAATGTTTCAAAGGTATTGTGGGTCACTTTTCTTTGCTTCATTCAAGAATGTCACACTTAAAATTATGTATTATGTGAGGGTGACTCAAAAGGAATACTTGTTCTATGGGAACCAGCTTTTGATTCCTGAGAAAGTCAGTTCTTGCTCTCTATGGCCCTGATCAATTTGGATGCTCTGCACAGTCTATTACCTTTATCTTAGGTGGTCTTCAGACCCTGGGGTCAACAGATCCATCTATCATTGCTGTATCAGCCACATTTCACTTTGACAAGCCTTGCACTGGAACCAACTTAGCTTCAGGTGTGATTCCAACTGCATTCCACAATTACTAAGCCATCAGAAATTAAGAATATCTTTGCTTCAACTGAATCTCCAAGAGTTTATCCCTAGCTTTGTTTTCTTTAAGGGGGTGAAAGAGGTAAATATGTTAAGAGCCTCTGAACAAAGCAAACTGGTGGTCAGAAGATAGGCGCACCATTCAGCCATTTCTTTAACAAAGGGAAAATAAACAGACTTTTTTTTCTCTTGGCCAATTTGTAACAGTGACTTCTTCCCCTTGTGCATCAGTAGAGCAACCTGAGAGTCTGGTAATGATTGTTAGACAGTAGATAGGGGGCAGATAAAGATGTTGTCATCATCTCATCATTTCCTTTCACCCTCCATCCTTACCCTGACACACTTGAACATCACAGTTACTTGGTGCATTCTAGGTTGTTCAACAACAGCTGTGTTGTACTACAGTGAAAGTCTGCTGAGTTATATTTTCTTCTATAGGAACATTGGATATTTTCTATTACCTTGAGGGACAGTCATAAATCAGAAAGAAATTCCTTTGGATCCATGCTTCATTCTTTTATCCTGTGTTGGATGATTTCAGACATCATAGCAAGATCCTGTAGCTACCCTCTGTTCAAACAACATAAACAAACTCTGAGATTATCATTGTTGACATGAAACATCATCCACCATGTAACCTTCATTCTCCTTTGTCTCACCTCCCTTGTAGATTCTATTATCCATCACTAAACTGTTTTACTCATAATAACGTTTTTTAATTGATTCAAGCATTGTTGTAGTACTGTTCATGTACAACTTTAATGATAGTCTCTTACAAATCATACTATATCATCACAGTGCTAATGGATTTCTCTTTATCCTAAAATGAGCCTACCTCCCTTGCCTAGTCAATACAAATCTAACTTTACCCTTTGATTTTTTTTGTCAATTTTTGCTTGTAGTATCCTTGAGTGGTATGCATCTAATTCACTGTGTCAACTGGTTTCATTATTCTTTTGTCCCTTGATAGTTCCAAGATATCCCTTCTTTAATTTTCAGTTTGACCATGTTGAATTTTTGTATGTCCTAAGTTTTAAGTGACTGTCACCCTTTCAGCTAGTCATTGCATTCCAACACAGCCATTTTCTATACAGCTCTCTTTCACCAAAAACTGAAAGCAATAACTGAAAGCAAAATTTCTTCTGGATTACAGCAACCTTTATGAAGCCCTTAATATGTGTGAAACTAAATTTCTTCCCTGGTTTCTTTGATGTATTGGTTGCTAGTCTGTTTCCAAATTAAACACAGACAAATTTTCATGTGCACCCCACAAGTATTGGGAAGGTACCTGGTTAAATTTGTTTACTTCTACATTTTCAAAAAGACGTAAAGGTCAATGTCTGGCACATATGATATGGATAATCACTACACTTTGATTTATATACGTTGAAATATAGAATTATGTAAAAGAAGAACAGCAATGGTAGAGAATATACAGGCTAATAAACACTGACTTCAGTGGCTTCTAATTATGATTCATGTGTATCATTCTGACTATCTTATACAAAATACAATTGGTTATTAGAAACATCTGTGTTGTAGGCACCACCACTGTCTATGATTTTCAGAAAATAAAGCAAAAGCTAAAGAAGGCCCTTGTGCCCCCTAATCTTACATTATATCCATGTGATCTGATTCTGGTCAGTGAACAGTGATCTTGGAGTGAAAAAATATAATGGCTTTTGTTTTGAAACTTAGCAAACTTGACTATTTCTTGGAAGTTTCTACAGATCAATGTCTATGGTTACATATGATGTCTGAAGTAGCTAATTAATATTATTCATAGTAAAAGAACATAGTAATTGGAACTGCTTCATTAATAGATCTTCTAACTGCAATAGGTCAGAAAAGATGTTTGGGTTGTGGCAATGCATTTTGGCAGGTATGTAAACCCAGTTCCAGTTTAGATGCAAGACAAGCATAGAAATACTTTCTCATTAATTGCATGGTACAATCCATCTCAATACATTTCTTCACTGAATTTTATTTTATTTCAGGAGAAGCACTTTCATCCCATCATTATTTGATAGCATTGTGTTCAGTTTATTCATTCAACTATTACTGATGACTTTTCAAATATAACAGGACTTTTTGGTTTTTGGTTTTTGTTTAAGCTGGACCAAGAGTGTGGATTATGGAGATAAGTTAAATTTAGAGCATTCGATGAAACAAAAAATCTCTATATTTCAAATGGATCCAAAGTAGGTGGTTAGTCTTTTTTTTTTAATTAATTTCTTTTTAGAATTTATTTATTCATTTTACAAGTCATTATCAGCCATTTCTACCCCTCCCCAGTATCCTCTCAAGCAAGTCCTTCCTCCATTCCACCTTCCTCTTGTTTTTTGATAAGGGGAAGCTCTCATCTGGGTGTCACCACCCCCACTAACTTCCTACATACCCTACTGCACACCTCAACCCCCTCTCTCATGACAACACATCAAGTTGCAGGACTAGGCACATCCTCTTCTGCTTAGACCAGACAGGGCAGTCTATTTAGGGGTGTGGGATCCACAGGCAGGTAGGCAACATGCTCAGGGACAGACTCTGCTCAAGCCATTAGGAGAACAAGCTGCTCATCTATTCCAAATGTATTGGGAGCCTATGTCCAACCTGCCCTCACTCTGGTTGGTGACTCAGTCTCTTGGTGCCTCCAAGGGTCCAGGTTAGTTTAAGTTGTTGACCTGTGGAGTTCCTGTCCTCTCCTGGTCCCTCAATCCTCCCAACTCTTCAGTAAGACTCCCTGAGCTCTATCTAATGGTCTGGATTGAGTCTCTTATCTCCATTTTCTGAAGGGTGGAGCCTCTCCGAGGATAGTTATGATAGGCTCCTGTCTGCAAGCATAACAGAGTAGCATTAATAATGTCAGAGATAGGTTCTTGCCTGTAAGATGAGTCTCAGTTTGGGGCAGTCATGGATTGGCCATTCCCTCAGTCTCTACTCTATCTTTGTCCCTGCACAACTTATAGGCAGGACACATTTGGAGTCGAGGATTTTCCTCTTAGGACTGCTTTCATTGTGTCCCATAAGTTTGGATATGTTGTGGCTTCATTTTCATTAAACTCTTAAAAGTCTTTAATTTCTTTATTTCTTCCTTGACCAAGGTATCGTTGAGTAGAGTGTTGTTTAGTTTCCACGTCAATCTTGGCTTTCTATTATTTGTGCTGTTATTGAAGATCAGCCTTAGTACGTGGTGATCTGATAGGATGCNTGGGATAATTCCAATATTTTTGTATCTGTGGAGGCCTGTTTTGTGACCGATTATATGGTCAGTTTTGGAGGAGGTACCATGGAGTGCTGAGAAGAAGGTTTTTGGGGTGGGTTGCTGTCATTATCCCTCCACTGGGACTTCTGTCTGGCTACGGGGAGTATGGTCACTTCCCATTCCATATCTCCCACAGCTAGGAGTCTCAGCTAGAGTCGACTCCAAAGACACTCAGAGATCTTCAGCCATCCCTGGTCTCTGGTATGTCCAAGAGATTGATCCCCCATTTCCCTTCTCTCTCCCCTACTACTCTATGTATGATCGCCCCCAATACCACTTCTGTCCTCATCTTCTCTTCCACCCGTCTAGTTTGTTTCCCCTTCTGAGAAAGATTCAAACTTTCTCCCTTGGTCCCTCCCTGTTGCTTCCTTTGGGTCTGTTGATTATAGCATGGTTATTTTGTGTTTTATGGCTAATATGCACTTATATGTGAGTACATACCATACATCTCCTTTTGGGTCTGGGTTGCTTCACTCATTAAAATAGTCTGAATTAACACAAAAAATGTGTGAGAGTTACCATAATTTCTCAAATTTATGATATAAATTTTTTTCTCCAAAAAGCTAATTTTTTTAATTTTGCATTTTGGCTTTTCAAAGTGTTAACAGTTAGACAAATCACTAAGAGAATAACTGATAGTCTGTGTGAATAATTTGCCAGCAAATTATTTGCCAGTCTGTGTGAATAATTTTTCCAATGGGGATCACATGGCTCAAATCTACAAATGTTATTAAAATTATTATTAAAATATTTATTATTTATTTTATTTTTGAGATTATCCTTTCCTTTTTCTACCTGCAAATCTTCTCCTATACCCTTATCTATCTCCACCAAATTCATGGCCACATTTTTATTAATTGTTATTATATATTATGTATATGTATACATATATATTGCTAAATTTAACTTACCACTGATGACCATTAGTTACTGGACAAATGATTGATATGCTCTTTCCTGGAAGACCAGGGTTTTTCCTTCCAGTTCTCTTCATTTACCTGCATTTTTTTTTTTTTTTTGAGTAGCCTTGCATTGCATTATCGTGGGCTTTTTTTGGTGTTTCCAGTGGTATAGCCCTTTTTCAGCTCACATTTGGTCAGTCATGTTGGTGAGACTGTATGTATATGGTTGTTTTACCTGAATGTATGCTTGTCTATGCACAATGTACATGGCTCGTACTCTTAGAAGCCAAAGAAAGACTTGGGATACCCTTGAACAGGACTTACAGACAGCTGTAATCAACCATGTGGGTATTGGCATCCAATCCCACATCTTTGGCAAATGCTTTTAACTTCATAAACTATATCTTTCCCCAGTATATAGCACCTCTCTGTATCATAAAAAGTGGATTTTTTTTTTCTGGTCTCATATTAAATACTTTAATATTACCAATTAAGTTGCTGTAACTGCCTTTGTCATCTTTTAATTTTTTTTGTTTGTTTCTGGGCTCAGAACCTTTTCTTAGAAACTTGTAAGATTTTCCATTTCTGATCCCATGAAGAAAATTTGCTTTATTTCAACCAAAAACCCTTTAGGGATGCTGATCAAATTTCATTATGTTCGAAGCCTCATGGCCCAAGCTTTAAATTATTCCTTCATTTATTAAATCATTCATGCACGAATATATTCACACATTTATTCATTTGCATATAAATTTTTGCATCTGTTCATAATTCCTCTGGAAGCATGCTAATGCCTTCCATATACCTGTAGCCAAGCTAATTTCTAGTCATAAGCAGTTGGGCAAAACATGTTTTTTTTTGTTTGTTTGTTTGTTTTGCCTATGTGTTGCAACTCAGAGAGGTGTGTAATGAATGTGTGTTCCCTGATTTATCCCCTCTCATTTCAACAAGGATCCTTAGGGGAAGTTCCTCATTGTGTCTTCATGTCAAATATTATATTCTGTGTTGGTTAATTTGTTACCTTGACAAGGTAAGGTTAAGTAATACCAGAACACTGGTAAAATATTATTTCTGGATATAGCTTTCCTAGTTTTTAAGCTGTCAGGACTTAGAAAAATATCATGTTCCCACTATATCACTCTAGCAAACAGTTAGGAGAGTGTGGGCCTAATGCCTTACTGTGATAGCTTTTCTCAGTTGTCAGCTTGACTATATCTGGAAGAAACTACAGACCAGAAATGGAGGGCACAGGTGTGAACTGAAGTCACAAGCTCTTGATTCAGATCTTGAGGTGGGATGACATACAACTGTAATCCAGATTTTGAGGCACACCTTTAATCTGGACCATATATTCTGCTGGAGGCCTACATAAGGACAAGGAAGGGTTCCTTTTATACTTGTTTACAATTATTGCCACCACATCTGTTTGAGCCTACTTCTTCAGGATTCCAGCTTATACAGATTGCCAGCTTAAACACTAAGCATTGTAAAACTGGGCTGTGTGTATGTGTGTGTGTGTTTTCATTCCATAAATTCTGTGACTCTAAAGAGCCATGACTAATATATCTATATAGATCTGTCTATCTAATATCTATCTATCTATCTATCTATCTATCTATCTATCTATCTATCTATCTATCCATCTTCTTCACCACCATCATCATCTGTCTACCTATCATCTATCCATTTATAATAATTTTTGTGTCTGAAGAGATTTAGGCATTGGTACCCTCATCTACCATGGGCCAGTAAAGCAAGAGTTACTAGAAATATATAGCTTGAGAAGTGTAAGATAAGCAACATGAAGTTGAGAACACACAGAGATAGATGAATTTCTCTTCTCTTGTTATTTGGGAGGTAAAATTGCTTCTTCAGATTCTGATTTACTTGAACAATTAGAAACCCCAAGAATGAAACTATAAAAGCCTGAGTTCATTCCTTATAAAAAGTCACTTTTCTCACTAGTCTAACTGTAGCATACAAACTATTTGCTTAGTTTAAATTGAGTTGGATTTGACAAGAATAATTCACAGCATGATTCAAACATGTATATTCATTTCACAGAGCTGAAATGTGTCCAAATTCTGGTTTATTAATACTGTGGTTGTCAAGGAGGAGCTGGTGAGATGGCTTAGTGATTAAGGGTAATTACAGTTCTTTCAGAGGATGGAGTTTGGATTCCAGCATCTAAAGGCTCACAACTGTCTATAAGTCCAGTTCTATAAGAACACAGTGCCTCTTCTGACATTTATAGGTTCAAACACTCATATAGTATACATTCATATGCAAAGGCACCTAAAAGTATAAAAATTAAAATAATATACAATATACTATGTTAGCTGAATGGTAGTTTAAAATAACTATTACCAACAAAGTAAAAACACTGTTTGTGGTGGGTTGAACAAGGTTGTTTGCCAATAGGCTTAGTTACAGGGGAGTGGCACTATTAATAGGTATGGCCTTGTGCTTTGACTTCAGACATGAAGATGGAGAGTTCAGAGTTTGCCCAGCTGGATTTAGGCCTCCCTTTGGTCCAGTATTTCCACACTATGCCTCATGTCCTCCCTTTTGGAATGTAATGCATATCTGGTGCCATAGCAGTGGTCTGCTTTCAATGTTGATTTTGCAGAGCATTACATTTAAGAAATTACAACAAGTCTCAGAGACTTTGAAGTTTGGACAGTTTTGAGACTGTCATGGACTATGGCGATTTTTGAAGTTGGATTGAATATATTCTTACCGTATGATATGGCTACAAGCCTATGGGGGCCAGAGAGTGGAATGTGATGGTTGAATAAGAATGGCCCCCATAGACTCATAGATTTGAAGGCTTGGTTCCCAGAGAGTGGCAATATTAGGAAATGTTGGAGTAGATGCGTCACTTTGAAGCTTTCAGAGGCTCACGTCAAGCTCAGAATCTCTCACTTTATGCTGTCTGGTGGTCCAAATCTAGAAATATTGGCTTCATTTCTAGCATTATGTCTGCTTGGGCTACCATTAAGCCGCCACTATAGTTATTTGAGAAAATTGCACAATATGATTTGATCGTATTAACTATTCCCCCAACTCCTCTAAGCTTTACTACCCTACACAATTTCCACAAATTTATAGCCTCTTTTTTTGTATAAATTCACCAAGTCTTAATTTTACTGCCCATATATTCCCCCTGGTTATGTGGCTTATATTGCTAATACATTCTCTCTGATTATATGACTTTCCAATTTAGTATGGTCAGTCTACTAAATGCTACATTGAAAAAGTAACCTGTCTCCCCAACTCCCATCCTCAAATAAATTTAAGCCACTTTGCATTTATTTTGACTAAAAAACTATTTTAATTGTAATCATGGAAAACTGTTTAAAGCTAATTTTATGAATATATTTTGCTCTTCTTGAAGAATAGTCTGGATTTTAAAATACTCACTGAATTGGACCATGACCACTTAACAAATAAAAGCATATGGGGGTAAAAGAATCAGTAGATTTTTTTTTCTAATGTCAAGGAGTTGAGGAAGGGAAGCCTTGACATGACATTTCTTTTTTTTTTTGGTTTTCCGAGACAGGGTTCCTCTGCATAGTCCTGGCTGTCCTGGTACTCACTTTGTAGACTAGGCTGGCCTTGATCTCAGACATCTGCCTGCCTCTGCCTCCTGAGTGCTGGGATTAAAGGTGTGTGCCACCATGCCCGGCTGATATGATATTTTCAAAACAGCTCTGGCATCAGAATAACAAAAGGAGTTGCATGCAAAAAGTAAATATGTAAATAGACAACTGACTGGTTGAACATATCAGGAAGGATTATATGTTTACACACAACTTGTAATTCATTAAACTTGAAAATATTAGAATAAAAGAAATGAGCCTGAGATCCTGGGATTATTTCTACCAGTTTATTGGCTAAACCATTAGACTTTTTACTAAGATGTCACTCAATAAAAGAGCAATTTCACAAGTTAAAGCATAGTTGTTGTAGCAAGACACCAAGACATGCAGATGTACAAGCCAAACAAAGATTCTTGCATGGAGAGGGAAGCTGGGGAGCTGTTGACAGCTGTACTCTGCCATGAGAGTGAGTCAGTTTTCTTTCTGTATGGAGCCATCAGCCATATACAATGAAAAGCCACAAAGCCAGTGGTATAGGGGAATATAAATTAGCTCAAAGGTTATTAAAAGAATGAAGAGATGATAAATCTGGGAGCACAGGGAAGGGCCATAAATTTGAGAAGAGTTGGAGAGGTAAGTGAATATGGTCACAACACATTCTACAAATTACTCAAATAAGTAAACTTCATTAAAAAAAAAAAAACCTCCCACTAATTTTTTAAACTAAATTTTATTGAAATTTTTAATTCAATGTCTAGATTTAGTATATTATATGGGGTCAGGGTTGTTCATTTTCTGCTTACCCTAAGCTGCCACATTCCACTTGACTCAAAATTGTTTCTATTTTCAAAATTCCAGGTAAAATACTCCCTTCTCATCACATTGTATTTCTAAATTGAGATAAACTTGGCCAAAGTGGTATTTCTTTTCCCTACACTTCTTGCTATCTTATTTATTATCTATTTGCCACAATTGGTCCAGGAGAAAATTTTTTCTTTAAATTTATTTTTAGGGCATTTTAATGCCCATATCTTTATTATTCCTTTTCATTCCTGCTCATCATATAGAAGAGATATTATACAAGTAAAGGGGATTCCATAACACAGATAAATTGTAGGGCCTGAACTAATCTTGGCAAACAGATCTTGCATGGATATGTGTAATACTTACAAGTACACAACACATTTACTTCCTCTCCCTTCAAAATGTAACATATTTTGACCACAATACTGTATGGGTAGGTTAGAAAAATATTAGCTGAGAATTTTGCACATCTTTAGACAATCTTTACTTAAATTTTCATTCAATAGCTGTTTATATAAGAATATCTACTAACATGTGTGGGTGTGCGTTTGCATATATATATATATATATATATATATATATATATATATATATATATATATATATATATATATATATATATATATATATATATATATATATATACTGATATGTTTTCCTCTGGATCTACATTGAAATGTGTGCAAATGAGTGAAATGCTTACAGAGTACAGAAGAGGGTGTTGGATGCCCTTGGATGGAGTTATGAGTTTTTCAATGTGTGTGTTTGGAAACATGACTCCAATTGTTTATATAAAGAGTACAGGCAGTACCTGCTATACCCTGTCTCCATCCTTGTCAGCACACTTTAAGAAACTGAACTCTGTAAGCGGAGTTTGAAGCAAAGTCATTAAATCTGTCCTTTCTGATACATTTACATATCTGTGCTTTGACATTCTGGGCAATCGTTAAGCTAGCCTACTAATTTGGCTTTTAAAAACTACAAGGATTAAATAAATCAGAGCAAGATTCAAATTTAGCTGGCCTGTCATCCAGAGCGTAGTATTTGGCTTAAGATACCACCATTAATGATCGCTTCCACAGGGGAAATTATTTTAAAGGAGAGTACAAGTCATGAAGCAGAGGCCAGGAAGTAAGTGAAGGCAGCAACTTCTCAGGTATTAAACATAACTAGGTCTCAAGGAGCCATAATGTACATTCCTGTAAATGTGTTTGTGATTTGCCAGGTTTTATTGGTCTTGCCCTGAAAACCACTGCTTCCATCCCAAAAGTTCCATGGAATGGAACCTTCTGGCCTTTGATGTATCTTCAGGGAAATAATATTTTCAGTAAATACTGAAGTGTTTTCCAAGTATCAGAAATTTAGAAGAAATCTAATTCACTGGAAACATTGGAACTCAAAGTGCTTCCTTACCAATGATAGTTATTTATTAAAAATACATTTGTTCCTCAGCTATCCCAACCACCCTGTGAAGTCCTCAATAACCTGAAAGGGACACAGTCTATACTCATCAGAAGCATAGACTTTAAAGAGGTCGATAAAAATTGTCTAAACATTTTATAAAATATAAAAAGTGTTATAAAAGGTATAATCTAATTTTGTGGAGAGGCATGAGACTTATGAAAGTTTGACCCAGGAGAACTGTAGACAGAACACATTGTTTTTTGTCACCATCGAGAGATACAATGTGGGAGTCTAGATTCCTATAGTGGTTTTCATATGAATAAATACATTTTGCATAATGAGAATAAAATGTTTCTCTGGAGTAATTCTAGCGTAAGGTAGGCAGATGAGGAAAAGTCCAAAGAAATGATAGCTTTACTTCTGCTTTTTTTTTTTTTCTTCAAGCCATCAGGCTTGGTAGCAAGCATTTTCACCCAGTGAGCCATCTGAATGGTCCTATATGTATTCTTTTTAAAAAAAAATTATTTATTATTATTTTCTTTATTTACATTTCAAATGCTATCCCGAAAGTTCCCTATACCCCCCACCCACGCCCCTGCTCCCCTACCCACCCACTCCCACTACTTGGCCCTGGCCTTCCCCTGTGCTGGGTCATATAAAGTTTACAAGACCAAGGGGCCTCTCTTCCCAATGATCTTTTCATCATAGTAAAGCTGCATGTAAAATTCCAGTTAAAAGTAGTTTGTTTCCTGTGGTAAAAATTAATTTCAGGAGTTACAACATAAATAATGTGAAGCTAATTCTGTTGTAATTTCAAATGAAGACTTTTCAACCTCCCCTCAAGATCCTTTGTGACCTGGTTAAGGAGGGTCAGAGTCTCTGAAGTTGCAGGTTACTTTTCAAATGCCCCTAATAAAGGGCCCACCTTAACTGGTTTATAAGTTCCTATTGTTGAAGACACCACAAAATTGGGTTAAAGAATACTGAGAAATCAATCTGTTCTGAACTGTAGATTTTTTTCATGATGGATTGTTATCATTGTCCCAGAGGTGCTATTCAAGTTGTTTGCAGAGAAAAAGCATCAATGACCCTACACAGGTGTGGTCCCACAAACTATAATAATAGCCTGATTGGTAAGATGTATCCACCAGTACAGTAGTCTCAAAAACAGAACAAACCAAACAAAAAAGCAACAATAAATACACAAATAAGTTAGTGTTCCTGTCTTTGGGAAGCTTTAGGACAGGCAATGAGAAAGATGAATATGGATATAGAGAGTCTTACTCTGTCTGCTTCATTTATTTTAATTATTTGTAAATGTGTGCATGTGTTTGTGTGTCTATGTAGGTGTTCAGGTTTATAAGGACATACACGAGTACGATAGAACCCAACCTATACAAATGAGTTATTTCCACTATGTGAGTTCTGGAACTGAATTCAGGTCATCACTCTTTAGTAGCAAGCAGCTTTGCAGTGGTTCAGATAATATGTGATTAATTAGGTACAACTAGGTATAACTGAATAATTAAAGAAGAGATCTGCATCAGCATATCCAGACAGAGTGGCCTATTCTATCATGGCACATTTGCGTAAGACCAGAATCCTTAGACCTTCAAATATATTAAAGTTGTCTTGCTTTTGCAAATAATCCTTGCATCTTCCCTTGTGTACTTTAAATCAATTCATGCTCAAAGGCTGGGCGTGGTGGCACACGCCTTTAATCCCAGCACTTGGTAGGCAGAGGCAGGAGATTTTCTGAGTTCAAGGTCAACCTGGTCTACAGAGTGAGTTCCAGGATAGCCAAGGCTACACAGAGAAACCCTGTCACAAAACAAAACAAAACAAACAAAACAAAACAAACAAAACACCAAAAAGAAACCAAAAAGAAATCCAAAATAATTTCAATACAATGTACACAGTATGCGACTTACTGTTATATATTTAGTTAAAGACAATGAAGTCTGTACATATTGAACATAAACATAACTCTTTCCCCCCCCCCCCCAGTGGGCTGAATCGGCTGAGTTGAATAGAGGCATGGAAGGGGATGACTGTATTCTCTTTAACTGAACTGTATTATTCTCTTATTCTTACCAAAGCAAGCCAAATCTGTGAAATATAAATAAAGTGCAAGGAAATTAGTTTAGTAGATAAGTCGTGTGGTAGATATTTAGCCCAACTAATGGTGGAAGAAGCAAAAGAGTTTGGGGCAAGCACAATAAGGATCAAAGAATCTAGAACAAAGATGAAAGAGAAAACAAACCAAAGAAATGTTCTAATAATTTAAGAGGTTGGAGTATGTTCATGATGTCACTCACCACTTTCCATCATAATGTGAGTGTAACATATGAATCCATAAAAGGTATCAATGAAATAATAAACGGTTATTACTTTGAATACGATAAAAAGACCTCATGATGATACCCTCCTCTTCTTTTTCTTTTTTTCCTCCTTCTCCTCCTCCTTCTTTACTTCTCTTTTGGTTTTTTAAAACAGGGTCTCACTATGTAGCTCTGGCTGTCTTTGGTACTCACTAAATAGACCATGCTGGCCTCAAACTTACATATATCCACTTGCCTCTGCTTTCTGAGTTCTGGGATTAAACCTATTATTTATCAATTATCTGTCAATCCACACATCATCAACCTATCTTCTGCATACGAACCTGTGAATGCTACTAAAAATGTCTCACAGGGTTTGCTACAATATTGTAAAGTATCTATGATAATATACTAGGTAGATAATCATCTACCTATTATTTCTCTGTCTATGTGGTGCATGTTTAAACTATCTCAGCTTGATAGAGTTGAGAAAATATATACATAACTGGTAGATATATGTACTTACTTATACAGATGACAGTTTTGAAGTGAGAGTTAGATAGTGAGAGACTTTGGATGTCTTCATCAACCCACTTCCACTCAAGGCTCAGAGATCTACACAGAAGGAATGAAAATCTTGTAAGATCCAGAGGTAAGTAATGACTCCAAGGAAATGGTGTTTATCAGACACAACAAAACTGATGTGTGTATAAACTCATGGAGACTGGGACACCATACAGAAGATTTACTCAGGTTCAAGTCAAACAAAATCCCAGCACTGACAATGGGAAACAGATGCAAAGCTCACACTTAACCAAAAAGCAATTAGCAATTAATACCAGCTGAAAAAAATAATCATTTTTAACCAATGTTTTGTCACTGGGTGGTAACTCTAAAGCAGACACCATGCCAAGAAGTATGTGGCCAGCACAAAGCAAACTCCATACTACTTTTAATTTTTTTATTTTTTTGATTGTTTGCCTGGTGGGCTATTATTTTCAATTTCTGTCTTATGGTGTTTTGGTTGGTTGGTTTGGTTTTTGTGTTTGCTTCTTTTTTCTTTTAGTTTAGTTTTGTTTTAAAAGAGGAGAGGGCAGAACATAGAGTTGGCTGGGTGGGGAGGTGTGGGGGAACTTTGAAGAGCATGACAGAAAACATGATCAAAATATGATATATGAAATTTTTGGTTAAAAATGGTGTTGTTCCCCCCCCCAATCAAAAAGATCTCCCAAAAGACTACTACAGGTATATATATATATATATATATATATATATATATATATATATATATATATTCAGTTCTATAACATGATTCTCTGTTCTATAGTAATTAGACTTGGTTGTTCCTTGTTACACCTCAAAATAACTCAGTGTTAAGGCAAGGAAAGTGAAAAAAAAACAACAACATTTACTATATATCATCTATTAATCCTAATGTATGGATCATATAACTATCCAAAATCTATCATCTATCAATTATCTATTCATATGCATATAACCTATCTGTTAGCTATACAAGTATCTATCAAACTAATACCAGTCTTGTGTGTGTGTAAATACATATTGTGAGTCTCTGTGTGTTAATTTTTATCTACTGTAACTAAATTCTAATTTGTGATGGTTGAATGATGTTTCCATCTGTGTTTTTTTAAGGAGTCTTTTTTTTTTTTTGCTGTGTTTACTTTGCAGTATGATAGTAGTAGGTTTCCCTAATGACCATGGTATATCTATTTCTTTTGCCACTTTAGCATTGTCAGGTATGATTTTCATTTTATAGAGTATGCCTTAAATTCAATTAGAAAGAAGTTGCACATTTATACTATTTTTCACCAGTATATTTTACAGGCAAGGCACTGCTGTTGGTCATAGAGTTTTTAGATGAGTAATAATCATGATGACTTTTCTCTTCCAGTTGTGTGCGTGGAGGACCTCCTTCCTGTGCAGTGAGTGAAGTCATCAGGGGTGAAGCTTCTAGTTGAGCATCAGATCAACTATTCTTTGTTCGATGACACAAGTAGTGTTATCATCAATAATTCCTTACCAACCAACTGTGGAGAGCAACTCATATGCTTGGAATAGTTTGAGATACTCACAGGGCCTGGCTGGACAATAAATATATTACCCACACTTGGCACTAGACATTTTACTTAGTGACACAAGATATCTATCCGGAGAATTGTCTCCCCCATTGTTTGGTGTGTGTCTTCAAATTCCTTTCCTATATGCATATTTTAGGAAGCTTCAACAGTAGTAGGCTTTCATATGGTTATTCAAAAGGCCTTTCAGTGTTAGTTGCTTCTCTCCATATTTCCTTCTTTCCCATGCCCGCCATTTAACCATTGTATTCTAGTTTTCTTCTTACATCTTCATAATATAGTACTCTATTTCCCCTTTCCTGTGGCATGCTCTCCTCTCCCCTGGCACCTTCTTAGTTACCTAACCTCTATAGTTATTTGGATTGCAGTAGACACATGGGAAGCTTAAGAGTTAAACTCTGCATATAAGAGAAAACATGCATTATTTGTCTCTGTTGCGTCTAGATTAACTCACTCAGGATTATTTTAGTTTTCTTTGAATAAGCTTATAGATTCCTTTTCTAATTCCACATTGAAATATATAATAAATAAATTTTATGCTTACAGAATAATTAAATATTAGGAGTAGTGAAGTAAACAGAGCAAAAATACTTTGAAAATAACATAATTTCTTAGTCCACAATAATTTATTCAGTAATATTTATAATAAATAAATTTTTCATAGTTTAGAGAAAATATTTTTATTTGAAAAATATTTTTAAAAATCACATAGTTTTTCTTGGATTATAGATTATAATATCATTCTTGGGTTGTAACGAATTCAACAGAACCTTAGATTATACTATTCAGCAGGTTTTCAGCCAAGGTAAAGATTGATTGTAATGATCTCAAAGGATGTTGCATTGTAATGATCATGAAAAATGGTGAATTGTAACCATTGAAAACTGTTTCTATGGACATCTTAGAGGTAGAGTTGACTTTGTCTGGTGTCTTGGAAGCTTTCACAGACAGAAATTAGAATATTAAAACCTAAAGACACCCTAGGAAGCTGGATCAATGAGAAGCATCCATTTTTTTGTTCTTTATTTTTGATTTATTGTTATTATTATTTAACATCAATCACTGCCTTTCTCCCAGCCTCCCCTCATAGATTCCTTCCTTCCATCAACCTCCCCTGCTCCTCTGAGAGGGTACCCACACTGGTGTCTCCTACCTTGGAGTATAAAGATAAAGTCTCTGTAGGTTTAGGTACATCCTCTCCCACTGAAGCTAGACAAAGTAGACTGGTTAGGGAACTGAATTCACAACAGCTTTAGGCACAGCCCCCAACCCAATTGTCAGGGGACTCATTTGGAAACTAAGCTGCACATATACACATATGTGCTAGGGTTCTAGGTCTAGAATATTCATGTTCTTTGGTTGTTAGTCTCTGAGAGCTTCCAAAAGTCCAGGTTAGTTGATTCTGCTGGTATTCCTGTGGAGTTCCTATCCCCTCAATGGACTTCAGTCTTTCTCCCAACATTTTATAAGAGTACCCAAATTCTAGCCAATGTTTAGCTGTGAGTTTCTGCATCTGTTTCAGTCAGTTGCTGGATAAAGCCTCTGAGATGACAGTTATTCTAGGCTCCTGTCTTTTGGGGTCTGGGTTACTTCACTCAGAATGATATTTTGTAGTTCCATTCATTTGACTGCAAAAATCTTGATGCCCTTGTTTTTACTAGCTGAATAATATTCTATAGAGTAAATGAACCACATCTTCTGTATCCATTCTTCAGTTAAGGGACATCTGGGTTGTTTCCTGTTTTTGAATTTTGTGAATAAAGCTACTATGTACATAGTGGAGCATGTGTCCTTGTGGTATGATGAAGCATATTTGCCCAGGAAATTTGCTCAGGAGTAGATATAGCTGGACTGTCAGGTAGAAATATTTCCAATTTTCTGAGAAGCCACCAGATTGATTTCCACAGTGGTAGTACAAGTGTGCATTTTATAGCATCCTCACTACCATGTCCTGTCATTTGAGGTTTTGATCTTAGCCATTCTGATTGTTGTAAGATGAAATCTCAGCATCATTTTGATTTACATTTCCCTGATGACTAAGACATTTAACATTTCTTTTAGTGCTTCTTGGCCATTCGAGTTTCCTTGGTTAATAATTCTGTTAAGCTTGTACACAATTTTTAAAATTGGGTTATGTTGTTTTAACTGGATGTCTGCCTATAGGAGAATGCAAATATATCCTTATTTATTCTCCTGCACAAAACTCAAATACAAGTGGATCAGTAATATCAACATAAAACTGGATTCATTAAATCAAATAGAAGAGAAAGTGGGCAATTCCCTTGAAAGCATTGGAGCAGAAGACAATTTCCTGAACAGAACAACAATGGCTCAGACTCCAAGATCAAAAATTGATAAATGGGACTTCATAATACTGAAAAGCTTATGTCATCCAAAGGACACAGTCAATAGGACAAAATGGCAGCCTGTAGATTGAGAAAAAGATCTTCACTAACCCTACATCTGACAGAGGGGTAATATCTAAAATTTATAATTCAGATTTCTATTCTATCTGTAGTCCCAAGTGGATCCATAATAGTGATTTGCAGGCCTAAATAAATAAACTTTAAAATTTTCATGCTCTGGGTTGAAGCAATGGCACAGAAGATAAAATGTTTTTGTTTAAGTACAAAGATCTGAGTTTTTACCCCTACAACCCACATAAATCTGAATGAAGTAGAACATGTCTGTAATCCCAGCATTCAAATAAAATGACAGGAAATATAAACAAGATAATCCCTGAATCTCATGGGCCAGGTAGTTTGAGGGACTTAGCAGGAAAGAAGAAACCATCTCAAAAAAGGTGAAGACAAGGTATGGCATCCAAGGTTGTTCTCTGACCTCTATGCAGTTATAGAGTATACACACACAGGTAGACAGATGCACAAACTCACCTATGGACATCAAATTCACAGTGTAATAAAATAGCATCTGAATTGATTTCTGATATAATCTAGATTAATCTATATGTATTTTGTAATCTTGAAGAATTACAAAATAATGTCATGGAATTTAAGTTGGATGGAAAACTGTGGAAAAGAAATGAGAAAAAAAGTGACTTAGGAGAAAGAAAATTGTAAAATCTAGAAATAAGTGAGTGATACGGAAGTTATCTTGGAACGACATCTAAGCCTTGGATACTAGGAAACTAACTAGTGATTTACAAATAAGTAAATAAAGAATAAAAGTAAAATTAAAAAAAAATTATCTGTGGACCTAGGTATTTTACACAAAATAATTTACAAAAGAAAACCAAAAATGGAACAAAAATGTTTAATAAGGAAATGCAATTAAAATAATTATTGAACAATGAAAAAAAAAGAGATTTCACTCCCCTAACCCTGCTGTTCTTGTTCCCCTTTATTTGCCAACAATACTATATTCTATTTCCCTGGTTTTGAACACTCCCTCCTCTCTCCTGATCCCTTATAGGTACCTAACCTCTATGGTTATTTGGATTGTAATAAGCAAGCTTAAGAGTTAGTCCACATAAAAGAGAAATTGGGGAATGTGAACCTCAGTGAATGCTGGGCATATGCTAGTCACTACAGTGAGTAACTTCTTACAAAATATGAAAATATAACTTTTCCACTTCATTGTGTGCTAGGTACTGAGCCTACACAACACTTAAGATTCTCCATCTTGTCTGTCAAATTCCAAATCCCAGGTCCTTTTGACAGAACAAAAGACCAAAACTCACATTGTTCTCATCATAGGAATTACACAAAGACCATTTTCCTTTCTTTTATTTAAAGCAGATCTCTTATAGAATATGTCGTGATTATGCTTTCTTCCTTCTTGAATTCTCTGAGATAAGCCACAACTTACCTGTCATTAGAACACACACCTTTTCCTTCTCTACTTAGAAAAAAAAAAAACAGGCATCTACAGAATGATAATAAAATAAGATACAGCAAAAACAAATAAACTATTATAGTTCAAATCCAAAACCAAACCACAGTACACACATGTAGACACAGAGCTAAACATCCCCCTACACACAGGAACCCCTTAAAAACAAGCCAGAAGCCATAGAATATAGGCAAAAAATCTGTAAGGGAATGAAGGCTGAAAAAGTATCATAAGACAAAGAACCTCTAATGATGTCACTGCATTTGTGTTGGCTATCTACTGTTGGGTATGGGGCCTGGCCTTAAGAATTGTTTGTATCCCTAGCGAGACTCTTCATCCTCCATAGGAGAGAACTGAGGTTTTGTTTGGGAATGGTAGTCAATTGGACATAATTTCTGGGTTAGAAGTGGAGACATATCTATTAACTCTCTTAGCACAGATACCCAGTTTGGCATTGGCTCATGATCCTAACTGCTTTCAATGTACCCATGTACTTACAGAATTTCTTTACCATTTGCCAATGTTAAATTACTTCATTTCATTTCATTCCATAATATCTGTTCAGCACCTTGAGATGGAATTTTAAATATGGTATATTAGGTCATTATTAGTATTCTAATTAGTATATACTTATGAATATAATAATCATGTCAATAAATTGAGAGAAGGGCATCGGCATTGGTACATGTTACTCCTTACAGAACATATGTTTTGTCCTAGAAGAATTAATAGAAAAATCTTTACTGTTTAGGTATTGGCTAGGTATTTATGCTCCCTTAATTCCAAAGAGTTTCCTAACATCAGTTTTAAGGTAGTGAACTAGTGACACAGACTGACTGAGCTAGGTGATCTAGGCTAATATCAGTCATGAAAATCAAGTGTCTCGTATACCTTGCAATGAAAATCTTTTTCTTTTCTTTCTTTCTTTCTTTCTTTCTTTCTTTCTTTCTTTCTTTCTTTCTTTCTTTCTTTCTTTCTTTCTCTCTCTCTCTCTCTCTCT
>NC_034591.1:91924584-91927827 GCF_900095145.1 Mus pahari
TTCTTCTTCTTCTTCTTCTTTCTTCTTCTTCTTCTTCTTCTTCTTCTTCTTCTTCTTCTTCTTCTTCTTCTTCTTCTTCTTCTTCTTCTTCTTCTTTTTTGGTTTTCCATATTCACAACCCATTTATTAATTATTTTATTAGATATTTTCTTCATTTACACTTAAAATGATATCCCCTTTCCTAGTTTCCTCTCTGATATCCCCAATACCCTCCCCCTGCCCTGTTCCCCAACCCACCCACTCCCTCTTCCTGGTCCTGACATTACCCTGTTTTGGGGCATATAATCTTTACAAGACCAAGGGTCTCTCCTCCCACTGATGGCCAACTAGGCCATCCTCTGCTACATATGCAGCTAGAGACACAAGCTCAGGGGATACTAGTTAGTTCATATTGTTGTTCCTCCTTTTTTTTTTACCACCCCAGTATGAACCTCTACACATTTACTTGGGGGAGAAATGTCCTTTAAACTGATATTTGAGCTTCTGTTATTTATCACTAAAAGGATATTATACCAAAAGTACTAGTTGTAGGCCTGTTGTCTGTGGCTATGTAGGGTGAACATTGTGAAGCTATAGAGAGTGCATCTCACATATCACACATAGTTGGATATATATTTAGCATAGTAATATGGGCTATGTCTATAATACTGTCTACAGACATTAATGTACTTTAATTCAATGTAATAATTTTAATCTTCCTATACAAATGCATACAGCTGAAACTTTTCTTTAGTTAACAATGGCCTAGGGTTATTGCCAAATGCTGAACTGAAGCAGAGGATTCTGGCCGGTCCTTGGTTCCTGGAATATCCGAAGCCTACGTGACTCAGATGAGTGTTGTGCCCAGAGTCAGTGTTCCAACAAATCTCTTTTCACTCATACCTGTGTTGTTTTGAGCCTTGAAACATTTATATTGTTCATATATTTAACTTGGGATAGTAATTTTATATGTACAAGGCTGACACTCTCACATCCTTCTGGCATTGCTCTTCATCTTATATGCTCTCTGTCCATATTACCTAAATTGTTATCCTTTCCTTTTCTTTTGGAGCCTTCTTTCACCTTATTTATCTCTCTGGCACTAACTAGTTTGTTATGCTGCATTTTCCAATTAAAAAAATACTCTGCAACCCCAACTACAGAGTAAGCTCCATGATACCAAGGTTATTGTTTTTCTTATTTTCTTAATCCTGTGTTACTAAAACCTAGAATGAGGGATTTTAAAATAATTATTTGCCCTAATATTTTTCTTCTCATTGTAGTATTATTAAAGAAATGATTCAAATTTAAAACCAGTTTACCTCCTGACATATTTGCTCGTCTATTTAATTAATACTATACTCTGCCTGCTTCCTGCCAAAAGTACGTCATGCTACATTTAAACAGAAGGTTCAAGTGGATTATTGACCTTTATATAAACATCTCTTAAAGAACTTCAGTGCATATCATAAAACCAATAGCTATATTGCTTCTGAGGGATCCAGATACAGTATCACTTTTCAGAAGAAGAGGAAGAGAAGTCCTTTGGTTTTTATAATTCCAAATTCACATAATGCTATAGAAAAAAATCAGATTTTTCTTCTTTCCTAATCTTTTATTGTAAAATAAGAAAATTACCTATGCATTTCACATTTTAGTGATATAAATATGATTTTTGTATCACTTATCAAATATGATGAATGTCTATATATCCATATATGGGTATGTGTACATGTATAGGTTATCTCCAGAGACTAGAAGTAGGTATCAAATCCTTTGGACAAGAATTAAAAGCTATGGTAAATTGTTTGGCCTGGGTTCTGAGAAAAAATCCAGATACATTGCAAGAATAGTGTGCCCTTGTTGAGGGAAATATTTTAAAAGATAGAACTGGCACGTTCCCACACTTGTGCCTCTGCCCCAACAGCCTAACTGGCCATTCACTTGTGGGCAATGGCCGACTTGTTTTTAATCTCATGGAGATTCTGACTCTGAACTCGACAATCTCTCTACCCAGCTTGCTAGGTTCCCACTGGTGAGTCGTTACCACACCAACCCTGTGCTTCAAATCCCCCATAGCCTTTGTGGAGCACCTCAGGCAAACCCATGCTTGGGCACTGTACCTTTCTCTCTTGAACCCAGACCAGCTGCTGCACGAAGGAAAACAACACAAAGTTAGTTCAGAAACAATGGTAACTCAATCTCTGGGCACAACTACTGAAACCTAATCTTGTAAGCCTTATTAGTATTTGATTCCTCCTGTGGTGAATCCATAAGTATTCACCAGGAAACTCTAGCAGCTACATCTTACCCTTCTACTGTCCCTGTTCCAAAAAGGATGTAATTCTTTCTTTTTTCCTCTCTTCCTCCATCCAACCCAGAAGTCCTGCCTACTGGCCTAGTGATTGGTTCCTTTATTCATTACCCCACATTCACAAGGAGCCACCTGAGTATGTGACTCATTCCTCATTCCAGACAGCCTTTCCCGGGAATGCAGGCAGCACAGAGCCATCTGCAACATACCCTCTTAGCTGCTGAATCATCTACACACACACACACACACACACACACACACACACACACACGCACACACACACACACTTAAAATCATATATTTTGGCTGCCTTCGTGAAAGTGAAAATAAGTCACTGTTGCTGAAGACTTCACACACTTTAGGTATAGGATTTGGAGTAACTGAGTTAGAACTGATATGGAAATCTCTTCCTTGAAGACTAGATTCTCACAAAATAGGGAAGATGCTATAAAGCTACCCAAAGAAAAGCAATAGGTAGTTGTACATACCTGTAAAATCTATGAACCACAAAATGATTAGACTGGCAAGGTATCTACAATGATATAACACTGGTGATTTTATTGGAGATAACCAACAATTGTATATTGCACTTGAGACCAACTCAATATGATGAAATTAATGCTTGTTACCTTAAAGTTAACCAAGTAACCTTAGCAAGAGGATTCATAGAACTAGGACAAGAAGACAGTATTGCATTTTTCTGAAACCAATTTCAAACTGTATCCTAAATACTTATTTTTTGCAGCCACAGATAAATGTAGTTCTTACCCTCACCAAATATGCTTCTTTTTGAAATAGATGCAGACTATTGCAGAGATCCACAACTGGAAAAAATGCAGAGAATATTTGACTTTGGCATATCTGGCTCTGACTGATACAACTGAAATGCAACCCCTACAACTCTTAAGAAACTGGCGGCTATCATGTAGAGGAATGAGAATTGATCCATT
>NC_034591.1:91927838-91987587 GCF_900095145.1 Mus pahari
AGCTTGTGTCTCTAGCTGCATATGTAGCAGAAGATGGCCTAATCGGCCATCACTGGGAAGAGAGGCCCCTTGGTCTTGCAAACTTTATATGACCCAGCAAAAGGGAACACCTGGGCCAAGTAGTGGGAGTGGGTGGGTAGGGGAGCGGGGGTGTGGGGGGTATAGGGAACTTTTGGGATAGCATTGGAAATGTAAATAAAGAAAATAATAATAATAATAATAATAATAATAAAAATCATAGAAGAGAGACAGAAAAATATATGGCACAACCAAAGGACCAGTATGGCTGCTTCAAGATATTAACATGATGAGGCTAATGTAGTAATGATTTCTCAATAATATGATTGCCTGAAAAAGACTGTTATAATGATACTAGTTGATATGGCAACATGAACAGAGGTAATTTCACATGGTGTTACACACATGAAGAGGTCAATGGCTACTAGAAGAGAATCAGTTTTCTTCTCTGGAGGTAAGCTCCCACATAGGCAGTCCAACCTCAAGTTGTCAGCATTGAACTGTGTATGTCAGAGCGACAGTAACTGGACTCCTTACTGTAGGAAATACCATACACTCAAACACACATTTGATACATGTTTATAGATTTCATACTAATTTTAGAAAGTGATTATGAATTTAGTAAGAGAGAAGAGGGTCTTGGAAGGAGTTGAAAAGCTGATTGTGCAGTAGTATTGTAGATATAGCATACATGTATACAGTTTCAAATAAATTAAAGAAATATAACAAAATAATAAAATTAACCATTTTATGTTTCATGTTAACATTCATATAACTGTAGTTTCCATTTCCTTTCCAACTTTGAAAAAAAATCTTGATTTTTGTTCTCGTATAAAGAATTGTAAATATTACCCCCTACATAGGACAAAACCATAAATATTCTCCCTAACATAGGATTATTCATTCCCTGGATCACTGTTGTGACTTAGCCTTGAGTTCCTAATTAACATACTATATGTTTTATTATCTCTTTGTCAGAACACACAACAGTATTATGTAGAAACTAAAATATAAATTAATAAAAGCTTTCCATGCTTGATATATTTTTAATAATATATAAAATTTATAATATATAATTTAAATATATCAAATTTATTTATTTTAAAATTTTTTCCAAGAGGTTTTAAGTCTGCAAATTTCATGAATATGACTTTTAGGTAGTCATGGAAGCTGGATTCTTTAGATTTTCTTTTTGTAAGTGTGAGAATTTATCTCAATAGAATCCAGCTTTAATGGTTATGCCTGACCTTCATATAAGCACATTTTTGAGGGAAATTTTTTCATTTTCTGGTTCTAGGATCCAGAGATATCCACCTCAACCAATAAGACTAGTTTTTGCTTTGATGATGATAAAAGTGGAATTAAGAAAAATAATAAATTATCGATGATGTAAATTTTTGGCTTGAACATGTTCAATAAATATGCCAAGTGCCATTATTAAAGCTTCAGTATAGGACCTAAAGAAATCAAGAAGGGGCTTGATTCCTTTAGAAGAGGAGTAATTTATAGTTATGCGACACCCAGTGTTATGCTGGGAACTTAATTCAGTTCCTCTACAAAAGCAGCAAGTACTCAGTTGCTAAACCATCCCTCCTACCACTCTATCTACAAAGTCTTGGTTGGACTCATGTTCATGTTTACAACCCATTTGATATAAACAAGAAGATTTTGAGATGGGGCCAGGATATTTTAGGCTCATACAAGAAGCACAGAGGTTGAGAAATACAAACTTAGTTACCTGAGGATTACGCCCTTAACCTAAACTAATTTTCTAAATTAAATTATACTGAAGCCTACACATGTACAGGAACAAACAATATTTAAAATTAAAATTTTAGATATATTTATAAACTTAAATTTAGCTAATAATTTAAAATTAATACAAATACGTTGGTAGAGAAATGGCTCACTAGTTATAGCACTTGCTATTATGTCAGATAATCCGAGTTAAATTCCTATCACCCAAGTTGGTCAGCTCACAACCACTTGTGACCTCAGCTTCAAAATTCTGGCACCTATTTATTACCTTAGCAGGTACCTGCATACAAGGAGCATATAAATGAACATATAAAAATAAAAATAAATATTTAAAAATTAATATAATTAATATATAATCACATCATGACAGAGTAGCTGTACCATGCATTTATACATAAATATTTTACCTTGATCAAGCATCAACAGTTATAGTTCTAAAGCACATTATCTATTCTCTCTCTCTCTCTCTCTCTCTCTCTCTCTCTCTCTCTCTCTCTCCCTCTCTTACTCTTTATTTCACTCTCTTCTTTTCACCTCCTTGTACTATTTTAATAACATAATGCTCAATGTGAAAAAGTCATTATTAAAAGTACCACAATTTATAAGTTTATATGCATTCTTCACAGACAAATTTAAATTTCTAAATATAATCAAAATTATAATTAGACTCAATTAACAAAGTAAAGGATGCATGCCATTAATCTATGAATAAACCCTGAAACACCTGTAAATTAGCTCAGAATCATAGGATCAGTTTCATACCCTTAACAAAATGTTAAAATGAAAATGGTAGAAAATTGTTGTGGAAACCAATGATGGAATGATTAGCCAGACTCGGTGGGACTATAAGGAACAGAGGAAACTCTGCATTTCTGCTATTGCAATGTGATATTTGAGAATAAATGGAGAAAGAAATCATGCCCAAAATATCAGAAACTACTCACTGATTGGACAGTAGCTTATTGATCCCCTATCAACATGTTATAATTGTTTCTAGTTTCTGGTTATTCTTGAGACAGTATGAGGGCATTTGAAATTGTCATCCAAAAATGGCAAGTGCATGGATACTACTGGTAGAAAAAAAATGTCATCTTATTTTAGATTGTACACTGTTTATAGAGTTTGGATAGGCACTTCCATCCTCAAGATTAGAACTTGAAGTATTAACTGAATGCCAACTACTAAGATAATTACTTAAAGTGTCCATTATCAGCCTTCACATTGACACTATAAGGGAGATAAGCACTGTTATCACTGCAGATCTGAATAAACAACTCTCAGACAGACATCTTGATCTGAGTAAGCAATTCACTAATAATGATAATCACTCCAGAGGATCACCACAAGAACAAACATACTACACATGAATATCACTTATCAGAAGGGGATATGATAGGAGAAATATGTTAGGTTATCTTGTTAGAAGGAGAATATCATACAGGAAAGTTATATAAACCAAGATGAGTCCCATATCACTGGGTCACTAGATGATAAAAGAATATGGAACCACTATTGTATAGAGGATCATCCATTGACAAAGCATATGGTAGTGTTTAGGAAAAACTGATTCTGTCATTCTGTTTGGACTTGGTGGGGATCACATTTACTCTCAGATGGAACTCTAGAAATGAATATAATATAGAAAGAAAAAATATCTTCTAGGAGTGTATTTTAATGAATTTTTTCTACATAAATTTTGATCAGTCTAAATATTACTTAGTCAAACCACTATTCTACTTATCATCAAGTTTCTTGATATTTACCTCAAATCCCAATCATTCAAAAGATCTCTGAAATGTCATGCTTTAATATTTGCATTAATTTTTCTTCTACTGTCAGGAGCAATTTAGAAAAAAACACCACTTATAAGAAACAAAAGTAAGGGACAAGCAAAAATATAGCCCCAGATACAGAATGAGTCTGTCCCAAGAGGTATACATTTACTTATATCTGGTATATCCTCTTTGTCAGATTGTCTGATTTCAGAGTTGTTTGTCCATCATATTCAGTAGTAAACATGAATATACATATATACACGCACAAGCAATTAATTTAAAAGAGGCAATGAGTTTGAAAAACAGCAAGAAGAATTGAGGCTTTGGAGGGCGATAAAGGAAGGCAGAATGGTGTGATTATACTAGAATCTCAGAAATGAAACATTTTTTTGTAAAAAGAGCACATACTGTTCTTACAGAGTACTCAGTTTTGATGTCTAGGACCTGCTATTTGTGACCAACACCCATGGCTCTCACAACTGCCTTTGTGCTTTCATTTCATACCCAAGTATTCACTATTTGGGACAAAAAGCCAATATACAATGCTGTTGGTGTTATCACTAGTCTCTTTAGACCTATTAGACTGGGATTCTATTTAATCTAGTGATCTGATCTTGGCATAGATCTTCCTCAATATTTTGAACTATGATGAATGATACGTCATGATTTGACTCTATCTCAATGTGTTTATTTATTTTACTGTTGATACACATGTGTTTTATTCCAACTTCTGGTTACCATGATTAAAACTGTTTTGCCATTTGAAACAAAACAACATTAACATAGAAACTACACATGGAAACATAGGGAAGTACTTTAAGTCACCTACAGGATTTCAGGCTCAGGAAAGATAAGCACAGAAGAGTGCAGCATGTTTCAAAGCTTCTGTAACCTAGATGTGATATCAATCCTGGTAGCTCCCACCTGTAATCTCTTGTATTAGAGAGGCTGAGGCAAGAGGGTTGTTCTAAGCTTGAGTTGATCCTGAGCTACACAATAAGTTCTTTGGTAGCCTGAAAATAAAAATAAAACCTACTAACCACTATGTTATTAACTAGCAAATTAAATAAATGTTGTCTGTACTGTTTCGACTGACTAAATAACTAACTAACTATCTCTTGCCCATGAGAACTATCTTCTACACAATGGACCAATCAAGAACTTATTGGTGTGTTGGAATAAAGTCATAATGTACAAAGATCTACTAAACCCACAAAGCATATTTAAATGTTCCAAATGAGAGAAATACAAATTGAAACACACTGAGATTATATCTCCCTTTGGTATTGATGGCTGTCTATCATCAAAAAATGAATAATAATAAGTACTGGTGAGGTTGAGGTAGAACTAGACCCTCATATGCTGATGTGATCTAAATTATTACATCTATTTTAGAAATTAGTGTAGACATTCATATATATATATATATATATATATATATATATATATATATATCTCACATATACATACTTATTACACATACATATACATATATACAGTATATATACATACTTATACACATATATGTATATATGTATATACATATATATGTATATTTGTATATATATACATATACACACATATATATTTATATACACACATATATCTGTATATATATGTATAACATGTATATATATATATATATATATATATATATATATATATATATATATATGTTATACAACTGTGTAGAAGAATAACGTTATATTTGTAAAGACAAATGGACTGACCTGGAGAGTATCGTATTAAATGAAACATTCTAGACTCAGAAAGAAAAGCATTACATACTATGGAGGTAATGAATCCATTTGAAAATAAAGTGAGGCTAATATAGACAGGGAAGGGCAGATCAGAAAAGGCCAGTAAAGGTCATACAGAGGATAAATGTGATCTCAGTACCTTGCATAATCATCCAGAAGTAGCATAAAAAATCTCTTCCTTTGTATGACTAATGCACATGGTTTAAAAATTGTTCATTCCAGTTCAAAACAATGGAATTAAATTATGGATAAGAATAACCTAAGGATCCCTAGAAAATCAAGAGTCAGAACTTGACTGAATTAGTGAATTACTGAATCACATAATACTCTACTTGGAACTAAGCTTGCTTGGAGTTGAAAGGCAGGTTTAATAGGAATTTCTTATGAAGCACATTATTTATCTTTCAAAGAGACACTAACAAGCCAAAAATATGAAAAGACACATGTGTGAATTAATTATTCATTAAATCTTGCCCCTGGGGGATTGCTGCTTTGTAATTCACCTCTGATTTTACTGGTCTTTAATTGTGTACATAACGAAGTGTTATTAAAATTTTAACACATAATTTCAACTCGATTCTGTGAACTCATATTATTAGCTCAGTAGAAGTTCCTCTCACACAGGCACCTTTCCAGCTAATTTGTTGCTAATGCAAGTAAATAAAGTTACTGTTTAAGCAAACTCATCAACTCCTACTAAAGTTAAAAGTAAAGGGATAAAAGAGAACCAAAATGCTCCAGACATCAATTTTACCAAGGTAATGATACAGAGTTTCCAATATATAGATTCTTTGTCTCTTAAGCTTGCATCATTATCTCCTTGGAACCCAGGAATTGGGTACCTAAGCACAACTTGGCTGAAGATCCGAGACAGACTATTGGATGGTAAATTGTGCAGGTCCAATTTCCTCCTTCCGTTTAGAATGCAAATGTGTTTCAGCCTGAATATCCATTTCAGGAAACTAGAGAAAATGTTGGTATCACCCAACTCTGTGTGTTGTGATCATTTTAGAGTAGATATAATAGGTTTCCCTTTCTTTTTTTTTTTTTTTTTTTTTTTTTTTCTGCAATAGGGATGGACCCTGAGGCATTGGCATGCTTGGCAAACACTCTAAGGCTAGACTATATCTCAGGGCCAAAGACTCTTACATTCAGAGAAATTTCCCAATGGCCAAATCTGTAGTTCCTTTTGTGTGTGTGTGCTTGTGTCCCTCTGTGTGTGCTTATGGGTGGAGACCAAGACATTGAGAGTCTTCCATTGCTCTCAATACTGTTTTAAAAGAAACGGTATCACATTGAAATATGAGCCCACTGATTGGACAGAGCACCTGGCCAGTAAGATTTAGGAATCCTTGTATCCACCTTGCCAGTTAGTATTCACCACCATTCCTAGGTTTATTATATGTGTCCTTGGAATCTAAAGTCAGGTCTCCCTACCTGTGTTGCCAGTACTTTATTTCCTGGGCCATGTCATCAACCCCATATTTAGTTTTAATGCCAGCCAACTCACTGGAAAAGAAAAGTAAGTTGAAACAAATTCCAGTATCTAAACTATTTTGTAATGAAATAGTCATTTAATTTTTATTAAACATAAATACTCACTACTGCACATGAATGCTATATAAGGGAACATTTTGATCCATTATTGAAAGCCTCAGGGGCTACTCTAGTCCTCCCTGTCATTTTTGGTTTGCTTGAATTCAATTTTCCACTTTTGTATCAACAATTAAATCTTATTCACAGTTCCCAAATAAATACATTTGCCTTATGTCTCTATGATGAATTAGTTCCTGGCTCCCTGGATAAATGGTGCCAGTAAGTAAATGTAATAATATGTAGCAACTCTGTGTAGGGATGACAAGAGAAGACATTCCAAATGCTAGAGTCATGGGTTAACTGCAAGCTTCTGACTTTCTTTTCAATATTAGTAATGTGGACTCATAAACCTTTGAAATATGGATGATGATAAAATATGGATATAACGATGTACAAAAAAACATTGTCAGAAAGTGTCATGAGCTATATAAATCAAGTTACAGGGAGCTGCATTCCATTATGAGTGTCTTAAGAGGGTATCAAAGGAGAGGAGTGTTTTCCATACCTAATCCCCACCTTTGTCATGGTCTTAAAGTTATAAATAATTTCACCCTCTGACTACCTATTCATTTAGGAAAAGTAAATGATTTTATTGTTTTTAAAATGTACATGTGTGCATATGTATTTGTATATTGGTATGTTGTGTATGTACTTTGAGTATGTTCACTCATGGATGTCTGCATGTGTGTGTGTAAACATGTGGAGACTTGAGGTCAGTTCAGGTGTTTTCATCAAGTCCTTGCCACCTCATTTTTTTGTGAGACATAGTCTGTTGTTAAAGGTGGCACTTACCAATCACCTGGGTTGTATGGCTGATGAATACAAAGTATCTTCATATCTCAACATCTTTGTGTTATCATTTTACAGGAGTGCTGGAGATCTGAACTCAGGTGCTGCAAACACCTTATCCGTTGAGCCATCTCTTCAGTATGTAAATAATCCACTTATTAATTATTACTAAGAATATCTGTATGTGGTTGTGTGGTTGGCTTTAAGAATACACAGATAAGACATTGCTCACAACTCATCAGGAAAAAGCAAGAAGACAAATACATTACAGTGAGTGAAATGGAATTCATCTGCCTAAGCAGGCCAAATAAAAACAAAGCTCAAGAATGAGTGTACAGTAACTTAATTTCCTTCCACTTCCACTTTGTTTCTCAAATTGTTTTTTAGCATCATCAGGTATTTCCATCTAAATTTAAAATCTTCACCCATCTCCATTCCATTGTGGTTTTACCATACTAGAAAATGGATGGCATTAACTTTCCATTTATATTATACTGGCTGTATGCATTTATTAAACCCCACACATAGAAAATGCAGGAATAAAAGTATTTTTCAAGTCATGCATCTTTTCTTCCTACTGGCCAATAATTTAGGTTTTGACCATCCATGTCACAAACTTATTTCAATGCACTCAATTTTATGGTTTGTGAGCTAAATTCACACGTTTTTAAAAGCACAGAAAAATTTCAGGGTTCTTTTATTAGGCAGTAAACTATCTTACTCAATAAACAAACACACGGTTGGACTACAGGACAGTATACTAAACGGATCCCGCATTCACAGCAAGAATCTAGAGAGCTTTTCCATCTCTGCATCCACACACCAGTTTGGTGAAATTAATTCTCCATTACTATATATTTTTTAAACCATCTTTTTGAAGGACCTGGTTTAAGAAAGAAAATGTGTTAGAGTCATGTTGTGCATATCCTAGGTCTCATCAATCGATAGGATAGGACACACAGGAGTAATTTTGAGCTGTTGGAAGCAAGTGAATAGTGGGAGCAATAAACCTACTTGAAAATAATACTTTGTTTAGCAAAGGGCCTTCTGGTTGATTTAGGAAGTAATTCAGGCCTTTCTGCAGATGTGAGTCTCATGCAGTGAATACCTCAGGTGTGACTCTGTTGGGCAGCAACCAGGGAGTTCTAGGTGCTGGGAATGGAGTCAGAAGACAAATGCTGGTAATTAGAGAAAGACAGTGGGTTTTATACCCTCACCTCTCTATTTCACAAATCCTTGGACAAAATTAGTGTTTATAAAGCACACAGAGATAACATAAATACAAAGTTAGGAAGAAAATTAAAATTATTATGAAACACAATTATTCATTTTCTATTAATTAAATATTAAATAAAATATTAAAAAGCACACAATTAACCATATCAAAGTAGTCAAAATATTCTGTAAAGAATATAAACTCTTTTACAGTATTGCTAATTTGTGTGATAAACTTCTCTATAGAATATATGAGAATAGATATATTATGAACATATATATATATATATATAAATGTTTAGATATGTTTATTTTATTTATTTATATGTTATGTGTATGTATCCAATATGCATGCAGCTATGGAGAACAGAGGACAAATTGCAAGTGTTGGTTCTCTTCCCCCATTATTTTTCCACACGGAAGGTCCCAGGGATTAAACTGAAGTTTGGTTTTTATTTTATTTTACTTTACTTAGATGTTTCTTAAATTAATTAATTATTTTTATTTACATTTCAAATGTTGCCTCCACATCTCAGTTCTCTCTCCCAGAATTCTTTCCCCATTCCCCCTCTTCTTCAACTCTGAGAGGATGAGCCACACCCCACCAGATCTCCATTCTTTGGGGCATCAAGTCTCTACAGAATTAGGCACATCTTCTCCCACTGGGGCCAGAAAAGGCACCCCTATGGTACCTATGTGCCAGGAGTCCATGCACACCTTTTGTTGATGTATTTGTCTCTGGGAGCTCCAAGAGTTCAGGTTAGTTGACACTTCATCTTCCTATGGGGTTGCCATCCTCTTCAATTCCTTCAATTCTTCTGCTAACTCTTCCATGGGAATTGCTGACCTCAGTCCAATGGTTGGCTGTAAGTATGTGCATCTGTCACAGTCAGATGGTGATAGAGCCTCTCAGAGAACAGCCATGCTAGGCTGCTGCCTGCAAGCACAATATAGGATCAATAATATTGTCAAGGTACAGTGCCTATCCATGGTATAGGTCCCAAGCTGGGCCAAAAGAAAGAATGGAAACAAGCAACCTCTGAAGGTAGGAGGTGGGGTGACCCTCCAGAATGTACCAGAGACTTGGGAGGTAAGATACTCTCAGGACTCAAAGGGAGGGACCTTAGATGATATGCCTTACACTGGGGAGATGGAACCTGTAGAGGAGAAAGACATGGCATCAAGTGAGGGATGTGGTTACCATCCCACAGTCAAAACTCTGACCCATAATTGTTCCTGTATTGAAAGAATTACAGGGATGGAAATGGAGAGGAGCCTGAGGAAGGAGGTCTAGTGACAGGCCCAAAGTGGGATTCAGCTCAAGGGGAGGTCCCAAGGCCTGACACTATTACTGAGGCTATGGAGCGCTCAGAAAAGGGGACCTATTCTGACTACCTTCCAGAAGACCCAACAAGCAGCTGAAAAAGTCAGATGCAGATATTTGAACCCAAGCAATGGACAGAAGCTGCTGACCTCTGCTGTTGAATTAGGGGAAAAGCTGGAAGAAGCTGAGGAGGAAGGCTACCCTGTAGGAGGACCAGCAGTCTCAATTAACCTGGACCCTGAGATCTCTTAGATACTGGACCACCAACCAGGCAGCATACACCAGCTGATATGAGGTCCTCAACACATATACAGCAGAGGATTGCTGAGGTCAGCTAATCTGATAGTGCAAATTTGTGTTTGTTTCATTTCATTTGTACATAAATGATCCTCATCCTGACAGATGTACAAATAAATCCCTTTAAAAAAAAAAGTACTATTTATATTATTCAACAGCAGAGGTCAGCAGCTTCTGTCTATTGGTTGGGTGCAAATATCTGCATCTGACTTTTTCAGCTGCTTGTTGGGTCTTTTGGAAGGCAGTCAGGATAGGTCCCTTTTCTGAGCTCTCCATAGCCTCAGTAATAGTGTCAGGCCTTGGGACCTCCCCTTGACCTGGATCACACTTTGGGCCTGTCACTAGACCTCCTTCCTCAGGCTCCTCTCCATTTCTAACCCTGTTGGGTCCTATCCTTAGGGTCCACAACAGGAGAATTCTTAAAATGGAAGAACCTAGAAACTGATAAATATTAGTCTGGGACTTAAAAGATTTTAATTACTGGTTTGAAATATGCATCTGTGTGATTGTGG
The DNA here is from genome assembly GCF_900095145.1 of Mus pahari. Lineage (NCBI taxonomy): Eukaryota > Metazoa > Chordata > Mammalia > Rodentia > Muridae > Mus > Mus pahari. The sequence continues at coordinate 91,938,883 of NC_034591.1, forward strand.
GGGAGCTCTAATATGTAAGAAGCTCTCACATAACTTAAGCACTATAATGCAGATATTATTCAGCTATAAATCACACTCACTGAGGTAGTAGATGCCTTTACTATGTGTATGAACTGTTTTTGTAGGAAAGTGCAGCATCTGAAGCAGTGCCATGGCATGTTTTATTCTTTTCATATGCCAAGAAAACATGAAAACATTGGGAAATAAAAATGTCGGACTTGGGGAGTAACTGCATGAAGGATTAACTTTCAGTGAGTTCCATGGACATCAATGTAAAGATACTTCAAAGAGAAGCTATTTCCATTTAAGATTGTAGAGAGTGGACATGAGAAAAGGGTGCTAAAAGAAGAGCAAGGGGAAAAGTCTGTAGGATAGTGGACTTGTGCTGGGTGCTGGAAATAGTTTAGGGAAGAGCTAAGCCAGCAAGGGGGAGATGGAAGCTAACACTGGGTTTCAATTCTCAATACTCTTTTTCTCGTTTATCTATTTTTTGTTTTTGAGATAGATTTTCACCATGTTGCTCTGGTTGTTCTGGTTTGTTCTGGAACTCACTCTGTAGACCAAGCTGGCCTTGGAACTCACAAAGATCCTCCTGCATCTGTCTCCCAAGTGCTAGGATTAAATGTGTGTGTTACCACTGCTTAGCCTCAATCCTATTGCTAATAATCATAGTTAGGGAAATACAATTAAAAGATTTATCACATAATGAAATAAAATGGCTGACTGTATCAACAGATCGGGAGATATTACTGTATGCTACCTTATGTCATTTTGTTTTTAAAGACAGCATGTCTAAATTTTTCCATTTGCATATCTTAAAATATTTAGTCTTGACTTAGAGGACAGACAAGTAACTAATCCAAACTGTGCTTTCATACAGTGTGTAGTGTGGGCATGAGTGTGTGTGTATGTGTGTGTGTGTGTGTGAGAGAGAGAGAGAGAGAGAGAGAGAGGGAGAGGGAGAGAGAGAGAGAGAGAGAGAAAACCAGAGGTCAATGTTGGACATTAGTCCTTAGAAGTCATTCATTTTACATTTTTAGAACTGGGGGTTCCTAATTAGCCTCTGAACCACAGAATACTTTTGTTTCCATTGACCACTAAGCCTAAGAAATCTGCATGTCTCCAACTTCCCAGTGCTAGGAATACAAGTAGACTCCTACACTCAGTTTTTTTTACCCAGTTTCTCAAATGATCTGTCTCCCCAGCCTTGTTTTGATATATTTGATGAACTTAAATACCTTTAAGATAAATAACAAAAAAAAAACTTGAATAATACTGCTCACAGTAAAAAAGTTTTCTTATTTTAAAAATAACTGTTTTAGGTCTCTTTGATGCAAGTACTTTTCCTGAAATCTATCTGCATAATGTTAGTCTTCCTATTCTAATCACATAAAAATGTGCAGTTCATTTTCCCTAAGCATGTTCATGATGTTATACATTCATTCACCAGAGTCTCATTTCAAACAGTCTTCCAAAAATGTAACTACTCACACTTGGCTGTTATTCTCATTCTCTTTCTCTCACTTCCCTTTTCCAATACCAACCTGCATGTTGTCTTTTATATTAGCTAGTATTGGGATTTTTTATTAATTGATTTAGATTTTGAATTGTCTTTAGTATCTGGCTTCTTTGCTTAACATAATATATTGTAGAAGCATCCATTTTAGAACATATATTGGTAAAAATTTACTACTCCTTATGAATGAATAATATTTTGTTGCATGGAAATAGAATATTTTATACAGCCATTCTTCAGTTCAGGTTATGGTCATTCAGTGGCTTTTGTCAATAGTGTTTATTTTTTTTTGTATTTGGGGGTTTGTTTGTTTGATTTTACAAATAATTCTGTCATAAAAACGTACATATATTGTCTACAGTTCACATTTCAGTTTTTTGGAGTTGACCATGAGACCTGTATTTTCATAGTATGATTAAGTCTTTGTGAAACTACTGAACTATGTTCTACAAAGACTGTTGCTTTTGACCTTACTACCAAGAATATGGACAGGTTTAAATTTCTTGAAATTCTGGGCAGCACTGGATAGTTTTCATTTTTGGCTCTTAAATTATAACCATTCTAGTGGAACAAAATGGTATTTTGTTTGATTTTTGATTTGGGGTTCAATCATTAATAGTTATACTGAAACACTTTATCAATTTGTTATTTATTAGATTTGTTTACATTAGATTATGACACATTTTTCATCAAGAGTGCAGTACTTACTTTCTTGGTCTATCTTTTATGTTTTCTGGTTACGTGTATATCAATGTGTTGTGTAATATATTACAAATTTATTTGCAATTATTTGAACAGTTCTGCTCACTTTTTATTCTATAATCATCTTGAATGCAAAAGTGTTTGTATTTTAAGCAGCTCAATGTGTGTGTATGTGTGTGACCACACTTATGCAATCAATTTATAGCAGTTGTTTAATATTTTAAATAATGTGAACATTTAATGTTCTGTATGATATTGCTCCCTTCTACCATACTCTCAGTTTGGTGACTTGGTTATGAACAAAAAGAGGTTTCATCTGTCCATTTGTTTTCAAGAACAAATCTAGTGAACAGAAAAGAAAACAACTCCCCTATTGAAGAGTAGAAAATACAGTTCATTCTTGTGACCCATGCCTTTTCTCTTGATAGCCTTTATTCTGTTTCCACTTTTGTTCAGATTTAGGTAACAATGAAATGACCATAAGAAGGTTGGTTTATCATCCAGTGGAAAAAAGACAGCATTTTCAACAAATGGTGCTGGCACAACTGGCAGTTAGCATGTAGAAGAAAACGAATTAATTCATTTTTATCTCCTTGTACAAAGCTCAAGTCTAAGTAGATCAAAGAACTCCACATAAAACCAGAGACACTGAAATATACAGAGGAGAAAGTGGGGGAAAGCCTCGAAGAAATGGACACAGGGGAAAAACTCCTTAGCAGAACAACAAAGGCCTGTGCTGTAAGATCAAGAATCGACAAATGGGACCTCATAAAATTGCAAAGCTTATGTAGGGCAAAACATACTGTCAATAAGACAAAAAGGCCACCAACAGATTGGGAAAGAATTTTTACCAATACTAAATCTGATAGGGGACTAATATCCAATATGTACAAAGAGCTCAAGAATCTGAACTCCAAAAACTAAAATAACCCCATTAAGAATGGGATACAGAGCTAAACAAAGAATTCTCAACTGAGGAATACCTAAGAGCTGAGAAGCAATTGAAAAAATGTTCAACATCCTTAATCATTAGGGAAATGCAAATCAAAACAACCCTGAGATTCCACCTCTCACCAGTTAGAATTGCTAAGATCAAAAATTCAGGGGACAGCAGATGCTGGCGAGGATGTGGAGAAAGAAGAACACTCCTCCACTGCTGGTGGGATTGCAAGCTTGTGCAACCACTTTGGAAATCAGTTTGGCAGGTCCTCAAAAAACTGGGCATAGTACTACCAGCAGATCCAGCAATACCTCTTCTAGGTATATACCCAGAAGATGTTCCAACTGGTAATAAGAACACATGCTCCACTATGTTCATATCCCTATTTATAATATCCAGAAGCTAGAAAGAACCCAGATGTCCCTCAACAGAGGAATGGATACAGAAAATGTGGTACATTTACACAATGGAGTACTACTCAGCTATTAAAAACAATGAATTTATGAAATTCTTAGGNAAATGGATGTATCTGGANGATATCATNCTNAGTGAGGTAACCCAATCACAAAAGAGCTCACTTGATATGCACTCACTGATAAGTGGATATTAGCCCAGAAACCTAGAATACCCAAGATACAATCTCCAAACCACAAGAAAATCAAGAAGAAGGAAGACCAACATGTGGATACTTCATTCCTCCCCAAAATAGGAAATAAAATACCCATGAAAGAAGTTGCAAAGACAAAGTTTGGAGCTAAGATGAAAGGATGGAAAACCCAGAGACTGCCCTACCCGGAGGTCCATCCCATAATCAGCCACCAAACGCAGACACTATTGCAAATGCCAGCAAGAACTTGCTGAAAGGACACTGATCTAGCTATCTCTTGTGAGGCTATAACAGTGCCTGGCAAATATAGAAGTGGATGCCCACAGTCATCTATAGGATAGAACACAGAGGCCCCAATGGAGGAGCTAGAGATATTACCCAAGGAACTGAAGGAGCCTGCAACCCTATAGGTGGAACAACAATATGAACTAATCAGTACCCCCAGAGCTCATGTCTCTAGCTGCATTTATAGCAGAAGATGGCCTAGTTAGCCATCGTTGGGATGAGAGGCCCCTTGGTCTTGCAAACCGTATATGCCCCATACAGGGGAATGCCATGGCCAAGAAGTGGGAGTGAGTGTGCAGGGGAGCAGGGTGTGGGGAGAGGGTATAGGGAACATTCGGGATAGCATTTGAAATATAAATGAAGAAAATATCTAATAAAATAATTTTAAAAAAGAAGGTTGCTTTATAAGATACAGAGATAGCAGACTGAGTTCATGAGCTGCAGAAAACCATAGGAAACAGTGATCAAGGATGTTGACTATTTTCACACTTTGTCAATATTAGATCTTCAAATACTTGACATCTTGTTAATAATTACAAGCAAGTGTAATTGTTAGTAATTGTATAGCAATCTACTTCTGCAATAAAGAATGTTTTCTAAAAGTCAGGATCCTCAGTGCTGATGAGTCTGCAATACAATGGCCCTTCTAGCTAATTTGTACATTCATTTGTGAAATTCCACAGGCTCAGCACTATTACCTTGAAAGCCTGCAGACAAATTTACATTAAAATTCATTTTTCTGGATGTTAAAAAGTCAAGACAATGTATATCCATTGGCAGTCTTCGAAGGATGATTCTATGAGCAGTTTATTAATTCTGTAGCAAAATATATGTATATTTCAAGCCAGAGCAAATGCAACTTATTATAAGAGCCAGAAAAAGTAAACAAAGATCAGCTTCGCCCTTCTAAGAACTGGCTTAGTGCTTCCTTAGGCTGGAACTTTTATTAATTTTCTAGTTTTCTGGGTGATAAATTTCATAGAATACCAGCCGCATACAAGGACAAGCTGAGACCATAATATAGTTAAGTAGAGCAACATTGCTGTATTTAAACACAAAGAAAGAATGTTAAATATTTATTCTCTTAAAGCTATGATTGATATTTCTTTCCAAAGCCAAGGTATCTAATTATAAACAGCACTCTTTACTAACAGCATCTAAACTGGAGATTTCTCTCTCTCTTCTTCCTCAGTCCATCTCCAAAACACCCACCGGAGGCCTGAGTTCTGGAGTAAATTTTTTTTCTAACACTGCTTGCTCCACACTTGCCTTGGTACTCAATGGCACTCAATGTTGTTAAAACACCTGTTTCCAAAGACCACATATATTTGGCATCGGACTCCAGATGCATATCCAAAAAGATTTCTCCCTGTAATCTAAATCACATAATACCAGAAAGTACATGCAAGCTGCCAAGGGATGAGAGAAACCTATAATCCTGTCCAAAGATTATGCTTAAGAAGCACAACACTGAACCACACGGCAGGACATCCCTAAAGGAACCGCAGTAGCACTTACATCTTAGTAACTAAAAGCTGTCTAATTAGACAAGAGAACCACTCAACAGGAGGGAAAACATCCCTGGTCCAAAAAAATCTAGCCAAATACCTAGGGCTAGTGAGGTCATGGATCTCACAGATAAGTGTAACTATCTATTCTCAGCAAAGAAGCTCCTCTTCACAGCAAATGAAAATTGTTACATTATGAAACTGGATGCAATGCAGAGATAAAGAACATGAGAAGCCTAGCCTCAGTCCATACACTAACAACTTCTGAATCTAAAAGTTCAGAGAACATCACAGAAGAGAAGACAAGAAGACAGGAAAAGCCATACAGTCGGTAAGAACTAATGTGAAACTCTTATCTCCTAGAAATGGCTACCTATAACAGACTGAATGCCAGTAGACATGCTAATGTGGAAACAGGAAACTTCATGGAGATCTACCATTAGATAAAAAGTATAGGCAGTTGATTCCTGCTGAAAAAGGTTTAACTTTAGCTAACATAGAAACAAAAACTATCAATTTAAGAGGGAGATACAATGGTATTGGAAGAGCTAGATAGAGGACATGGGGAAGGTTTTGAAGAAACAAAGAGAAGGGAGGATAATGTAATTGAATTCTAATTAAAATATATTAAATAATTGAAATTAACTTGTTCAGCTAAGGTGTATTTTTTTATTAATTTTGTCTGAAAAGCTTTGATATATTAAATCACATCAATTCAGGCCAGCTCTTTATATCCAATGAGCTTGGTTACTCAATTTTGGTTATTAAGTACAGAAAAACTTTAGAGAACAAGTTAATGTGACTTTATGTACTTCATAATATTTTTAGGAAGTACTTGCCAGCATGTAACTAGAGGTTAAAATATGGATATGGATATGCAGTAGTTTTCTACAAAAGAATATAAAATGTAGTTATTTTATGCCATGATATATGAAAGTTGATATATTAAAATTAAGGTAGATATGTTAGGTTACAGAGGTACACTAGAGAACATATTCTGCAAATATAAAACATGGCATAGAAAAGGATTTGGGGGACAGAAGAAATAGTTGTGTATGTCTAGTCAAAATATATTATTTATGCAAAGAAGAAATATGTGAAATCTTTCTAAATGAAACCACCAGAAAAATTAAAAATAATTTTGAGTGTTTATAAATTTTTCTTTTCTCTTTCAATTTTCTCTTCTGCACATTTTCTAAATTCATTATGAGTATGAGTCCACAGCCTTTAAAAAATGAAAATGTTGTCCATCTATTTTTAGTAGCCATTATTTGGGATGTAATACCAATGAGGCAAAATGTGGAACTATATTTAATCTTTTAAGAAGCTTACAGGATCAGAGATATGGTGAGGAATGAAAAAAATCAATAATTAGAACTCAAACATCCATTTAGTGTTGTACAAATACATACAGTGTATTGGTGTTGTTTTTGGGTGGTGTTAAACTAAAAGCACAATTCTTGTCAGAGGGAGTGATGAAGCACAGGACTAAACTACTATTGGTTTTGCTTTCATTATTCTGGTTACCTATACCATTCAATCAATTAGTAAACATGCTTTTCCATTATTTTTATGTAAAATAATGATAAAAACGTAAAAGCAAATGATTTTGACATAAGGAAAATAATTGTTTAGGGGGGAAGCTATATTTACAGGGTTAAATAACTTAGCTTGTCAACAGGCTCCTTCCAAAATACATTTTAAGTAGAAAAAAATTCTCAAGCGATTTAAGCTTTAAGGTGAGCATCTTTGTTTGGTTTTTATTCTCTGTAGTAATTCCATTAAAAGAGCACAATTTATTGCACAACTGTTTTTTTCAGATTTTATCAACACTGAAACCTTTTACAGAATGGGATTAAATAAACCCCATTTACCAATGTGGTAAAATATAATAGACACCTACCCCACTAAATGGCCCACTGAATCAATATATCCACTCGGCGGCAATTTCCAGCAGATAGGGTGAATCTCTTCTGTTCTGTTTGATAGATGAGAAAACTTATAGGGAAGAATTTACAGCAGATTCACTGTGTACCTTGAAGGGGTGTTCATTATTCCTAAATTACCTCCTCATGTCAGCAGATCTGTGGCTTGTAAACAGAGTGGCCCCTTATACTTGCCCTTCTGTGTGGCTGTAGACTCTGCCTTGAGACAGGTTAGTGATGTGGCTGCTAGGTTGCTGTTTGATGTTACCATGGAAGGTATTTTAGCTCATTTAAAATATTTGTATTGTGTTTTCATTTTTTAAGCTATGTAAGTTTGTAATTTTTGATAATTCTAAGCATACACACACACACACACACACACACACACACACACACACACACACACACATATATATATATATATATATATATATATATATANATATATATATATATATATATATATATATATATATATATATTCTGATATCTCTCACACATCAAAGTCTCTAAAATCCTTCCCACCTCTGTCTACACTCATCTCTTTCTCCAGATCCTCATATATATGTTGTTGTTGTTGTGCATGTTTGTTTAGTTTTTGAACCACTGAATTCAACAAAGACTGACTTATATATTTAGAATTAAATACTGTGGTTACACAACTGAAGTTCTCATCCAGGAACTAATCTGTAAACTTTACATCAGCAGGAAGAGAAGTAGGATCCTATGAATCCCTCCTCCATTCCCAACTGATCCCAGGGAGTCTTGTGCAGGCTTAACCTTGTTCAGGTAAACCTAGTTACTGTGATTCTAAGTTTTATACAGTTTCATATAGGTTTTACCTATTAATTTAATAGTAATCAACCATATGTGAAGACCATTATGTTTATAGTTGCTAGAAAGAATTTCTGGCAACCTGACATAACTTATTGTTTGTTTGATTGTTGCACAAATGTCTTTGAGGTAGATGTTATGAATTTGGGCAAAGAGAAGCCCATGTAATTGCCCCCAAATCATACTTCAAATATGAAGTTTGCATTGTGGTTTATACTTCCTGTTTGGAAGATTCATTTTCTAAGTAAATACAAGAAGTAGGAAAAGAGCTATATCTTCATTCTAAAATGCTAGATAATGTTGTGGATGGCCCTGGTGATGCCTGGTGTGTGTTCCCAGGAGGGGTTTTAAGGAACAAGTATTGAGTCAAGTATTCAGGTGACTTCTTGTGAACCATCACCTAATCGCTGGGATAGAATCAATCACTGTGTGAGTAGGCGGGACTTCAGGTTGGATGGAGAAAGAGGAATCAGGAGAGAATTAGGAGTTTATTGGTCTGAGATAGCAAGAGGGCAAGATAAAGCTACTAGTGTCTCCTGGTGGATTTGCCACAGAGGGATGTAGATTTAATATGGCTTACAAGATTAAGATTCTAGTTGCTGTGCCCAGTGACTGAGTTCACATTGTTTCTGAACTAAGTGTGTGACATTTTTGTTCACACAGTGGTTCAACTGGGTTCAAGAGAGAAAGGTACTATGGCAAAGTGTGGGTTTGCCAGATGTACACCACAAAGGCTGTGGGGGTTTTGAAGCATGGGGCTAGCATGGTAGAAACCCACCAGTGGGAACTTAAGGAGCTGGGTGGAGAGATTTTAGAGCTCCGAGTCAGAGAGACTCCACGAGATAAGAACTAGCCAGAGAGACTGCTGCAGCTGAGCATAGCTGGTTGAAGCGTGGGGACTTGCCTTATCTTTTCTAGTATTTCCAGCACAAGCTAAGACTAACCAGTTTCAACAGAAGTTACAAAATTATTACAGAGAGAGCCCAGATTCCATGAATGTAGTCAATCCTGCCTAAATGTAAGAGTTAAGCCAGGTATAGTGACTCACGCCTATAATCCCAGCACTTGAAAAGTGGAGGCAATAGATTTAGAATTTAGGGCCAACTCTGACTATGTAGCAAGTTTGAGGTCAAGTTAGCTGCTAAGAGTATATCAAAAGAATAGTAACAATAAAAAACAAGCAAATAAAAATCCATAAGAGTTAAGCCACAGCCTTAAACCATATAAACTGGATCCATCTGTCTAAACGTTAGCAGTAGCTTTGCCTTATTAAATCCTGAGAATACAGAGAATGACTTGCACAGTCAACATATGTTCATATTGAGTTATTCAGTGTGACTTCAATTCCCTAATCTTTCCTGTTCTTCACCTATGAGACATCTGATAATTCTCTGAAGTTTAACCTCCCTAAATCTCTCCTAGAATAAGCTTCTAGAAATCAACTTATGGATCTATAAAGAAAATTTTGTATGATAAATTTAGAGTATTTGGCTTATTGTCTAATGTTTAATAAATAGACCATAAGTATTATGCATTCAGTAAATACTTGTTTGCAATAATAAGTATGTATGTACATATATTCATATGTACACATTTAGCCACAAAACCTTTATGTACATATTTTATGTACATATGTTTATTTAAATTCATTCAATCTGTATATATGTGTGTACATATGTACTTATATATTTTAAAGAAGAATACATTTGTATTTATTTTTTAAATGATGAGTTAGCATCTAAATCATATTCTATTTTAAGTAAATCATCTCAGTAGAACTTTTCAGAGATAGGACAACAGTCAATTCTTCAAGTTATCATGACCACTTCAGTATTCACCAGGTATTTAGGAAATTTCACATTTTATTCAAATATGTTTGTTGTTATAAATAATAAGTTTTGAACTTGCTTATTTTGTAGTTGCTTTTATTACTATAGTTTGGATTATTTTTAAAAGGATGAAAAATCAAAAATAGATTATTTAAATACAAATGTTTATATTGTTCTACAAAAATCTATGCAATGTGGTTTAGGGAGATTGCTCATCAGTTAAGAGAACTTGCTACTATTCTAGAGGATATGGGTACAATTCCAGCATCTACATGGTTTACAACTGTCTAATTTCAGTGTTCTCTTCTGGTCTTTGTGGATATCAGGTATACATGTGGTGCAAAACATGTAGGAAAAACATTTATACACATCCATTAAATATTAAAACCAATAAAATAAAATAAAATGTATATTTGTTTATGAACACCTATAAGAACTATGCATATTCATTTTTAATGTATAAGCCTTTATTCTCTTAGAGATTTAGACATTGTTTATAGATCTACTTACAAGATAATTATGCAAAGATAGAACATTTTTACCAAATAAGCTCTTAAAGTCAAAGAAATTAGCACTTACTAAATGAGGTTGATTACATTAAACTTTACAAAAATACCTTATAAGGTGCCAGGGTGGGCAGTCCAGACTTGAGGAAGATATGATCTTTAATAGTAAAGGAAGCTGAACTTAGGATGAATGCACACAGGACCCCAAATGGTCAAATGACATGAAGCAAAAACGTGGACTTGAACTTACTTCCATTCTCCATTTCCAACAAGGAAACATATGAAGCCAATTGTCCAGGTTTTCATAGGAAGCTGAGCAGAGCGGGGTTTCACCAGGCTCTGATTTCCTCATTGCATGGCTTTGCTGAGGCTGTCCTCCAATGTTTAGTTCAACTTCCTTTTAGTGATCAAGCTGATATTTGCAAGGAAGTGAGTAGAGGTGAGTTTTGAGTTTCTGTGTTCAGTGCCCCTAGGTAAAAGTCACATTTTCAGTTGTGAAAAGTTTTAAGACTCCATAGAGTTGGAGAACACGCTAGAAAATATAGACCAAAGAATATTGGATGTGGGTGTTAGAGTGAAAGTGATTTTAAAGAAAACCTAATTTTAAGATCAACTAAACTTATCTCTTTGGATTAGGGGCTCCTTATAAATATTATTTTTGCAGGTTAGTATATATATATATATATATATATATATATATATATATATATATATATATATATACCAAAATCTTGCAGTGGACTCAGACAGTTTGGACTAGAGGTTACCCTTGGTTTAAGGAACTCTTCTGAAGAAAAGGGTCTCCCTCTGGGGTGTAATTGAGCATTCAGTGCTCTAAACATCAGTCTAGGTATTAAGACATGATAAAAGAAAAGATTTGTTATTATAAATAGGCATTTCAGTTGATCTTCCTGCATACAAATATATTAAGTACAGCCTCCTTAAATCAATAATTCATTTTCGTGTCTCTGGATAATAGATTTTGCTCTGACATAGATAGTTTTTAATAGCCTTTCTTGTGAGCTTTTTCTTGCAAATGACTGTAAGTTACACAGGTATAAATAAAGCTTTAATGTAAATCTGTAAGTAGCTTCTGTGGCTTTTGACTATTAGCATATTTAGTTACTAAAGTGTCTAAAATGGGAGAGCCAGTTTACAGGGTTATTTCATATTTTCTAATGGGCTCAGCACAGATATTGATGACATGCCCATTTCCTGATGAATGCTGGATACCTCAACACTCCTGTAAGTGTGACACTTTCCTTTTGAATGTGTGTCTCCCTTAGAACAACAAGGAAAAGTTGATTTAAGACAAATTTCAACTTCTTTAACTGTCCTGTGTTGCATTCTTATCTAACGATTAGCTTATAAATGTTATATTAGATATAATTTTTCTTTAATGTGATGTCTTAAAAACTTTATATAACATCACAGAGCTATACAGTCAATCCCTTCTGTTACTGTACCTATATTCCTCAAATTGCAGCACACATATGAAGCCAATTTTTCCCCTTAGTTTGAAATTGAAAGGACCATACATATTAGGAGATATTTTTTCATAGTATTTTTACTGATTATATAGAATTTCATATCATGAACCTTGATCATTTTTAATTCTCAGTCCTCCTAGTTCTGCCCCTACCCTTGTGACCCCCCCATCATCACAAAAGAAGAAGAAGAAGAAGAAGAAGAAGAAGAAGAAGAAGAAGAAGAAGAAGAAGAAGAAGAAGAAGAAGAAGAAGAAGAAGAAAGCAAGTTCAATTAGTGTTGTTCATATACTAACTAGAGAGCATGGTCAAATGCTCAGTGGCCAGTCCCTTAAAAAAACCTGAATCTTTCTCACCCACACCTCTGTCAAAAGAGATGAATTGTGGAAAGCTACGTTTCAGTATCTTTATCACTGTTTTAAGAGTTATGTTTAATAGTTTTCTTCCTAGGCATTTTGGTGTGAGGTAGGGTTGGGTATGGTGGCTGTAGGGATTGTTGCAGAAGCTACTCATGTCCTTCTTTCTCAACTGTGAGTCTATAGTCATCAGTACAAGTACAAAGTAGCTTTTTTGCTTTTTTATAGTCAGTGGGACCATGGATAATGTCTGTCTACCTGGTTTCTGGTGACATCCCCATGGTCTCTGGGGTCTACATGTTCTGCAGAGCTCAGTAAGATCTCTAGTGGCAGTTCAGATTATGGACAACAACATGGCTTGCTAGGTCTGGCATTGACATGGAAGGGTTGGTATGACACAGTTCCACCCCTGGAGCAGAGTCAGCAGAGTGTGGGTCTTCTCGAGAGCTGACAGTTACTGAAAGTATAAGGCTTGTTTGTAAAATAATGTATATATTTTAATTTATGGTCCTACTTTTGGAAATGTTCCCCCTGCCAAGGTTAATGACTCCATGGGAATCAGAGACAACACAATTCTGGGAAGTGGAACTATGTCTCCATGATGTTGAGAACTTCATGACAGCCCTTAAGACTGTGGGAAAGAACTCTGAAAACATGAGTTCATAAAGACATAAATCAGTATAAGAACTATTCTTTACAGGATATCTTAACTATGCAAAATATCAGGACACATTATGAATTGCATGAGAGGTTTCATGGACCTGAATGAACAGATGTAACTTACCTAATGAGTCAGCATAGCTAGAAAGATATTAAGGATGTCAGATATGTTAGCACATGCCTTTAATCCCAGCATTCAGGAGACATAGCCATGGAGATCTCTGAGTTCAAGATCTGACTATAGAGTCAGTTTCAGGACAGCTAAGTTTAAGCATAAAGGAGTTGGAAAACAGAAAGCTAGTGATAATATAATAGAACAATGGAACTATGTTCAGTTCCTGTAAGCAGTAGATCTCAGCTGCTTCGGCTATGTGGCTCTGTCTTTAAAGTCAAGCAACCATGGTCATAAAATGCTGATTCATGAGGTTATCAAACGTGAACCTGGGATAAATGATTGAATTGATATGCAATTCCAAAGGAAGTATTTTATGCAAAATACAAGACTGGGCTTTGGTCTGCAAGAAAGAGTGATCTCCAGCAGAGAGTGATCTTAAGCAAAGAGTGATCTCAAGCAGAGAGCTATCTTAAGCAGAGAGCTATCTCAAGCAGAACACAGAGCTGTCAGCTTGCATCCATCACTGAGTCTGAGTTGTTCCTCTACATCTCCCAAACACATCTTCCTCAGGACCATTTCCTAAGCTGAGGCCAGGCTTACACAATGGCCCTCTGCTTCAGCATGGGCAATGGACACCACATAGAAGCACAGGCCAAGGACACCACCAACATAGCTTCATGTGTGAGTGCAGGCCACTTGCACCAACATAACACTCAGAGGCAGCATTACCCATGGACATCAGCATGGCTACAGCAGCACAGATGGCAGACATCTGAGAGACCTGCACTGCTACTTCAGGCCATTTTGATGTCTGTGGTCCATGCTGCTGCTGAAGGCCGTATCTGTGTTCATAGTCCTACTATGGCCAATGTATGTGATGACGTCCACGGGCAATGTGTGCACATGCATGTACGTGTGAATGCTGGTATCTCTTAGTCCAGAGTCAGCATCAAATCCTCAGAAATTGCAATTATGGGTCATTTAAACTATCTATTACAGCTGCTCAGAACCAAACTCAGGTCCTAGAGAAGAGCAATAACTTATTTCTTAACTGCTAAGTGACCTCTGATATCCAATTTTAAGTTTTTTGAGAATTGATTTACATTAGGAAAATAATTTGGCCTGATAGAGCCTTCTGTCAATACTGAAACACATTACACCATTGTTTTTGGTTTGTACGAATTGGTTGAAAATTCTGGTATTCTTACTCCCTCTGTCAACAATGTGTGTTACTTTTGTGATGTTGCTTGCTTGGATGTTAAATCTTCAATCATTTATATTGATATACTGGTTTTATTTTCCTGTTTACTTACTTATTTGGAATTCATATACTTTTCATTTGGAATTTATACTTGTCCTAATTTCATATCTGTTGCTCTTACAAACTGCCCAATAAAAAAGCAACACAGGAGAGAAGGAGGTTTAGAATTTACAATCACACACTACAGTCCATCACTGAAGCAGCTAAGAGAGGAATTAAACAGCATATCACATTATATCTACAGTCAAATACAAAGAGAAATGAATGCATACATGTTCACTTGCTTGCTTATGGTCAGCTCAAATTTTCCACTATTATATGGTTCAGGAACTCTTGCCTAGTAATTTATGCTACCCATAGTTCCTAAACTTTCCCACACCAATTATTTTACACACACATATATTCACATGTGCACACACACACACACACACACACACACACACACACACACACACACACACATACTACGTAAAGCTATCATGAAGTTTGGTGGATAGAACACAGGATAAGTTTGTGGAAGAGAATGAACAGCAGGAGTGATGTTGATGCAGTCTATAGGTAACATTTCTCACACGTTTATTGGGAGAGCTTGATTGCTGAGGCGAAAGACCCTGAGCCCTAGAACTAGCGCTGCTTTTATAGGCCTAGGACTGGCGTGGCCATGTCTGATTGGTTCTGCTTTCAGTCCTTAATTTACATGCCCTGGGCGGGCTGTGACTTGGTGTGAAACCCATTTGCACCTGCGCACATTGGTTGTTTACCCGAAATACACGGGTGGTGGCCAGTGGTAGCCAGCGCCATCTTGTAATGGCATTACGTGGCTTCCCACAAAAAAAGAACAGGCAGTAGACCCTGGCATCAAAGCCTCTACCAGTGATGAGCGTTCTCTAGCATGCACTCAGTTCCTGAAGGTTTATCTATGGTTTCTGAATTTAGAAGATTAATTTCTACCACATATGCTCTATATTAACTTTCAACATTTCTTTTGGTGGTTGGAACTGCAATTCTACAATTCTGCAATTATTGTTACCACTGATAGAACTAGAATTGTATTTCATATTTCAAAACTATTTATTCAGATAGTGCAGAATTATCTATTGCTTTGGTTTAGACTTGGTTTTATAATCCTTGTTTTCAACATAAAGGTCCTCATATACTCTAGACTATTCTTAGAATCAATTAATACCAAAAGATGCTCATGTATTTCTGATCCTTCAGTCACTATCTCTTGAGTTCCAGGATTTTAGATACTACAAGTGTGATGGCACACCATCACATGAGTTCATTCATATAACTCTGAGGATTACAATCAGGGGGTGTCACGTATGCTGAGTAAGAGCTCTACCAACAGAGGTACATTTGCTGGTTTTCAGGATATGATAGAATGGAGGTATTCTTTGCTGTTCATTTCATATCTGAACACAAGGACATTTCCAATGTTCAGGTTTTAGAGATTCCTGCTCCTTAATGGGGACAGGTCTTATCATGTAGCTTTAGAGTGACATTTTTATGTCCTTTCCAATAACTTTAAGCTTTTTTATATGCAGAATATGGTGAGATATGATACAGTGTTAGATGATTTTCTGCCATAACTTTACCAAGAATTGTGTCATGTCCCTATTTATTCTTCCTACAGCTTATTTTATGAACTCTTAATGTCAGTGACCCTCTGTTCTTTTGAAAAGATTATATACACAATCCCCAGATAGTCTTATTTCCTTGCAAATATAAATTCATAGTTCAGCAATTTATTACTTTAGCTGAGTTTTCTCCAACAATGCCTGAAGTACTAGGGAAAATATTAAGTTACCAAGAGTCCTGAATTTCTTTTACAACTTTCCTTCCTTTTTGTACACTATTAGTTCCTTATTGATTACTGCTCTCATTTAGTATTCAAGCTAAATTCTAACTATGCATATTAATTATCTTAACTTTGATATAAAATGCAACAACATGCATCAATATCAAAGGCAATTAACCAGGATTGATTACCATTTACAGTTATCTGTTTTGCCTGGTATCCCATTTTTGTTACAGGATTCCATCTAGCATGACAAGGAATTTAGTTTTCCTATCTAATTGGATGTGATGTGTTCTGAAATCACCCTAGTTTTGTTGGTAGGTAATAGTTTGTATGTTGCAGGATGGTACCCATTTCACTATAAGACAATGTGTTTGGAGGAAGAATATGAGGAACTGGGTATTATCTTCATCAAATCATATGAAGGATTCTTACTAACTTGAGGATTCTATAGGAGTGGAATAAGCCTTTTTGTCCTCTCATGAGGTTACTCATTTGACTCTGATGATCAGTACTCATTTCTTTTTTCCTGTTCCCCTTGTGTCCATCAGAATACTTAATGTTATTCTCAATTCTTTCACTCTCACCCTTTGCTTTTCTCTTGTACATACTGTTAACAAATCTCTAAATATCTTACTTTCTTATTTAGTACTCAGCATAAGACTAGCTATGGCCACATACAAGAAAATGAAACTAGACTTTTCTCTATCACCTTGCATACAAACTAATTCCAAGTGGATGAATGACCTATATCTAAACTTTTGAAATGGTATAAGAAATACTAGGTAGTACACTACACAATTAAGTGCAATAAACAACTTTTTGAATAAGACTTTATTTGCCCAAGAATTAACATCAGCAATTGACAATGGGGACTTCACAAAAATAAAAGACTTCTGCACAGCAAAAAAATAAAAATAAAAATAAAAGTAAATAAACAGAATAAAAGACCCATAGACATGGAGAGACTCTTCACCTGTTGCATATCTGACAGAGGTTTAATATCTAGAATAAATACCAAAGTTTAAAAAAATGAGTAAGAAAATGACTCATTTAAAAAACAGGCCCGTGATCTGAACAGAGGGTTCTCAGAAGAAGAAAACAACTGCTTAGAAATATATTCAAAACATTTATCATCCCTGGCAATTATGAAAATGCAAATTAAACGAACTTTCAGATATTATATTTCCCTAGCCAAAAAGGCAACAATCAGTAGAATAGCTTACAACAAATGTTGGAAAAGATGAATGGAATAGAAAACTCTATTAACTGTAGATTGGATTGCAAAGTGGTACAGTGACTATAGAAATCAGTGTGGAGAATTCTCAAAAAGCTAAAAGTAAATCTACTATATGACTCAGCTTTTTTTTTTTTTTTTTTAGATTTTTTTAAAATTTATTTATTATTATTTTCTTTATTTACATTTCAAATGCTATCCCGAAAGTTCCCTATACCCCACCCCCGCCCCTGCTCCCCTACCCACCCACTCCCACTACTTGGCCCTGGCCTTCATATCTTGGAATATGCCTAAAGACTCAACATCATAATTCACAGATAAATATTTAGCTGTGTTAATTGCTTCTCTAGTCTCAATAGCTAGGAAATACAAACAACCTAAATGATCTACAATCAATAAATGAATAATTAAAATGTGATAATATTTGTATATAATATATTATGTATAATATTTATATATGAAGAAAATATTTCTTTATGTATTATTTATCTATAAAGAATAAAATGAAATTAAAATTATGAACAGATAAGTGGATGGAACTTGAAAGGGTCCTATTGAGTGAGATAACCCAGAAACAGAAAGACAATCTCTCTCTCTCTCTCTCTCTCTCTCTCTCTCTCTCTCTCTCTCTCTCATTTAATTTATTTTACCTATTCACTTTACATAACACTCATTGCCCCCTCCCAGTCACCCCCTTCCACAATATTTCCCCAATTCTGCCTCCTCTTCTCCTCTGAGTGGGTGGGGGTCTCCATGAGTATCTCCCTACCCTGGCACTTCAAATCTCTGCAAACCTAGATACTTCCTCGCTCACTGAGGCCAGACAATGCAGCCCGGCTAGTAAAACATATCCCACAAACAGGCAAAAGCTTTTGGGGTAGCCCCCATTTCAGGTGTTCAAGCTGCACATCTTCTACATAGAAGCAGGGAAGCATAGGTCCAGCCTCCATGTCTTAGTCAGGGTTTTTATTCCTGCACAACATCATGACCAAGAAGCAGTTGGGGAGGAAAGGGTTTATTCAGCTTACACTTTCATACTGCTGTTGATCACCAAAGGATGCAGGACTGGAACTCAAGTGGGTCAGAAAGCAGGAGCTGATGCAGAGGCCACGGAGGGATGTTCCTTACTGGCTTGCTTCCCCTGGCTTGCTAGGCCTGCTCTCTTATAGAACCCAAGACTACCAGCCCAGAGATGGCACCACCCACAAGGGGACCTCCCCCCTTGATCACTAATTGAGAAAATGCCTTACAGCTGGATCTCATGGAGGCATTTCCCCAACTGAAGCTCCTTTCTCTGTGATAACTCCAGCTTGTGTCAAGTTGACACAAAATTAACCAGTACACTCCATATGTTCTTTGGTTGGTAGTTCAGATCCGAGAGCTCCAAGAGTCCAGGTTAGTTGACTCCATTGATCTTCCTGTGTAATCCTTATTCCCTTTGGGGCCCACATTCCTTCATCTTTTTCTTCTAAAAGAGTCCCAATCTCCATCCACTGGTGGCTGTGGACATTTGTATCTGTCTGAGTCAGCTGCTGGCTGTAGCTCCTCAGAGGACAATATGTTCCTGTCTGCAAGCATAACAGAGTATCATTAGTAGTGTTAGAGGCTGGTACTTGCCAATGGGATGAGTCTCAAGTTGGTCAGGTTACTGGTTGGCCATCCCCTCAGTCTCTGTTCCCTCTCCTGTGCCTGCATTTCTTGCAGACAGGATAAATTTTGGGTGGACATTTTTGTGGGTGGGTTAGTGCCTCTATTGCTCCACTGGGGGTCCTGTGTGGCTATAGAAAGTGTCTTCTTCAGGTTCTATATCCTTATTATAGTGAGTCACATATAAGGTCACCCCCATTGATTCTGGGTTCCTCTCTTATCCCAGGTCTCTGTCTCATCCTGGAGATGCCCCTGCCTCTTCAGTTGGAGATTTCCATTTATTTTCATGGTCATCTAGCTATCTCTACTTTCCTTCTCCACACCTGATTCTGAATCCCCCCATTCCACTCCTGATCTCCTCTCCCTTACAGTTCCCTCCATCTGCCTCTTATGTCTATTGTATTCACCCTTATAAGTGAGATTCAAGCTCTCTCATTTGGTCCTTATTGAAAATTTCTAGCTCCAAACCTTCAGATGTGAATACAAAAACTGATTTAAGTACAGAACCCAGGAAAGCAGAATGGAATCCTTACTAGAATAGGGGATTTGTGGAGCAATAAAGAGGGGAATAGCAAGGTTTTAGTACTCTGATTAGAAAAGTGGGGAGTGAAGAGCTCCTTAAAGAGAAATCAAAATGCAGAGTATGGTGGGAAAAGGGTTATGTTGAATATGAGGATGCAGTGATCTAATGCTGGGATTGGAAAATAGGGGGCTTCTTAGAGAAAGGGGAAGGAAGAAAATTCACGACATGGGACATATATGAAGTAACAGTAAGGATATCCAAAAATCCTCAAGTAATCATATTATTAACTATTTAAAAAATACTTGTATTGCTGGTAATATACATGTATTGTATATGAATATACATATACAATTTTAATGAACCATTCTCATTTGGGTTGATCTAAAAACTATATAAAAGAAAACCCACAATACCAGCCATGAAAACCCCTCTATTGAGTTGTTTGTCAGCACTCTTCAAGAGATTCCACAAGCATATAACCTATTGCTATTGCCCTTGAATTTTCCCAAGAGGTAGAAGGTAAATTCCTATTGGTAAAGGCACTATGCACTTTAGAAATAGGGCCCTGGGACATCTGTGCTGGATTTGACATGAATGCTCTCCTCAACCCTGAGGGCTAACTTGTACTACCAAAAGGTGCTATGAAAACTTACAGAGGAATAAGACAACTATCCTTTCCACCCACTGACTTCTATGAAACACATTAATGAACAGCATAGTATGATAAACTTACGGGTGAAGCAGTGTCACATATACCTTTGTGTTATCCACCATTTCTCTAATTGGACTTAGGACCAACAAGAGGGATACCATGCCTGATACTGGAAACCTAACTCACTACTCAGTGCTAGTTAAGTAAATGGTTATTGGAGAAAAATATACAAATTAATAAACTAGAATAATCCCTAACAACATCCTATAAATATTTTTTTTCTTTTTCCCCAAAATAAGTTTAGTCTTCACTCCTCATCAGAGAAAGTTCTCTTTGGAGAAGATAAAAACGACTACAAAAATCCATAGACAATCAAAATTCAGGAAACACCATGGAAGAGGAGCCTCAAATGTTCTAAGAGCACGAGGTTCTGGGAGTTTGTAGTGAGGACGTGTCTACTAGTACTATCAGAAGCTATATCCATAAAGTCTCACCAACTTGAGTCCCCAAATGAAAACTGGAAGAAATAGGATCAATAAGCTTGAAAAATTGGATGGGTACAATATCAGGAAGCTTCAATCCTACACAAAATGCTATAGGCACCTGAAGAAAACTGGTATCAGGAGAGGTGGTCCTTCCCAGAGACGAACACGCCAAGTGGTCATTTCTGAAAACATATATAACAATATATAAACAGAAGAGGTTGTACTTAGAATATAATATGTATATGCTTATACATGTATGCAATAATATTAGATTTACAACAACAACAACAAAAAAGAGTTTATGAGTTTGAAGGAATTTTTTGACCTCAGAAGCTTAGCGTGTTGGATGCCGGGAGATGAAGGTAAAAGGGGCTGAAAGTCAGTCGTAAACCTTGAGCTGTCACTCAAACCCCTGGTACATACTTTTAGAGAAACTAGAAAACGTTAGTTACATGAATATTTTATGAAAAATATAGATATGGATGAATGTATGGGGTCTCAAGAGTTTTGGCCAAAGGCCAGTTTGTTTCTCATGTACTTTAACACTGGTGCTAATGTGCTAATTAAACACATGTAGCTATTTACATCTAAAGCTTTCCTTTATATTCTTTGTCCTCTCACTTTATAAATAGCTGAAGTCTAGGTAGAAAAAAAAGGCAATTCCCCCAAGTAATAATAATATATGCAACCCTGGTTTTCATAAATAAACGTTTTCCCATGAAGCCTCACACAGAAAATTCCTTGAACTGTAAAGCAGTTTTCTTGCATTTGATGTAAATGGAATACTCATGAATTTTAAATATTCTCAGTGTCCCACATTCTATCAACTTTAAACAAGTAGGAAAGGAGGGAAGAGGGCAGGGGACAGTATTTTCTCTATATTTTAGCATAGCATTTAAATAACATACAGTAAAGTTTGGTGACCACCAGTTCTAAGATCTTTAAAAAGATGGACCTTGAGGATATATACATTCAAAAGAAACGTGATTACATATTTTAACAATAGTGATATTTAAATAGGAAAATCACCTATAAGACAAGTTAAAAAAAATCTACTGTCTTATAGAACTGAGGTTATGGGTCAAAAATAGAAAAATCCATGGGTGGATTAGATTATTGTATTTAAATTTGTATCTAAATTTGACTATTGGACTGTATGCTCTCATAGATCATGGTGAAAGTATCAGGGATTTCTGGATTGCCTTGGGTTTTTTGCTGATAAAATAAAAAGAGATATTTAATAATTTCATTTAATAATACATTTGATATATAGTTGTTTGGGGAAACTTAAGACTTACTTTGTTCAAAGAGAACAAACTTAGGTTGTTTTCTGGATTGCATTCTGCTTCTTTGATAAATACCATGACCAAAAGAAATCTAAGGAAAGAAAATTTTTATTTCATTCTTTATTTTTAGGTTATATTACATCATTGAGAAGAATCTGGACAGAGACTCAAGGAAGGAATCCAGAAGGATGAACTGAAGCAGAAACCATGGAGGAAGGCTGCTCATTGGTTCATTCCCTGTCTGACTGCTCAGCTGATTCGTCTTAAACAATTCAAGCCCATAGGGAATCTGTTTAGGGATGACATTGTCCTTAGTAGACCTGGCTCTCACACACCAACCATCAACTTGAAGCAGTGCTCCACAAATATGTGCACAGTGTAATTTGATCCAGTCAACACTTAACTGAGACTTCCACAGATATCTGAGTTGTGTCAGGTTGAGTGTTGATGCTAACAAGGAAGCCAGAAAAACCCTAGAAGTAGATATTTTAGAAAAAAAAATCAAGCAAATTTCTCCGGTTATTACCATGATTTCTTTTTGATGACATAATTTAGTACAATTTGATAAATAAAGCCTTGAAAAGTCGCATAGTACTAAAAAAAGCACAAGGGATATTATTTGTTCATGCCGATAAATTTGCACATTTTTATTCTCATATTAGACAATTGGGAAGTGGTATATAGGACTTAGTAGTTCTTGAATATATATCTAAATAAGTTTATGTATCCATCCACATAAATTAGGTGACTATAATAGAATTAAATAGTCCATTTCTAATTGTTGCGATCAAATGTTAATTGTAAAATTGCTTTAGTTTGTGCTCCTATTGCAGAGTATATGCCACTAAAAGGTAGGTAAGAATCTTAGTGTTTCTATAAGCAAGTCCAAGGAAGAAGGTAAATAGGATTAAAACACATCATATGAAATTCTTAAAGACCTAATGAAAATGAGGCAAGAGCTAAGGATCAGAATTAATGTGTTAATTTTCTTGCATATCTGACTCATGCCTGCTGCTCTTTGTGGGCAGTCAGTGGTTAGTTTTCTTGTTTCCTTGAATAATTTCAGAGCACTAGTTTCTTTACTTGGTTGGATGGGATTTTTTGTTTGTTTGTTGGTGATTTGTTTTTGTTGTGTGTGTGTGTGTGTGTGTGTGTGTGTGTGTGTGTGTGTGTGTACTAGTGCAGAGTGAGGACTAGACCATATTAAGGTTCATCAACATCCTCAGGTTCACACACAGCAGATCCATTAGTCTGTGAGTCACCAAGTTTCATTTGTCATACAGAAAAAGCTACCTGCTTGGAATCCCTCTTTGTTTTGTGTACAGAGATAGAGGTTTTATGTAGTTTGAGGGAGTAAAACCATCTAGTCTTTCCTGCATTTGTTGTGGTGAACTCTAACTCAAAGAAGACCTCCAAGTCTGACCTATCGTCCTTAGGGATCTCACTGGAGGAGCGGTGGTGACCTGACTGTCAGAAAGGAAGCTCACATGTAGCAGCCAAGAGACTCTTGCAGGCAGTATCTGCTTATCTTTAGATGAAATCTTCTGTTTTACGTTAATCTACCATCTATGGGTATGGAGTTGACCAGATACCTTGCTTTGGCAGCTAATGAGAGTAAATTTTTAACCAATGTCTATGTTACTTGATTTAATTTTTAGTCTCAAAAACATTCTTGATTTGTGAGCTATGTGACATTAAACAGCTTACCTAACTTTGTATATTTCTGGTCTCCTGGGTGATGGAACAACCATGTAGATTAAAAGCTTGGATTGATAAAATGGTATGTGTCAAACCCTAGGCACATGGTAAATTCTTAATAAGTGATGATTATCCTCTTTTTTTTCTCGCTACAAAATGGTGTAGCTAATTTTTTAAAGATTAAATATCACAGAGCTCATTGAAAGGTAAACAGACAAAAGCAACTTACAGCATAAAAGGCTTATGGAGCCTTAAAATGCAAATTGATATTCACCAATGAAAAGCAGGAAATTTTTAGAACATAGAGTTGGTCAATGAAAAAAAAATCACATAACCATGTTTTACTACTGTGAAGTGTCAGAAATTTTTCTGTAATGTCATGTATTGCTTTATTAAAAGCATTCAAACATGCATTGGTAAAGAAGATGAAAACATGTTCACATTTACCAAGTGTAATGATAGAAAATTCCAATGACAGTGTTTTAAGGTGTGCTTGCAGCTTCTAGTTTACGTCTGTGATTATATAAACAAAGAGAAAGAAATAAAGAAACTTTACAATTGTAAGTAAGTAAGACCTTTAGCAATGCTGGGTATAACAGACCTAAACAAGCTTGCCTTTAAAAGTATATCTGGAAGAAGCAAGGTCTAGAACATTCTACGATACTCCTGCTGTTTTAAAATAAGCAGAAATCTGTGACTTCCTGAACTACAGAGACCTGGGTTTGCCAACACGCTCTGTGAGCTTGTCGTGAACTTGGGGCCCTAGATTTAATACAGCTAGCTCCATCTCGTGTTTGTGAAAACTTGGGTGGAAGAATCAGTTACATCATTCTGAACTGTGTGTCCACAGAAACTGTGAGATGAGAAATATTTTTAAGCCTTTAAATTTGCAGACGTTTTCTGATGTGTCTTCAGCAGTCGAGTAGGCTATGTCTTACACAGACATGCAAGCAGCCGCAGTGATGAATACTATGTTAGCCACATTAGCAAGTCACTAGGTAAACAAACTACTGGTCTGTTCATGCAGTGGTCTCAAAGATGACTTCAGTTCTTGACTGAAAGAATGCCTGAAAGTATGAGTTTGATAAATAACATGTAGCACATTTGAGGGAGTGGTGATATTTCTGTGCTGTCTTAGTCTGTATTTAGGACTTGTTTCTCTGCTCTGGAGAAAGAGAATGACTTTGATAATACTATTTGGTTAATTAATATTTGTATGTATTTATGGAGTCTCTCTCTCTCAATCTCTCTCTCTCTCTCTCTCTCTGTGTGTGTGTGTGTGTGTGTGTGTGTGTGTGTGCATATCCAAGACAGTAAATTAGTGTCCTCCTGTGCTTGTCCATGGGAGGTCATAACAAAGATCTTTTTCTATTACTCTCCACCTTATTGCCTCAAGTCAGGGTCTCTTGCAGAAAAAGAACACAGTTGTGTTGAAAGGGACAAGCCATTAGGCCCTTCAGATTTGCCTGTCTCTGTCTCTTTTACACCCCATTGCTGGAGTGATAAGTAGAGACAGCCATACCTGGATTTGTCTAAGAGGAATAAGGACTAAAACTCAGGTTCTTGTGCTTAAAGTCAAAGTAGGTTTGCCCAAATGAGCCAGTTCCCTATTCTCTGTATCTGTGTATATTTCTACTCATTATCAACCCTAACAAAGAAAGGAAGAAAAGGAAAGGAAAGGAGGAAGTGCAGGAATAGTTTCATTCTCCACAATTCATTTTAATAGCCTACTGTTTAAGCTGCCACTTGGGAACCA
Organism: Mus pahari; assembly: GCF_900095145.1. NCBI lineage: Eukaryota > Metazoa > Chordata > Mammalia > Rodentia > Muridae > Mus > Mus pahari. The sequence continues at coordinate 91,964,499 of NC_034591.1, forward strand.
TTATGTGCTGAAAGGAAGTGTGTTCATATAGAAGACCACCTGGGAACTGTGTGGAATTACAACAGTAGTAATTTGCAAAATACTCTCTGGAGAAAAAGCAAGAAACACAGTTTTCATGCTTCCTTCTTTCAAGGTAGTATACTCTTTGGGAAATAGATCAAACAAACTCATCATGACACAAGGAGCATAAACTCAAAGGATTATTCCTATAATGTCAAGCAAGGAACTTGGGGATATCTTAGTTAATTTCTACACAAGCTATATTAATACAAAAAAATCCTTATCACTTTACAAGCCCCTGAAGAAAAATGTTAGCAAGCTCCTTCTGTGCCTCTGTGGAGTTTTCTAAGCAGATATGTTTTACTTGTGTTATCAGGATAAGTATTCAATGAATTTCATTTTGAGAAAAATTATTTCTAATGTTACTAACATGAATATTCTTTTATTTTCCATCACTGGATTCATTGTAGACTGAAACTTTGCTTGCATATATTTAAGAAATATTTTAGAAATTATTATAAGAAATCTTGTGGGGACTAAAATGTGGTCTCTCAGAGAATAATGTAAATGAGTTTGGTACAAATATTTATGAAGTTGCTGTTGGTTGAAGCTACAATCCATAGACACTGAGAGGGTAGGTATAGAGTAAAGAACTAGGGGCCACACATGGATCATTCTGGAAGGAGAAGTAGAATAGATTTTATCAGTGGGCTAGGGACAATTGGGACATGAATAAGAAGATCAAATAGGACTGGGAGAGCAGATGGGTTTGATAGAGGGGATCTGGGGAGACAGCTAGAATTGAGGGACACTTGAGGGATGAGATTGAAAACTAGTGCAGTGGAAACTTTCTAAAATATATGGAAGTAATCCTAATGAAGTATCCAAATAATGATGGAGATGGAATATCACCTGGCCATTACTTGTCAACAAATCAAGCTTTGGGTATAGGTAATGTGTTAACAGCCAATTGAGTCATTGGCCTAAGAAGTTTCATCAAAATCCCCAAATAACCCAGGCTATTGCCAAGACAGTCGGTTGCTTCCAGGAACTAACAGAAAAATCTGATTTCTGAAGACAACATTCATATAACTCAATGAACATGGAGAGGAAGAGTCTGTGCCTACACACACGCTTCACCCCTATGTTCTACTTCTAGTGTCTTTGCTGATAGAAGATACTTTGCAGGCTATAAATAGAGATATTTAAACACCAATTCAGCTTATAAAAACTTTTTCATATATAATGTTGTTCTGCCTACAAAATATGCTAGGGCAATGGTGGCACAAAGCTATGGGAGTAATCAACCAATGACTAGTTTGACTTTAGGCTCATTTCCTAAGATGAAACCCAGATACTTATACTGCTTGTGAGACAAAAACCAAGAGACTAGAGAGCTGAGATACCTAGGATAAAACCAAATATTACTGGTGAAAGAAAGTAGAAGTAGTGAGACAACTTCTAATGATATTCTGCTATACATTTATAGCTGATTGCCTTATTTAGCCATTATCAGAGTAGCTTTATCCTGCAGCAGAAACTCAGCCAGACATTATTCAGATATATAGAGATAAAAGTAGAGCTAGAGCTAGATAGAGATAGAAACAGAGATAGATATAGGTAACTGATAGATGTATTATAGATAGATAGATAGATAGATAGATAGATAGATAGATAGATAGTTGTGCAGACTGATCACAGATTTCAGAACACTCAGCTCTAACACATGAAACTCAAGAAGGAAGACCAAAGTATGGATACTTCTTTCCTTCTTAGAATAGGGAACAAAATGCCCATGGAAGGAGTTACAGAGACAAAGTTTGGAGCTGAGACTGAAGGAAGACCATCCAGAGACTGCCCCACCCAGGGATCCATCCCATAAACAACCACAAAACCCAGACACTATTGCATATGCCAGCAAGATTTTGCTGGCATATGCAATAGTGTATATGCATATACATATATATAGTGTATATGTATAGCTATCTCTTGTGAAACTATGCCAGTGCCTGGCAAATACAGAAGTGGATGCTCACAGTCATCTACTGGACGGAACACAGGGTCCCAAATGAAGGAGCTAGAGAAAGTACCCAAGGAGCTAAAGGGGTCTGCAACCCTATAGGAGGAACAAAATTATGAACTAACCAGTACCTCCAGAGCTTGTGTCTCTAGCTGCATATGTAGCAGAAGATGGCCTAGTCAGCCATCAATGGAAAGAGAGGCCCTTGGTTTTGTGAAGATTATATGCCCTAGTACAGGGGAGTGCCAGGGCCAGGAAGCAGGAGTTGGTGGGTTGGGGAGCAGAATGGAGAGAGGGTATAGGGAACTTTCAGAGAGGAAACTAGAAAAGGGAATAGCATTTGAAATGTAAATGAAGAAAATATCGAAAGAAAGAAAGAAAGAAAGAAAGAAAGAAAGAAAGAAAGAAAGAAAGAAAGAAAGAAAGAAAGAAAGAAAGAAAGAAAGAAAAAGAAAAAGAGCACTCAGCTCTAAATGGGATACCTATATCAAACTGTTCCCCTCTGATCTCAGGGAACCCTGTGAAAGAGATAGTGAAAAGAATGTAAGAGCAGGAAGGAATGGAGGACACCAGAGGAACAAGACCCTCTAAAGCAAATGGGAAAAGCTCGTATAAACTGACAGAGACTGAAGCAGCAAGCATAGGAATTTCATGGGTCTGTACCACTTCCTCTGTTTATGTATTACAGCTTTCACTTTAGTATTTCTGTGGGGGCTCTTGATTGTGTGAAGAATGCTTCTCTGATTTTTGTGCTTTTCTTTGGAATCCTTTCTTCTGTTGGTTTTCTTTATCTAACTTTACTGTGATGTTTTTTTACCTTATCTGTATTTTATTTTACTGTTTTGTTATTAACTATTAGAAGATAGTTTATTTCTAATGACATATAGAAAAGTAGACACAGAAGGAAGTTGAGATGAGGAGAACCTGGGAGGGGTAGATGGAGGAAAAACTGTAATCAGTATATATTGTATGAGAAAAGAATATATTTTAAATAAAAGAAGGAAATAAACACTGCTCATTGGATAATTTGATGAATATCAGTTAATTTAACCTGACATTTAGTGCTGCTCTGGTCAAGGACCTCTGAACTGAATTTCAGGCTATTGAAATTCAGTGTGGGATGAGTTTATTCAGTAATTATTTTTTCTTGAAGAGTAGAAATTTGACCGAAATATTCCCTCGGGTAAGTGCCTTTATACCATCCCTTACAGTGACATGATGAGTTCTCCCGACACTTCTCAATAATAATCTGGGGAGGTTCTTAAAAGAAAACTCAGGAAGTAAGTGGTCTACTATAACTTTGGACATTCGGGAACTTCTATCTCTTCATGGACAGCCTCTACAAGGTCACCAAAATTAGTTTTTTGTTGTCTCACACAGTTTCTGGCTCCAATGACTAATGACTCATGATGGCTGTTGACTCATGATGGCGAACAATTGACTGTGTATGTCATCTAGATGTTAGTGAGGCCATCTTCCCATATAATTTTCATTATCTGAATAGTTTCACCAAATTTTTTTTGTTCAACATTTCTCTGCTACAGAGATAATAATGTTACATTCTAAGGCTTTACACATCCAGTTGTACAAGACATCAAGCCAACCACATTCTAACATAAATGGGAGATGGACTCACCAGTACCTACTTTAAGTGAAGAGTTATTTGTAGCCAATGGTTACTGGGAAAGGGAGAGAAATATTTCTTTGGAGGTGTGGCAACTGATAGGTCGCCCCAGAGGATGACTCCATACTTAGACACATGCAATTTGGAACAGCACTAATGAGAGACAATTAGGACTTGGAAATAACAACCAGAAAACCCTAAACATATTGGAATACACGTTTTCTATACTGAAAAAGAAAAAATAACAGAAAGAAATAAAAAAGAAAAGAGAAAAAAGAGAAAAAGAAAGAAAAAAGTAGAGAAAGAAAGAAATAACAAAGACTTATGAATTGTATTAACAACCATCTTTGTATTTGTGTTTTTCAATCTTCTCTGGTACAACATTGGGGATCTATGCATTTACATTTGACAATTGAAATTTGCCAACTTTAAGCTAACTTCAGAAAAGTAGATTGGCACAGAGTGCTTGGACCTCTGCATTCAGGAGGTAGAGTTAGGATGATAGTAAATTTAAGAGTAGACTCAACCACATAGTGAGTTCCAGCCAGTTTGAGCTATAAAGCAAAACTTGCCTCAATAGGCAAAAAAAACAAAAACAAAAACAAAAACAAAAACAAAAACTAAAATTACACTTCTAGGATTATTTATTCTACATAAAACTATATATTCCACAATTTCTGATGTTGACCATTATGAATAGCCCTACAAAATTCTGGCTCCAATAAAGTCTCTTACCTGCTTTGAAAGATGTCTGTAAATGACCTTACAACTTACCAGCAGGACACTGCAAAGTATCAGGAAAACATTGCTGTGAACAACTCCAAAACCTTTGCTGATGTTTATTGTCGGGAATAACTTGGGATTTAATCTTAAACTAAAATTAATCTGAATTAAGTGCAAACATTGTATTTACTTTTATACCCAGAATGATGTTTTTATTAGTCCTGGATGCTCTACTGGAAAGTCAGTGTCTGTTACAGAAACAAATCATATATGTAATGAGGCATCTTTCAATGATAAATAATTATAGTAAATTCAATGCCAATACAACTTTTCATTCTAATATTCTCTGAAACATCATCATTAGCAATGACAGCAGTGACATATGTTTACCTAGTCTACGCTAAGACAAACACACACACATACACACACACACATACACACACACATATATGTGCACACTGCACATGCACACAAACACACACATACACATGCAGAAATACACACAAACACATGTATAAACACACATATAAACATACAAAATACATATAAACACATGCACACACAAACACACACATACATATGCACATCACAAATTCTACAAATCTTGATTTTCTTACACCATTATATAAAAGTAAATACAATGTTTACACTTAATTCAGATTAATTTTAGCTTAAGATTAAATCCCAAGATATTCCCAACAATAAACATCAGCAACGGTTTTGGAGTTGTTCAGAGCAATGTTTTCCTGATACTTAGCAGTGTCCTGCTGGTAAGTTGTAAGCACTTACTGAAAATTAAATTGTGTAACTCGAAGTAGATCTACAGTTATTTCTTCCCCAGCTGGATTTCAAAGTGAAGACTGAAGTAATTTTGAAGTTGCAATTTTTTTTTTGTAATAAACAGCTTCTCGGTTTTGAGATACCCTAAGAATATCAGCAAGATTTTTTCCACAAATCTGTCAAAGTTTTCCTTCAGATTTGCTAACTTACATGCAACTTTCAGCTTTTAGAGTTTACTGCAGAAGAAAAGTACCTTGGTTTTGGTCAGGTTCCAGGAAAATCTGAGCTGGTGGTTTTCGGTTTCAGATAAGACAATTTCACAGAATCGAATTGCATAGCTATCATTGCCTCCAAAATATATTAAAATCAAAACCCACTCCAAAAACAGACCAAACAAAATGAACTCAGCATGTGCAATTTCTGTCTACATTGAATAAAGCGTTGTGTAATATTTTTCTTAAGATGGACTGTGAATGTGGATGAAGTGCCTCCATTTTAATTTTTGTTTTATCTGGTATTAGATCATATCCATCTTTCCACTTAAATATTATTTTTTAATTAACTGTGACAATTAACAAACAAATGGAGGAAAATGTCTCAGATTCTAGCCATGTCATTGAAGGGAGTTTATAGATAGGAAAGTGAACATCAAAATCATGTCCTTGGGAGACTGTATATGCTTATGTTTGTGTAAGAACTGCAGAAAATGTTGATTTTATAGAGACAATATGAAATAGAAAATAAGAAAATTGAAACAGGAGACTGAATAGAACCAATGCTGAAGGGAAGAGGCTTAGAATTAAACATGGACAACAATCCTGAATGCGGTGTATGACAGTAGCGTGAATATGGGTGATAACTCACTTTGTGTCTTGTCAACCATATTCATAATATAACAGATAATAGGAAGAATTTTGAATGTTCCTATGGTGTATAGAATTAGAAATGTCCCTTGTGAGCTCAGATATTTGAAAACTTGTTCTCCAGTTGGTGGCTCTGTTTGGGATGTAATCGGGAAGTGCTGCATCCCTGAAGAATTCACTTGGGATGGGCTTTGAGAATACATAGCCTTGCTCCAATTCCAGTTTTCTCTCTGCTGTGTGTTTTTGGTTAAAGGTGGGATTACTCAATCTTGTTTCAGCTGCTTGCTGTGTGCTGCCTGCTGCCATGACTGCTCTCATTTTGGACTTTCCTTCTCAAACTATCTAAATAAAGCCTTACTTCTATGGCTGTGGTGTTTTATCTCAACAACAAAAAAGGAACTAATACTACTTCCAACATGAACACGGTATAAATTATGTGATGGATATGCCAGACATGTTCATTGTTATAATCATTACATAGTAAGTTCGTGCAGTGATATATGTACACAGAATGATTATTGAGTATAAATTCAAATAAATAAGAAATAGCATATATATTTCATTCAAGGAGGACTTGGTTCACTCCATAATTTGAACATTCCTTTGTAGCAGAAATGATCTAAGTAAACAGCTGAATTTTAGGGTCCTGTACTCATTGCTACCTCTGTATGCTTATAACTTTATTTCATCTTCAAAATATATTATCTCACTGTGGTTGACAGTATTATAACAACTTGACACAGTTAAAGTAATTTGAGAGGATGCAACATCAATTAATAAAATGCCTTCATAAGATCATGCTGTAAGAGACCTGTAAAGCATTTTCTCAATTAGTAACTGATGGAAGAGGGCTCTCAGTCCATTGTGGGAAGTGCCGCCCCTTGGCCTGTGGTTCAGAATTCTATATGAAAGCAAGCCAGGAGCAAGATAGTAAGCAGAAATCCTCCATGGCCTCCACATCAGCTCTTTCCTCCAGGTTCCACCATGGCTACCACAACTCATAGAGGAAAGCCCAGCTTGAGTTCTTGTCCCAACTTCCTTTATTGGTAGTTTACAACTTGGAGGTATAAGCCAAAATACACCCTTTCTTTCCCAACTTTCATTTGCATGTGCTATTCCATCATAGCATTATTAAACCTAATTAAAATGCCCACTCAACATTTTTAATATTAATATAACTGAATTTACTTTCGCAATAACAAAGAATAATACAATCTGGATAGCTCTGACTCAGTCTCTTGAATTCTAAATGATATGGTTATTCTAAACTCTATTTGCCTCATTCTATAGTACAGATATTAGCATTAATCCATTTGCTCTGTGTATCCCTTAGATCTGTTAGTGCCAGAATTTTAGTGAGAGATGTGCCACATCAATCATTAGTATCCATTGGTGTTGGTGACATGTGGAGGAGGTTACTTTTCCCACCAAGACCTTGCTTTATTAACAGAATATTCTCCTTGTAAATGAAAATATATTGTCATTTTAACCTTGAACTTTGAAAACCAATGCCACAACATTTCACAGGACCAGAAATGCACATATGAGATGTAAAGAACATTCTTGTTTATGAGAAAATTACTAGAGATACATGGAGTAACATTAATATGGCATCAAAATCCTAATCCAGGGTTTGAGCCCCATGTTTCTGGTACAAGGAGAAAAGAAGATTCGGGAAAAACAATGGTACATTCTCAATTTTAAGAATTGATTTTAATTCATATTGAAAATGTTGAGATGAAGAGTATTTCATAAAACCACTGCATTTCAGAGATCTTTTTTATTCTTTGTCCATCATTGTGGGTTGACCTATAACTCTTTGTGATTCAAGGAACTTACATGAAAAGTCAGGTTTACTTTGTTCACACAAACCAAGAGCAATTTAATACATCTATCATCTACCTACCTATCAACTTAACTCTCTTTCTACCTATCTACTTATAATTTATCACCTTTTACTTAACAGTTGCCTATATATTATCTATCCATTTATGCTTATATATTATCTATCCATTTATTTATCTACTTATAAGTGTGTAGTTTTTGCATACATTTATTTATATTTATTTATTTATTATTTTTATTGGATATTTTCTTTATTTACATTTCAAATGTTATCCCCTTTCCCAGTTTCCCTCCCGGAATCCCCCATCCCATTCCCCCTTACCATGCTTCTGTGAAGGTGTTCCCCCGACCCACCCACCCACTCCTGCCTCCTTGCCCTTGTATTCCTCTACACTGGGGCATCAAGCCTTCACAAGACCAAGGGCCTCTTCTCCCATTGATTCCCAACAAGGCCTTCCTCTGCTACATATGTAGTTGGAGTTATGGGTCCCTCCATGTGTACTCTTTGGTTAGTGGTTTAGTCCTTGGGAGCTCTGTGGGGTCTGCTTGGTTGATATTGTGATTCTTCCTATGGGTTTGCAAACCCCTTCAGCTCTTTCAATCCTTTGTCTAACTCCTCCATTGGGGACCCCTTGCTTAGTGCTCAGTCCAATGGTTGGCTGTGAGCATCTGCCTTTCAACAAAATACTTAATTAGACTTTTATTCTAGGTTTTATGATGGTCTGGGCAATAAGGAAGATAATTAGAATTACCATTCAATATCCAGCTTTAAGGTACTTATAATTTATTGTGTAGAACACACTAATACACAAATAATTGTAGCATTCTACAGCTAAGATAGTTTAATACATAGTGCTCTAAAAAGTCTTGACCTAGTTGATATTTTAATATCTTCAGAAGTGTAATTGACACCAACTTATAAATAATCTAAAATCTTTGCTATTTTAAGATCTTAGAGCCTTTAAAGCAAACTTTATACAATTTGTCTGATAGCTTTTAATTTTAACATTTATTAGTCTATCTGTTTAAAAGCACCACATATTGATAGAAACATAAGTCAAACATTGCATGAATATACACAAAATAGAAATATTAAACCTTCTAAATCATTTTGATTTAAGCTAGTGTCACTTCTATATGGGAAGTGAACTTTATTTATGTCATAGTAACAAGGTGCTGTAAAATAAAGTTAGAGAAAGTTTCCTTTCTATTTGGATCATGAAAGCAGAGATTAAAGTCTGTGGTTACTAATCCATCTTTTGTGCCTTGGTTAAGTCAGATCATCTTGGTAGGTATAATATTTTGGAATATCCTCACCTCATACTATCTGCCAGTAGTGAGTGAGTAAAGATGGAGTCCTTCAAGGGAATGGTCCAGTAACCTAGTTTCCTTACATTAGGACCCACTTCTTTAAGGCCCCGCTATGGCCTGATAGTGGTAAAGACTGACAACAAAGAGTTTATGGCACTTGAGCATTGGTGTGTGTGTGTGTGTGTGTGTGTGTGTGTGTGTGTGTGTGTGTGTGTGTGTCAGGGTGGATCATTCCATGCGTAAACTAGCATAGAAAATGAACAACCTTGAAAGTGTGTAAAAGATAGAAACTGGAATATTATGTCCTGCATGGACATACATATACCACATCTCTCTCCCTAAGACTCAGGAAACTTCATAGACCTAGAGGTAGTCAATAACTTCAAGGAAACAGATTCTGTGAACACAGTGGGGTGGGTGCACATATGTGCTCCCAGTGGTTATGACTGCATGCATGTGAACCATATAAGCTCAGTAAAAATAGTCTCTGGCACTGAGTAAGTGCAGTTGGCAAGAAGAGCCCCCATTAGCTGTGAGGCTATGGGCATTTGATAGTTGCTGAGAGGGAGAATCAACTTTCATTAAGAGTGTGACATTTGGTTTTTGATCACACACCTGGGCAGGTTCCCACTCTCAAGAACAGGAGGGCAAGACAAACAGGACTTGATGAAAACAAACAAAATTCTTCAAAGATGGGTGAGAAAGAATGTAAAAGTAGAGAGGGTGGATAGGTGAACAGTAGGGGGAGGAGGAGCTGTGCGCAAATACATTGTATGAACTTCTCAAAGAAGCAATAAAATATGATCTTAAAATCATAAGATATTTATGAAATGATGATAAAATCAACACACTAAACTATGAAGGATCAGACTTTGTGTTAACCATATTAGAAGACATTACAAATAGCTAGGAAGAACAAGAGAGAAAATAAGAGTGGAGGAGATTACATGTGATGCCTGGAGTAAGAAAGGTAAATTGAGTGAGACCCTGGGGGCATTCTCTTTGCACAGCCTTGAAGTGATTTCGCCCTCTTATCTCCATATTTATTCCTATTGTCCTTCGGCACTCTTTCCAGTTGCTGATGGTTCACTGGTCCTTCATTTTCATCATCTGCCACATCTATGTGAGCAGCATAACCAACTGACAAGACCGTAATACCTGTTTATTTCTTTCCCTGTCACCTCTTATCTTACACATGGTTTGGATCTTGCCGCCATCAAGAAGCATATACATCATGAAGCCTCATAGTTATTTGGTCTCTCTTTTTTCCACAGTTGCTCATGGAAAACTTTAACAAGACATATTTTCAGTTTGATTTTAATATAATCAACTGACACGTCTAATTTCTGTGTCCAACATATTTTTTCCCAGTGTGCAAGGAACAGAGTTCATGAGAAAAGGACATCCAGCCCAGACAGGAACTGTTTACATATCAGGTATCATTATGGTTTGACTATTAGTTGTTTCCTCATGGATTCTTGTGTCAGGATTCTAGTAGTTTCCTTGAGGCTTTTAGAACCTGCCTAGATCCTGAAGGCTCTAATCTAAACAGTGGTTTAGTTCACTATATGTTGGCCTGCTTGTGTAGTGGGAAAGCCTGGGGATTGGACTAGTAGAGGGAAGCATGTCATTGAGGTGAGTCCATGGGGTGGCATCTTGCATTGACCCCTTTTCTATAACCTTTTCCCTCATTTCAGTTCAAAAGGAGGTTAAGGTACTTACAACATGATTTTCCTGCAACGAACACTACCCTTACCCAAAGGGCCAGGTAACTGTAGCTAAATCCCTCTGAAATAGTGAGTACAGAGAGGTCTTTCCTCTTCTAGGCTATTAATATCAAATGTTTTCTCATATCAAAGAAAGAAGTAAACTAATTCAGAAAAAAAACCTCAGTCATATATATATATATATATATATATATATATATATGATCAGAGAAATGTTACTACTTTAAGAAATTAATTTATTTCTATATTCCTTTCAAATTAAACCCTTTTAACTTAAACCTTTAAGCATGTGAAGGTTGAAAAATATTTTAAAGACAAAATTATTGGGTTGTTTGATAGAATAGAACCCGTTTCTTTATCAACTTTCTTATGCTATTTTATTTACCTTAGTTTAATTATAGTGGGACTCTTTTAGGGACATCTGCATTGATTTGCTGCAATGTAGCAATGGCAAGATAGATGTGAGGTACACCTGGTACAGAAAAGGCAAGATGTCACATACAACAAACTGACCTTAGAAACTTGACAGCCTGCAGTTGTCCATAGATACACCCTTTACAGTACAAAACAAGGCAAGTTTTCAACAACAATAACAATCCAAGGACAACCAAATCACTATCTCAGTGGATCCGATCTCCCCAAAGACTCATTAACTAAGTATAATATTTTTAATCTAGGAAATTTTATGTCTGAGAAGCCAGGAGCTTCAAATTTTATCAGTTCATAATTTTTGTCCCATAACTAAGCACTGGTATGTATATGTTCCTAAATTTTATCCGTAATATTCCTTAATATTTATATTTATACTATTTGTGGCTATGCTTAACAGTGGATATAATTATGTTTCTGGATTTTTCCAGTATGCTGGATAGACTTATGTCAACTTGACACAAAGTATAATCATCTGAAGGAAGAAACGTCAGTTAAAGTCAGGTTGTGGGCCAGCCTGTAGAATCTTTTCTTAATGTATGATTGATGGGGAAGGCCCAGCCCATTATGGTTGCTGCTATCCCTGGTCTGGAGGTCCTGGGTTTTTTACTAAAGTAGGTTGAACAAGACAGTAAATAGCACCCTTCTACGGTCTCTGAATCAGTTCCTGTCTAGGTTCATGTCCTGTTTGAGTTTCTGTGATAACTTCCTTCAGTGATTGACTGTAATGTAGAAGGGTAAAGTCAATAAACTCTTTCCTCTCCAATTTGATTTTTGGTCATAGTGTTTTGTCACAACAAAAGAAACTCCAACTAAGACATTCATCATATCAAAGTTTATCTCCTACTTTTGTCTACCATATACTTTAGAAATATCTAAATATTTTGATTGTATTTAAAAATTATTAATAATTCCATTTTTATTTTATAACATTAAATATCTTAAATTTTAATTTAGCATAAGGACTGTGATACAGTGACTATTAGGTTTTAAAAGTGTTGATGTACAAACATCCCTTAAACAAAGCCTGCCCACATCTAACTTTATGGAAATGAACATATAAAATGGTACCTGGGCATAAGACTATGTCTTAAATGTCACAGGATTCCACTTGGGATTCAAAGATGTAACCCAATGAATGAATGAGAGACTAGTCATAATAAATACTAGCAGTTCAAGCTAATATTTTTTTATTTGATACTTACTAATGGATCTTAGTTTTCTAGAATAAAAAAATATGCATTCAAATCAGGCTACAAGAGGGAAACAAGCTACAGGAAAAAAAATAAATTTGAATGTCGGTTGACTTGGTCCAATTAGTGGTGCATCCAGATTTTCAGTCATTTGTACTCAGCGGCTTTGATTTTCAACCTGACATCTACCTCCAGAGACTTTCCTCCTCATTGCACTGAAGACTTCAGATGTCATTCCCCTGACCTTTTAGACGTAACCTTTTATAATGGAGCACTAGCTGAGATGAAAGAAACATTGTTCTATCGATAAGATAAATAATATCCTATTTCTCCATATAGATTTAATTACTTTCCCTTTAGAGATAAAATGTTAGTTTTTATTTTTATTCTATTTTTTTTTATCAAAGTGCTCACTGTTCATTGCTTTACATGACTGTGATCAGGCAGTATCCTTTAGATTTCATTCCTCTCCTGAGGCATTCTCATCAGACAGGATAAATCTTATGAGTCATGTTCTCTGCATGCTAGAAGCTGGTTGTGATGTGAGAGCAATTAGGACATACGTTAGTGCCACTAGTTTTACTATTGGATTTCTTGCATGAGGTTGCAGAAAAGCTTTATATTTGTCTCTTTATTCCTATCTCCAAGTACTTTGAACTGATCATTTCTATTTTATTACTCCCCTTAAAAGCACATGTTTAATAAACTTTTCACATAGGGTGGTAGTGGTACAGCCCTTTAATTCCAGTATTTGGCAGGCAGATCTCTGAGTTCAAGGCCACCCTGCTCTGCAAAGTGCCTTTGGTGACAGCCAGGCCTATTACATAGGAAACCTTGTCTTGAAAATAAGTAGATAAATAGATAGATAGATAGATAGATAGATAGATAGATAGATAGATAGATAGATAGATAAAGTTTCACAATGTAATTATTGCATTAGAAATATATGTGCAGTATTAGAATGCATGTTATATCAACCTTCTTCCAAAACAATTGAAACACCAAAGAAGGGCTCAGTGAGCTGGCTCAGTGGACAAGAACACATGCCACCAAGTCTTGTTCTCTGAATCTAAGTCCCAGGATTTAGGTGGTGATAGAAGAGAACTGATTCCCACAGGTTGTCTTCTGTGTCATATGTGCATTACATGCATATATAATTTAAATTTAACACCAAGGGGGAGAAGAAAAAAAAAAAGAAAGAAAAAAGTCAAACAATAGCAACAATCAATCAATTCAACTAGCTGTCCAAACAAAACCAAAATAAAACCTAAACACAAAACCAAATAACAGAATGTTTTCATTTATTTGATGGTGCAGTAGAATCTCTGAGTGCTAGAAGAATCTAGAAGATGGTTATGCCTCCAGTCATTGGATTTCATGTTTGTCCTGAGCAGGGAGGAAGCAGGTCATTGTTTTACATATAGAAGGTCCTAGTTGTAACCATCTAGCTGGGTAAAATAGTAAAGAATAACAGTATGTTCTCACTCTTCAGAAGTTAGATAGTCTGTTTTAGATGTAAAGAGAGACCAAAAAATGAAGATGTAAATACTGACCAGCAATCTGGTGACTGTTGTCATTCTCATCTGTAGGATACACTTTAGAAAATCCTGTTAAGTTTGAAAGTACCCAGCAGATAATTTAGCTTCTGTCTCCTTGAGACATAGGTTTAGAGCTTGTTAAATCCTGTAATTGACAACTGAATATCCAGATATTATCCATCTTCAATATGTTGATTTGTAGATTTTATCCAGTTGGAAAATTTCTAATTATTACCCATTTTCCTGCCTCAAATAGAGGAGGAAAAAAAAGGTGTTAGAAGGATGGTGTTGGGGATATATTTCAGAATAACTAGCCGGAATAACTTTTAGAACACAAACACAATCATATATACATAAGTTCTTAAAAAGTCAAATAAGCATGATGATTGCTACCCAAGGATAGAAATTATATAAGCTTGGCTAGAGACATCCTCTGGTCTCCTGGCCAGCTTAACTAGTGACTAAAGGCAAATAATATTTTTCTTTGATATCATCTGTGTATGAATGTTTCCTCTGATTGAGCCTGTCTCATGCATCTACTTTCTATATTTATATTTTATCTATATTTTACGATTATATAAGACCATGGAGTTTGAAGCACAAAGGAGTAAAGTAGATATAGCCTCAGTTACAAGGAAGGGCTGGTCAGCATGGCGCTTCATTTAGCTGTGGTGGGATTGTTTGCTTTAGAGCTAGAAGAACCTCCTTCACTTCTAATTCAAGGACTTCTCTCTGCCTCTGGTTTCTCATATCTCTCTTCTCTCTCTCTCTCTCTCTCTCTCTCTCTCTCTCTCTCTCTCTCTCTCTCCCTTTTTGGATGAAAGATCTTTTTTTTAATATATATTTTCTTCATTTACATTTTAAATGCTATCCCAAAGCCCCCTATACCCCCCCTCGACCTGCTCCCAACCCACCCACTCCCACTGCCTGGCCCTGGCATTCCCCTCTACTGAGGCATATGATCTTCACAAGACCAAGGGCCTCTCCTCCCATTGATGGCTGACTAGGCCATGTTCTGCTATTTATGCAACTAGAGACACAGCTCTGGGGGGTACTGGTTAGTTCATATTGTTGATCCTCCTATTGGGTTGCTGACCCTTTTACCTCCTCTATCATTTTTTTTACCCCTTTACTTTCTCTAGCTCCTTCTTTAGGGGCCCTGTGTTCCATCCAATAGATGACTGTGAGAATCTACTTCTGTATTTGCCAGGCACTGGCATAGCCTCAAAAGAGATGGTTATATCAGGGTCCTTTCAGCAAAATTTTGCTGGCATATGCAATAGTGTCTGGGTTTGGTGGTTGTATATGGGATGGATCCCTGGTTAGGACAGTCTCTGGATGGTCCTTTCTTCTGTCTCAGCTCTGAACTTTGTCTCTGTAACTCCTTCTCTGTCTTAAAGCTATATTGACCCCTCTTTGGAACTTTTTCAAGTAATGTACTCTTGTCTTACAATTTACTTGTTCAATGACTAAGAGAACATTTAGACAGAAGAGTGTCCCCTCTGTCTTAGTCAGGGTTTCTATTCCTGCACAAACATCATGACCAAGAAGCAAGTTGGGGAGGAAAGAGTTTATTCAGCTTACATTTCCATACTGCTGTTGATCACCAAAGGATGCAGGACTGGAACTCAAGCAGATCAGAAAGCAGGAGCTGATGCAGAAGCCATGGAGGGATGTTCTTTACTGGCTTGCCTCCCCTGGCTTGCTCAGCCTGCTCTCTTATAGAATCCAAGACTACCAGCCCAGAGATGGTCCCACCCACAAGGGGCCCTCCCCCTTGGTCACTAATTGAGAAAATGCCTTACAGCTGGATCTCATGGAGGCATTTCCCCAACTGAAGCTCCTTTCTCTGTGATAACTCCAGCTGTGTCAAGTTGACACAAAGCTATCCAGTACACCCTCTATCACCATACCACAGTCAATACCCGACCCACACTGGCTTATCCTGGATAATTCTGACCCTGACATTTGACATTCAACTTTTATTATTAACTTTTGCATATGCACATATGGTCTATAATGGTCTGCATGTGCTATCTGATGGAGTATACAGAGCCTTTTAGTTTTAATTCTTCTTGGGTTTCCTCTCTGCAGATCTTTCTTAAACCTATAAGTGGAGATTCAAACTTCTTTTGGTATTTTCAAGAATGTAAAAAGTCATTTCTTAGAGTTAATGTAGAAAACATACCATTATACTGAAAATTAACACTAATTGTTAATCAGGGACAAGCTTTAAAATAAAAACTCTCAAAAGCATACACTAGGGATATGGATATTTTAATGCCTTGAGTTTAAAAAAAAGGTTTTTTATTTTTCTTTTATAAAAAGTTTTGGGGAAATCTGAAGTCTGATCATGTATAACAAAATACAGATCATATTTCTCATGAGCAAACTAAACTCTAAAAGTAAATGAAGCAGTGTTTTCAAAACTCTATGTGAATCTCATTTTAAGTAAAGACATCTCTGGCAGGACAATCTATTTCTAGTGGATGAGAGTAAAATACCACCATACTTCTGAGGTCTCAGAAAAGCTTTGGGAATTAGTAATTCACAACAAAAGAGCACAGGGATAAGTGAAAATATAACACACAAGGGTCTTGCATTGAAATAAAGATGCAATAAATGACTACTAGAATTATAAGTAAAAGTCAGCTTGAATTTTACTGCTCAATAAAAGGGCAACTGTGAAGATGGAACGTGCAGTACAATTTCCAATTCACAACTCTTAGAATGACTCCAGTTAAACAGAAAACTCTGAACAAACAAATAAACAAAACCAAACCACAATGATCGGAATAGATTCTTGGATGTCAAGGTTCTTTGCAGTGTGATTCGCAGATAAATTGTAAAAACAATCTCTTTTTTTATTAGATATTTTCTTTATTTACATTTCAAATGTTATCCCCTTTCCTAATTTCCCCTCTGAAAATACCCTCCCTCATCCCCCTGCTCCCTAACCCACCCACTCCCATTCCTGGTCCTGGCATTCCTCTATACTGGGGCATAGGACCTTCACAGGACCTAGGGCCTCTCCTTCCATTGATGACCGACTAGGCCATCCTCTGCTACAAACATAGCTAGAGCCACAAGTTCTACCATGAGTTTTCTTTGACTGGTGGTATACTTCTTAGGAGGTCTGAGGGTACTGGTTAGTTCATATTGATGTTCCTTCTATGCGGCTTCAGTCTCCTTCTGCTCCCTGGGTATTTCTCTGGCTCCTTCATTAGGGACCTTGTGCTCTGCCCAATGGATGACTGTGAGCATCCACATCTGTATTTGCCAAGCACGGGCAGAGCCTCGAAGGAGACAGCTATATCAGGCTCCTGTTAGCAGGCTCTTGTTGGCATCTGCCTAGTGTCTTGGTCACCAACAACTGAATGGATACAAAAAGTATGTGTATACTGGGAATTTATTCAGTTATACAATGGACTGACATTCTGAGGCATGACTTCATATGAACAGACCTGGTAGGAAAATCCACAGAGACAACATTTATGCTAGTGTTTGCCAGTACCTGAAAAATTACTGCTGAACTGTTGTAGAATTTCTGTTAGGGGAAATGAAAAGATTCAAAATGAATAAATGACAATCACAGGAGCACCATGAGAGTAGAGTAGTTAATGATGTTGAATGGAACACTGAAAATAGAATAGAAGAACTTGTTAAATATATATGCAGATATATTTAAGATATAAATATGTATTAAGCAGAAGTGAAAAATTAATTATGTAGTATCCTTAGTAGTGTGTTGTTAATGGGTGAGCTACATGGCATGCTATTAGGATTGATACTCTAAATAACCATTAATGGTGATCCAGAGTTTCAACCAATGAAAACAGATGCAGGAGATGAATTAATATATTCACTGAAGACACTCCATGGGACAAAACACCAGTTCAGCTCATGCTAGATGATTTTTTTTCCTCAAAAGTATTACCCAATATTTTTTATTTACATTTTATTGTGCTACCCCTTTCAGAGGACTCCATTAAAATCATTAAAGAATAATATCGAATGCATATATTTTAGATTTAGAACAAAAATTCCCAAGCTATCAGGTTGTTTATCTGTGCTGCTGTTAGTTTCCATGTGGCTTGCAATTAAATTCTTTACAATTTTACATTACAATAAGCAATCGAATTATAACACCTTAGTCGACAGGAAATGATCTATATTAATCAATGGCGTTGACCCAAACTGTCTTCTTGTCTCCCTTGAATCATTGCTCTGCTGGCCATGGCGGATATATGCATCCATACAGTCACTCAATTGTAGAGATCAAGAGGACCTACTCACTCTGTTTTAGAATGGGCAACCACATTAGGCCTTGAGCCTCAATTTCCCAGAAGAACAGTCTGAGCTTCTTGGAAAAAAGCAAAGCAAAAACAAAAACAAAAAAAAAAAAACGCAGAAAAAGGGGAGCTAATCGGCTGCTGCCCTGACATCTGGCCAGGGGCTTATAAGAGATATGGGAAATTTTTCTATAAGGAAAAGTTTCTTTTCCTCAAGACTAATCAGAGTTGTATAAATATTCCATACCATATGCTCAACTAATTCTAATGAATGTGACCTACCTATACCTGGAAAACCCCTAAACTGGTTTTTAAAAGGGCCTTCCCTTATTTTTGATGACATTTTTCTTGTGTAGTCAACCTTACGTGCTGGGTGTTTCTGCAGAATAAATGCTCTTTGTCTTTGCCAACTGTTTGAGTCTGGGGTCTTCTTTCAGTAACTGTCAGAAGCTGCTGTAAACTCAGTATGCTTCTCTTTGTGGGAAAATATAAAAGTAAAGTTATGCAAAGACACATGATGCTTTGTAGTAAAAACAGACTCTAGTAGATGTCCTGACTACCATGCTTGGCTTTTCTCTTAAAGTACACTCTTTCTACTTAAAAACATTTTAAAAAGCAATGTTCTTTGTTCTTTGGGTATATGCCTCACACTTCTTGGACTTAGCTATCACTTTTTATGATATCATTTATTTTTGTACTAATATTTACCATAGCATACTTCAAGGATCTGAGGACATAAGGTAATACCAAAGTAAGTAATTTGTAACCTTAGTATATAGTAGTCTCTGTCATTATAGTTTGTACTTGCTACATTTTATCATGGTAAAATTGTTTAATGATGATTTCTTAATTTAATACATCATTAATACAGCTCACAACAATACTACTTTTTTTGCAGATATTCACGTTGTATCTTGGATGCTAGCTTGTCTCTTGAGTCCTAGAATATTCATTATATAGCACTTTATTTTTTTTTAAAGATTTATTTATTTAATGTATATGAGTACACTGTAGCTGGCTTCAGACACCAGAAGAGGGCATCAGATCCCATTACAAATGGTTGTGAGCCATCATGTGGTTGCTGGGAATTGAACTCAGGACCTCTAGAAGACCAGTCAGTGTTCTTAACCACTTAGTCGTCTCTCCAACCGCTATACACCACTTTCAAGGATAGTTTACTATCTTTTAAGTTTAATTTTGTATCTATTTATTTTGTTTGGTGTATATGAACATTAGACTGCCTGTATATATGTGCTCTTGCATCCACGCATGATGTCCCTAGAGGCCAGAGGAGCAAATACAATATTTATGCTGGTATAGCACATGGTAATGACATCAGATTTTTCTCATCATCATTGCCTCTGCATTCTCTTCAGATAAATTTTAAAGGGGGGACTCATTATGGGAACAGGGTGATATTCCCAGACTTCAAGAAAAACATGTATGACTAGTACTTCACAAATATGTCTGGACTTACCAAGTTGTCTTGAGTGAGTGTGTTAATGTTTGATTTTAGACAATTATGCCTAGAAATAATATTTATACTCCAAGTTTACTCAGAAGCAAATGCTGATGCTGAACCTGTAAGTAGTCATTTTTAAATTACTCAATTATTTCAATTATTTACATCCCAAATGCTGCCCCTCTCCTTGCTCTACACATCCCCGCTCCCCAGAATTCTTCCCCCTCCACTTCACCTCTGAGAGGGTACCTCTCTATATTTCCCACCCTAGGTGATCAAGCCTCTGCAGGATTATATGAATCCTTATCACTAAGGCCAGACAAGGCAGCCCTCTGCTACATATGTGTTGAGTGAATCAGACTAGCCCTTATATGCTTTTTGATTGGTCGTTTAGTCTCTGGGAACTCCCGGGGTCCAGGTTAGTTGTCATTGTTGATTTTCCTATGGGGTTGCCCTCCCCTTCAGTTCCTCCCATTCTTTCCCTAACTCTTCCATTGGGGTCCCTGACCTCTACCCATTGCTTGAACTTCCATGACTAGTTTCTTACCCTTTCTAAATGGGATTGAAGCATCCTCATTTAGGCCTTCTTTCCTGTTTAACTTCTTTGGGTCTGTGTGTATCATGGGTATTCTGTACTTTTGGGGTAGTATCCATTTATCAGTGAGTACATACCATGCATGTCCTTTGGGGTCTGGGTTATCTCACTGGGGATGATATTTCCTAGTTCCAACCATTTACTTGCCAAATTCATGATTTCTTTGTTTTTAATACCTGAGTAAAGTAATATTTCATTGTGTAAGTGAGCCAATTTTTCTCTATCTATTCTTTGGTTGAGGGAAATTTTAAGAAATAGTCTGGAGATAAGGATGTTTTTAGTTCTGAGGATATACTATAAAGACAAACACCTTGAAAGAACTAATTGTTAAATAGATAGAACTTTCTAGGCCCTCTATCAAGAAGCTACTTAGAATTGTCTTCTAGGTGAAGTTGTCAGGGAGAAGCATCAACTCAATGAATCTAGTTAGAGTCATTCTATTGCGTAGTAAAATGCTGTGCTTGTCAATCAAACAAGCAGCTACAGCCTGAGAATTAGATGCACTGGCTTGAAGCAGGATATCAGGATGCTGGGAGATGCTTTGTGGCTTAATCTTTCTCTTGGGAAGCCATCATCACAATATCAGCTGATGACATCGGAGAGGGTTTCATGTAAAACATGACATGTAATAAATTCAGTAATAATGCAGCTCAAATAATTAAAACATTTTAATAATTAACTATTTTTAGAAAATATTAAGTAAATCCAAGATGTGTTTAAAAAATAAATCTAGGTACAATCAAGTATTCATGTTAAGTGACTGGAAACTTTAACTATATATAAATTCAATAACAACACAATTCATTACAAATCATTTTCTAGTTTCAATTTTATCAAACTGTTCGCCATAGTTTTTGCATTTGGATCGCTTATGGTATCCAGACTTGTGTCTCTGTATGAAGATTGAGAAGTAATTTCCATCCATTCTGTGGATGAAAAGGACAAGTAGCAATCTGGGCTGGTTATGTAATGGATGGATGAACTACATTACCCACCCCATATCACTTGCATCCATTTGTTTTCTGCAATGTGCTTGATTGCCATTTCTATGCCCCCCAACTCAAGTCAGCACCCGCCTCTGTGTTCACCTCCTTTCAAGTGATTGCTGAAAAGGAAGCAGCTGCTATTTCCAACTCTAACAAAGGCCGTGAAGCACTAACCTCAGGTTCAGATTGCAGATCTGTCACTGGGTTGCTTTCATTCTTTGTTATTTTTCTTTCTTTCTGGAAAATGACATTGTAACTCCTGCTATTTTTAAACTGTTGAAAGCTCAATATTATTTCATTATTGCTATGAGAAAGTAGTTGATAAAACAATTAATTGATATTAAAGCCAAGAACATTTATCTCAGTGTGTCTACAAAATATTAACTAAATTAATATTTATTTCAAACAAAAACTTCTAACAATTATTTTCTGCAGAACAGTGATATGATAGTCATGCATATGAAGCCTAAGACAGAAATCGTGCTGTTTGTTTAGTTTATAGTTTCAGGAATGTGAGTCATTATTCAGAAAACTGAAAGCTCATTTTGAGAGAATTCATTCCTCCATGTTTAGCATTATGGAAAATTAAGTTAATAACGTTTATGGAGAACTTGCTTACTATAATACATTGCATTAAGAAATCATGAATGTGTGATATAAGGATGGCTCAGCAGTTAAGAGCTTGATGCATATGTATAAGGACTTGAGTATGGTTCTGCAGTAAACCATGAAAATACCAAGTGGGCATGGTGGGCTGCTGTTACTACAGCAGTTATAGTGGGAATGCTGATTGCCAGTTATATGCTATATAGGAGATGGAGATAGGGCATTGTCAGAATAACCTGGTTCACAAGACAACCACAGTGCAGATCTCTATGTGTTATTGAGAGGACCTGGCCTCGATGAATAAGGTGGAAGACCATAGAAAACAATTCCTTATGTGGACCTTGGGTCTCTACATGCATTCACACACACACACACACACACACACACACACACACACACACACACACACTTGGGTGTCCTGCATACTTATGCTCATATCTGCATTAATACATGCACATAATATAGTCATGAAAAGTGGATATAAAAGGAAATCATAAATGTTATATTTCTTCATCATCTAAAAGACACGTTGCTATCATAGCCTCTATGTACATGGTTTCTTTGAAACACGATGCTTGGCTCCTGGTGACTGGGATTTATACATTTCCCCAAAGGATCAGTCCAGTGCCATAGATGGATGCAGGCATAGTGAGCTAAATGAATATTTCTTTTTATAATCCTCTGTTATATATTATTTCCCTAGTTAGTAAGCTAACTCTGGTTCATTTGATTATCAGCAAACTGAGCACTTGTTTTAAGACTCTAAAAAGTATCATATACTGTTGGATTACAAATGCAGATCTTGATTTTCTTACAGATCTGTACTCTGGAAATCTAAAATACAAGTACTAGCAAAGTTAATTTTCAAGCCTTTATCCTTGACTAGTAGATGGTGCTTGCTCATCTATGTGTACATCTCTGGCATCTGTATGAGGACACTGGGTCTTTTGGTAGTCCTGATTTATTCAGTACACTGTTTAAAGCAAGCAGAAAAGTGCCAAATCCAGAATGAATACCTCTTTCTCCGTCTCTGTCTCTGTCTCGGTCTCGTCCCTCTCCCTCTCCCTCTCCCTCTCCCTCTCCCTCTCCCTCTCC
>NC_034591.1:91987781-92004026 GCF_900095145.1 Mus pahari
CTCCCTCTCCCTTTCCTTCTTGCTCTCTACCTCTCTCCCTCTCCCTCTTCTTCTCCTCCCTCTCCCTTTCTCTCTCCTTCCTCTCCCTCTCCCTCTCCTTCTGTGTATAGTGTGAATTTTTGTTGCTGTGTGTGTATATCAATATGATTGTGTGTATGTACATATTTGAATGTTCTTCTCTTTGTGTGATAGTATAGGCCTGTGTGTATCATGTGTGCACATGAGTGTTCATGTTCATATATTTGTATGCATGCATGTGTGTGCCACTGTGAGAGTGAGTATGTATGTATGTATGTATCTATATATGTATGTGTATACATTCATGTGTGTCTTTGTGTGACTATGTGTTCATGTGTGTGAATGTGCTATTTGTGCATGTGATACATGTTTGTAATTGCATGTTTGTGTGTGTGCATGTATGTGTGTGTGTGTGTGTGTGTGTGTGTGTGTGTGTGTGTGTGCATGTTTGAGGCAGAGGGTCAGAGGAATGGGAGATTTGAGAGAACAATGTGAAACATGTAAGCTGGAGATTTACTACTTCTCCCTGTTCCAGGCACTTCCTTCCCATTCACGCCTTACCCCTTTCTCCACTTTGTATGCCTCTCTTCACCATTCACATCTCTGCTTCCTTTTCAGAACAACATCTGCCCTCTTCAATTTGTAGTAGAGAATTTTGAATATGGTATTATTTATTTACATGATGTAAACACTAAAGGAATGTTGACTGGAGGTGGTGTGGAGCATGAGGTCATTATCCAATTAATGTCATGTTTTATGATAAAATGTTGGGTTGTCTTAAAATTGAATTAAGGTGTTTTAGTAAAGCACTTTAATCATGATATTCAACACAGAAAATCAAAGCCTTAGAGGAGAACTGGCATGTGCTTGATATTTCTTTCCCTTCTTGAACAGATGCAGAGACTTTAGGTGGGTGGTATTCAGTGCTGCTATAAACACGACTCACAAACATATAGAGCAAAGTCCAAATTAAAAATTTTATATGAAACTGAGCAATCTGTCCATAGACTTAGCAATGAGATGAGAATATATAAATGTCAAGAGGTTTTTTTTTTTTTTGTCAAAGTTGGCTCCAAAGTCATAAACAAAGGCAAAGACATCAATTATGAACATGCCATTGGAAGATAATTTCCTATAATGTGAAAAAAACAATAAAAAAATATAGTATCCTGGATTTCATCATTCAAAAAGACAATGTTCTGGCAGTGAGATGTATGATAAGAAAGAATCAGATAAAACAACATTTCTGAAAAAGTTTACTCTACCATGAAGGGGAATCATGTTACTTTATTTATTTTGAACAATAAAAACAGAAACATTTGGCATTTAGTTTGCTTCTTGATGGATTCAGAGGAAACAGCAATTTTGGAAAAGGGACAACTGATCATAAAACCATGATTTCTGGAGAATGAAGCAAACGCAGAAGATGGCTGCTAAGTGAAACCGCACACTCTGTCAAGACAAGGAAAAACTGTATCAGTACTGAAGGCGAAGACAATAGTTACTGGATTTATTGGTAAAGCTGGTACAGCTTTTGGAGGACAACAGCTGGCAAAGTTGATGAAAAATACATAATTTATAATTCAAGGAATTCAAAGAGCAGGTTTAGGGCTGCTAAGTAATTTATTTCATATGACAAAAATTTCTATTAACTTCAAGATAGTATCATGCATGCATACGTGTCTCTCTCTCTCTCTCTCTCTCTCTCTCTCTCTCTCTCTCTCTGTGTGTGTGTGTGTGTGTGTGTGTGTGTGTCTGTGTGTGTGTGTGTGTGTGTGTGTTAGCAACTTAGGGAAGGAAATGGTTCCTGTTTCCAAATCACACTCCACCACAGGGTAGAAACTCAAGGAAGGAATTCAAAGGCAAAAATCATGGAACAATAATTTCTGTCTCATAAAGCATCCCCTGTCTAGGGATGGTATCACCCACAGTGGGCTAACCAATTAATAATCTAGACAATCAGTTCCTCACAGCAAATACTGCAGGGCAATCTGAAGTGCGCAGTTCCTCTATTCAGACTTCCTTCTCTGGTGACTTGATATTGTATCAAGTGGCATGCAAGTCTACTACGAGGCTGTAAGTCAACAAGTTTCAATGAACTTCTTTGTGCAATTCTACCAAAAGTGGGAATATAGAGCTTTGTGGAGAAGTCTGGCTTGACATGTGAGTGGTGTGATTCAAGACCAGTTATGTGTTAAGTGAGTTACTAGAGAGTCAGCACTGGACATCTCCCCATTCTGGAAGAAAAACAATAATTAAACAGAATATGCTAGTACTTCTCAAGACTAAAATCTGACTTGGGAATTTACTGAAAGGATCCATAACAGCCAGAAAAGTTATTGCATTGTAACTAGAATTTATTACAGAGAAAAGACAGAGGTCCAAACTAGCAAAGGACAAGATTTATGAGGCAATTTCCAGAAGATTCCAAGAGTCAATGTTCATGTCTGCCTATCTCAGTGGAGTTTCAGAGGAATGTGCTTTAGTCGCCCAGCCAAGGTATGTGACAACACATATACAATGATGCCATGTGGGGAAGTCATTTACATCTTGAGGAATAGTCACATAAACATTCAGCATCCACAAGGCTGACCTCAGGTACTCAAAAGTTAATGTTCATCACCAAATGGAAAACAGGTTAGTATTCATCACAAATCACACTGTTAGGATAAGTTCAGGTCAGAATAGTAGCACACACCTGGCTTCAGGCTCTTGTCAGGTAGAACAGGACTTGGGGATTATTAAGCCAATGGTGGTCACAGAGGATGATTTCTACCCTAGAGAGAACATTGATTGAAGGCATTTTTGAGGGTGTGATGCAGTTTACTATTGCTTTAATTATAATGAGAAGAGTGTCCAGTGAGTTCTTTCAGAAGATACAACCACTGTGTTGAGGAGGAGGGAGGAGACAGGGAGGAGACAGGGAGGAGACAGGGAGGAGACAGGGAGGAGACAGGGAGGAGACAGGGAGGAGACAGGGAGGAGACAGGGAGGAGACAGGGAGGAGACAGGGAGGAGACAGGGAGGAGACAGGGAGGAGACAGGGAGGAGAGAAAGGTAGGCACTCATCAGAGTTTGCTACAAAACTCTATTGTTCCTACTTTATTAAGCTTATATAAAAGATTTATTTTACCTTTAATTATGTGTACATATATAAGTTTGTACACATAAAAGAAGATGTCCGGGTAGACCAAATGATAAATTAGGAAGATTAGGTAAATATTCTATTATTTTGATGGTTATTTTAGGTTTTATTAAAAAACATATACACATATTTTTACCAACAGGAATAAATTAGTTACATCTTCACCTTTTTGATAATGGATTATTATTCTCATACCTGTTCCAACTAGGGATGTCTTAATCACATTGTTACACATTGTCACTGTATTTATAAAAGCAGAGGGGAAAGGTGTCATTAGAACTGGATTAGGAAAGAATAATGTAGTGTTTATCATTGGTTGTCACCTTGGCAGGAACTTTTATCAACTGAGCAGCATATCTCTGAGCATGTCTGTAATGGCCTTTGTTGTAAGGATTACTGAAGGGGAGCCTCTCTTCAGAGTTTATAGTACTTCTTGAGGTGACTAACCTATGAGAAAGCTCAAAGGAGAAGGTATGTGTGCATATATGTATTTACCCTGCCTGTCCTCACTTTCTGTATTGAGGATGTTCTGTTGCTGCTATCATTTGCTTATATCGGAATCCAGCTTCATTCAAAGAAGACTGAAGACAAATTGCACTAGAGGAATCCTCAAGAATCTCAACATCAATTTGTAATTGCTGAGGCTTCCAACTTTATGAAAGGAGCAGATAGCAAATTCTGCTGTGAAGAAAGCTACTGTTGGACTATCAAGCATGCATCATGTAGCTCAACTTCATAAACCCTATATATATATATTACTATACAATATATTATATCTTATATTGACATAATTTACATAATATATTGTATTATATTTGTCTATAATATATAACATTATATAATTGTATAAAGCATACTGCATGGTATATATTTAAATACATATAATATACTATATATGTATACGTATATATATTCAGTCTACTTCTCTTCCTCTAGAGAACTCTGTCAAATATATCTAAATATTACTAATAGAAATTTGGTTAAAGTAAACAAAGGCAATGCTCTGATAACTAATGAGAATATTCAAGGCCCATTTTCCACCACACTTATGACTAAGATCTATGGTCCATTAACAATACAGCTGCAGCTGTTTGCATCTGCTTCTTAGAACCATTCATGGTTGGTAAAACAAAACAAAACAAAACAAAACAAAACAAAAAACCAAAAAAAAAAAAAACCATGTATTAGCTTTTGTTATATGCACTGTTTATGACTTATCCACATTTTCTTAGGCCTTACCATTTCAGAATATAGTGGGTCCAACTGTCACTCCCTTGCAGTCTTACTCTGCGGACTCCAATATTCACTATCTACTATCAAAGCTGCTCAGAAGAGCTCAAAATTGGTTCCTCAAAATAATGATCAACAAATTATTGACAAAAATGATATATAAAAACCTCAATTTACTTGTACCTTATTTGCAGTAATGCTGAAGTATGTATTTATACCCATGTCCCTGGGTCCCCAGGAAGGTTTGTTTTCCCAGTAGTAACTGGTGTGTAAGTTGCTCATTAGTTTCTATCCTTCCTTGTCTGATTTCCTCAGAATCCTCTGTTTCCCAAGATCTTTTCTCTGTGTTGGTATAAATTTTCAGGAAGAATGCATGCAGACACAGAAGGCAACTTGGATAATATATTCTGGAGTTTGGGAATAATTTAGTCTATTTTTCCCAATTAAAAAAACTACTTGAAACAATAGCTTTGGTCATTCTGCTTTTAATATTAAGAACTAAATAGCAAGTTCTAGAACAAAGTCGGGTCACAAGGATCAGTGTATAGACTCTGAAACTCATGCACACACAAAAAATGTATGTTCAAACATTTATAGAACATAGGAATGCTTGATAAATGTAAAATTGAAGTTAAAGGTGGCACAGAGTATCATCTGATTGTATCTTAAAGAGCATTCACATACAGTGTACACTTAACATTAATATTCCACATACCAAGAGAATATTAGTTCTGTCATAGAGTCAATGTATTATACAATAACTTCTTCCTATAATTGTTCTCTCTGCAACCTGTCTCTATAAAACTGTCCCTGTAAAAACAGCCTCTGAAGTTCACAAACTGAACCAACTCCACTGCACTGCCTCTCCACTCAGTGACTCAAATGAGCTCACTGACTAGGACACACAGATCGGCTTGCCTCTGTCTCCTGAGTTCTGGGGTAAAAGGCATGTACCATCACATCTGAACCTAAGCTTTTCTTTTCAGCACCTGAAACTAGATGTATGCCAAACTGGCCTGGAATTTAGAACTCTGCTTGCCTCTGTCTCCTGGGATTAAAGGCATGTCTGTAAGACACCCAGAGTATACAGATTTAGGGGTTCTTTTGATGTGATCCTTTGCTAGAGTAGCCATGTTGTTGAGTTACAATTCCTCTACATTATCACCACCATAGCAACTAATAACCATCTATATTTCCAGTTTTGGGGATCAGATGCAATTTTCTGGCCTCTGATGGGACCAGGCATGCACATGGGACAGAGACATATGTGTTGCCAAAGCACCATACACATAAAATTAAATATTTTTAAAAGAAAGGATGCCATTGTTTAGATTTTTTTATGTGTTTCCATATAAAGTTCAAGATAGTTTAAGATAATGGAGAAACTCATTCCTATTTTGATAGATACTGAACTGAATCTTCAGATCATTTTTTAAAAAAATATTTTGATTTCTCCAGTCTGTGAATGTAGACTTCTTTGTATTTGTTGGTTTAGTTTGTTTGTTTTGTTCATAGGTTTATTAGTTTCTATTTGGGTCTTTTAATTTTTTCTGGCAGGTCTTTCACTTTTTCAGGTGAAAATTATTCCAAATTATCTTCTGAAGATACTAAATTCGGGAATCTCTCTTATTTCTTTTTCAGACCATTGTTGGTGCATAAAATCTACTAATAATGTATCCTACACTTGTTTATCGGTTTTGTTATTAGTTCTAATCATTTCTTGTTGAAATCTTTGGAGGTTTCTAACTGCAGGACCTGGCTACCTGCAAGAACTGAAATCCTTACTCCCTTCTTTTCCAGGCGCTTGCCCTTTGTGTTATTGTTCTTGCTTTTCTGTCCTTTCTAGGGTGACATTGTCATGCTTCTCAAATCCTAGACCTCAGAAAGCTTTCAGTTTCTTCCATTCATTTTTATGATAGACGCTGACTTATAAAATATGAGCTTTCTTATGTCAAAAATATTTCCGTGTACCACCAAAAGGCTTCAGTGTTTGCATAGTACCCACAGGTTCAGTTTTACTAAGAGCTTTTTATTTGTATCTATTAAATGACCACACATTCTTTTTTCACATGTTTGCTATAATGAATTATGTTTATGTGTTTGTAGGCAAATTGATATCTTTGTACAATTATGATGAAACCCACTTGGCCATGCACACAATGTCTTTAATGTGATTTTAATGTGATTTTGAATTGTTTTTTGGTTTATTTGATGAAGATTTTTATGACATTGACCAGTAGCTTACTTTTCTTGGTACTATGCCAATATTTGTTATCACAGCAATGTGCACAAGATAGTTCGTCATCTACAACTTTTTAGGAACAATTTAAGAAAAATTGGCATTTTTCCATGTTAAAATACTTGATAAGCCTCAGTAGTGAATCTATAGGAATTTCTTTGATGAGAAATTTCTGAAGATGTACACCTGTTGTTAATAGCTGTTTTTTAAAGTTTCTATGTGGTATATATATATATATATATATATATATATATATATATATGTATATGTGTGTGTGTGTGTGTGTGTATACATATGCATGTGTACTTATTCATTTATTTATTATGTATATATTTGAGTGTTTTTGTGTGTATGTTTGTATTTATGTATATATATGATGTTTGCAAGTGTGTGTGTGTTTTATATGGTGCCAGGCCTTCTGAACACAGAAGAGTTCACTGAGCCTTTAGAAGTTGATGATTTGTTGTTATAGAAGGTATGTGTGTGTGTGTGTGTGTGTGTGTGTGTGTGTGCCTGTTTGTCTACGTGTCCAAAACTTTCCACTTCTTCTAAGTTATAAAGATGGTTACTGTTTAGTTTCATAATAATTTCCATGATGCCAAAACGGGCCTATCATGACTGTCCCCTGAAAGACCCAACAAGCACCTGAAAGTGTCAGACACAGATATTTACACCCAACCAATGGACAGAAGCTGCTGACCCCTTTGGTTGAATTAGGAAAAAGCTGGAAGAAGCTGAGAAGTGTGAAACTTTAGGAGGATGAGAAGTCTCAATTAACCTGGCCCCCGAGATCTCTCAGACATAGGACCACTAACCAGGCAGCAAACACCAGCTGATATGACACCGCCAACACATATACAGCTGAGGACTTCCAGGGTTAGACTCAGTCAGAGAAGATGTACCTAACCCTCAAGAGACTAAAGGCCCCAGAGAGTGGGTTAGTCTGGTGAGGTGGGGAGTGTGTGAGGCAGGGACATTCTAGTAGAGATGGGGTGGAGATGAGGTATGGAACAGTCAGAGAGTGGACCAGGAGAGGGATAAAATCTGGACTGAAAAAAAAAAAAACAAAGAAAAAAAAAGAAAATATAATTTCAGTGATGCAATTGTGGTACCAACTGTAACATCTTTGTAATTTAGTTTTGAATTTTACTTTTTAATTTTATTTACTGAAGCCTTTTTATGATAATCTACTTGTTGGTTTTTCCTTGCTGATATTTTGTATAACTTGTTAATTCTATTTTATTAATTATTTCTGTTTACTTTTCTTCTTTACTTCTTCTAATTTTCGGTTTGATCTGCTCCTTAAGATTCATGAGAGACAATTTCATTAAGCTCATCCTGCATTTTCCTTGGGTGCTGTTTTTCTGGTTTTGTCTCATGTTCTATAGTTTTAAATGCTATTTTCATATTTGTCTCAAGATATTTCCAGGATACTTAATGCTTGGTAATTTAACAGAATCAGAAAGAAATGAAAATATGATCTTCTCTGTGATTTCAGTGGAGGGCCTCAAGGTCCCCAGAGGATTCACCACGCTGCAGGCACCCAGCACACCCAGAATCTTGAGATCACTGGTGAGTGGAACGCAATATCAGTTCCACAAAACCCAGAGGGTCTTGTGCTAGCAGCAACAGGGTCAAAGGACAAAGGCAGGCCCTAGCACACCCAGAATCTTGGGATAACTGAGACCAGACTATGCAGGAGAGCATGTGGGCGACAGAAGCAGCAGAGCTTATTGGACAGGGTCCCTTCAGGCTTTCATCCTCAGCCAGGAGATAGAGCAGACCCCAGACCCCTGGATACCTTCCCTACCAGAGGAAAGTCGGCCTCCGGGGAGGGCTCTGACCCCAGGAATCAGGAGGTGGATCTGAACTCCAGACTTCTGGGCATCTTCCCTGCAAGAGGAGAGCTTGCCTGCAGAGAATGTTCTGACTACTGGGAAGCAGGAGAGAGTTGGTCTCCCAGGAGTGCTGACAGAGGCTAAAGAATCAGAGGAGGAACAAGCTCCAACTAGAAACAGCTAGGACATGTAACACCAGAGATTACCAGATGGCAAAAGGCAAATAAAAGAATCTTACTAACAGAAACCAAAACCACTGGATATCATAAGAGCCCAGCACGCACACCACAGCGAATCCTGGATACCCCAACACACCCAAAAAAGCAAGATTCAGATCTAAAATCATATCTCAGAATGCTGGTAGAGGATTTCAAAAAGGGCATTAATAACTCACATAAAGAAATACAGGAGAACTCTGCTAAACATGTAGAAACCCTTAAAGAGGAAACACAAAAATCCCTCAAGGAATTACAGGAAAACACTGCTAAACAGGTAGAAGACGTTAAAGAGCAAACACAAAATTCCTTAAAGAATCACAGGAAAACACAACCAAAGAGGTGATGGAATTGAACAAAACCATCCAAGATATAAAAATGGAAGTAGAAACAATAAAGAAAACCCAAAGGGAGACAACTCTGGAGACAGAAACCCTAGAAAAGAAATCAGGAAACATAGATGCAAGCATCAGCAACAGAATACAGGAGATGGAAGAGAGAATCTCAGGTGCAGAAGATTCCATAGAGAACATGGACATAGCAATCAAAGAAAATGCAAAATGAAAAAAGATCCTAACCCAAGACATCCCGGAAATCCAGGACACATGAGAAGACCAAACCTATGAATAATAGGAGTAGATGAGAATGAAGATTTTCAACTTAAAGGACCAGCAAATATCTTCAACACAGTTATATAAGAAAGCTTCCTGAACCTAAAGAAAGAGATACCCATGCACATACAAGAAGCATACAGATGTCCAAATAGAGTGAACCAGAAAAGGAATTCCTACCGACACATAATAATCAAAACAAAAAAGCACAAAATAATATAGAATATTAAAAGCAGTAAGGGGAAATGGTCAAGTAACATATAAGGGCAGACCTACTAGAATTATACAAGACTTCTCTCCAGAGACTATGAAAGCCAGAAGATTCTGGACAGATGTTATACAGACCCTAAGAGAGCACAAATGCCAGCCCAGGCTACTATACCCAGCAAAACTCTCAATTACCAAAGATGGAGAAACCAAGGTATTCCATGACAAAACCAAGTTCACACAATATCCTTCCATGAATCCAGTCCTTCAGAAGATAATAATGGAAAAACACCAACACAAGAACAGAAACTATACCCTAGAAAAACCAAGAAAGTAATCCTTCAACAAACCTAAAAGAAGACAGCCACAAGAACACAACCCCAACTCTAACAACAAAAAATAACAGGAAGCAACAATTACTTTTCCTTAATATCTCTTAATATCAATGGACTGAATTCACAAATAAAAAGACATAGACTAACAGACTGGCTACATCAACAGGACCCAACTTTTGGCTGCTTACAGGAAACCCACCTCAGGGAAAAAGACAGTCACTACCTAAGGGTAAAAGGCTGGAAAACAATTTTCCAAGCAAATGGTCAGGAGAAACAAGCTGGAGTAGCCATTCTAATATCGAATAAAATCGACTTCCAACCCAAAGTTATCAAAAAAGACGAGGGGCACTTCATACTCATCAAAGGTGAAATCTTCCAAGATGAACTCTCAATTCTGAATATCTATGTGCCAAATGCAAGCGAATCCACATTAATTAAAGACACTATAGTAAAGTTCAAAGCACATATTGTACCTCACACATTAATAGTGAGAGACTTCAACACCCCACTGTCATCAATGGACAGATCCTGAAAACAGGAACTAAACAGAGACACAGTGAAACTAACAGAAGTTATGAAGCAAATGGATTTAACAGATATCTACAGAACATTTTATCCTAAAACAAACAATACACCTTCTTCTCAGAACCTCATGGTACATTTACACAATGGAGTGCTGTGCTACTCAGTAGCTTGTGCTATTCACAAGTTAAAAACCATGAATTCATGAAATTCTTAGGCATATGGATGCATGTGGAAGATATCATTCTGAGTGAGGTAACCCAATCACAAAAGAACACACATGATATGCACTCACTGATAAGCAGATATTAGCCCAGAGACTTAGAATATCCAAGATACAATTTGCAAAACACATGAAACTCAAGGAGAAGAAAGACCAATGTGTGGATACTTTGCTCCTTCTTAGAATGGGGAACAAAATACCCATGGAAGGAATTACAGAGTCAATGTTTGGAGCTGAGATGGAAGGTAAGACCATCTAGAGACTGCCCCACCTGGGGATCCATCCCATATACAGCCACCAAACCCAGACAGTATTGCATACGATAGAAAGATTTTGCTGACAGGACCCTGACATAGCTCTCTCTTGTGAGTCTATGCCAATGCTTGGCAAATACAGAAGTAGATGCTCACAGTCATCTATTGGATGGAACACAGGGCCCCTAATGAAGGAGCTAGAGAAAGTACCGAATGAGCTAAAGAGGACTGCAACCCTATAGGAGGAACAATGATATGAACTAAGCAGTACTCCCCAGAGCTGTGCCTCTAGTTGCATATGTAGCAGAGGATGACCTTCTCGGCCATCAATGAGAGCAGAGGTCCTTGGTATTGCAAAAATCATATGCTCCAGTACAGGGGAATGCCAGGGCCAGGAAGTGGGAGTGGGTGGGTTGGGGATTAGGGCAGGGTGGAGGGTTTAGTGGGCTTTGGGATAGTATTTGAAATGTAAATTAAGAAAATATCTAATTAAAAAAAAAGAAAGAAAATTCCAAAACTCTCTTTAGTTATTCTTATTCATGAGATTTATACCTTATGACATTTAATTTACTTTTCAATATTTATACCTTTCAATTTGAGGAATTCCTGCTTGGGCAAGGAAATTACTCAGCAAAAGAAGAACTTGCTCCACAACCATGAAGACCTGAGTTCAAGTTTCCAGCATCCAAAAAACATTACAGGTGGCTACAACTGCATGTAATCCCAGTGCTGGCGACAGTGAAAAACCAGGAGGGTGGCTGGGGCTTGATGACTACCAGTAGAACTCTCATACAAAATATATGAGTGAGTGTAGGAGACAGTTATAGAGTAGGGCAGAGTATAGTCTCTGTCTCTGTCTCTGTCTCTGTCTCTGTCTCTGTCTCTGTCTCTCTGTCTGTCTGTCTGTCTGTCTGTCTGTCTGTCTGTCTCTCTCTCTCTCTCTCTCTGTCTCTCTCATTTGGTGAAAATACATTCTGTTATCTTTTGTTAGATTGGGTATATCTTTACTCCTTCAGTTTTAAAAGATAGTTTTACGAGCGAATATCTTCTCTTGTAGATCATATAGGACATCATGAATTTTGCAGGCAAATGAATTGAACTAGAAAATATCCTAAGTGAGATAACACAGATCCAAATGGACATGCATGGTATGTACTCACTGATAAGTGGATATTAGCCAAAAGACACAGAATACTTAGGAGACAACTTACAGATCTTAAGAAGTATAACAAACAGAAATGCCCAAGTGAGAAGGCTTCAACCCCACATAGAAGGGGGGGGAGGATATAATCAAGGGAGGGAGAAAAAGGAAGGGAGTGACAGAGGTGGAAGAAGGGAGAGGGAGGGGAAAAGGAGAACAGCATCAGATATGGGGAGAGGGTATAGGTTAGAAGTCCAGAAGGTAAAGAGAATAAATGGAAATAAGCAGCCGTGGGAAGTGGGATGTGGGGGACCCTCTAGAGAGTACCAGAGACCTGGGAGGTGAGACACTCTCAGGACTCATTAGGGAATGACCTTAGTCAAGATGCCCAAAACTGGAGAAAGAAAACTCGAAAAGTCTACCCTGTAGGTAGACAAGGCCTCAAGTGGAGGGACAGGGTTACTAACCCACAGTCAAAATTCCTGACCTAGAATTGTTCCAGCCTAAAAGAACTGCAGAGACAAAAATGGAGAAGAGACTGAAGGAAAGGTGGTCCTTCATTCCAGCTTGGGATTCATCTCATGGATGAGTCAGTAAGGCTGACACTACTATGCTATGATATATTTACAGATGGGATCTTGGCATGGCTGTCCTCAGAGAAGCCCTACCAGCAGCTGAGACAGAAGCTGAGACTTACATCAAACCATTGGACTGAAATAGGGGACTCCTATGGTTGAATTAGGGGAAGGATTGAAGAAGCTGAAAGGGAGAGTGACCCTATAGGAAGGAAAACCAGGAGACTCAACCAACCCAGATGCCAGGGAGCACCTAGAGATTGAGCCAACTAGAGACTGAGGCCCATGGGATGTATGTATGTAGTGGGCTTAAAAAGATGTGCTTAATCCTAGAGATCCTTCACACCCCAGGGATGGGGGAAGTCTGGTCATGGGGAGAGCACCCTTTCAGAGGCAAGGTGGAAGAGGAATGGGATGAGGACCTGTGGAAGGGAGGGATTGTGGGGGGGGGGGGCAATGACTGAAATGTAAGTACATAAAATAATTTAAATAAAAAGATAGTTTTGTGGGCAGTATAATCTCATATGTAGCTTTTTAAATTTACTGCAGGAATCTCATGCTATTATCTTCTGGACAACAAAGCTTCTAAGAAGTTGACTGGTGAATTGAGACATCCTTATGTGTTATTCGTTGCCTATCTCTTCCTTTTGAGCTTTTCCTTTAAGCTTTGAGAGATCAATTATAACAGCAAAGTTGAGTTTGGGTTCATTAACTATATTTTCTTTCCTTTCTGGGTGGTTTATTTAACAACAATAACATATTGTGTAGTTAAATAACTTCTTGAAACTCAACATGCTTTTTAAAAGATGATCCCATTTAGCTTGACTAATTACAGAATTAATTGTGGTTATTCACAGAAGTGACTGTAATTACTTAAGTGTACAAACATGGTACACATATGAATCATGTTTGCAAACGATATTCATTTATATGAGGGAGATTATTATCATAGATTTGTGTTTTCTTCTTTTTCCAATGGTTTAACACGTCTTATTTCCTAACACGTTTCTACATCAGGGGATCTGTAAACCCCAGGGCCTTCTGAGTAAAATAATGGAAAACAATAACCACATTGAAGTAAGGGACACAATTCACAGGAACTACTTTTTTTTTTTTTTTTTTTTTTTTTTTTTTTTTTTTTGGATACCTAAAATAGTAGGAGATAGCTGACTGACCTACTTTAAAATTTTAGCTGGAAGACTCAAGAAAATCAGGGAAAGGTGAGATGCTTACAATTAGAGCTTATTATTGGGAAACAGTGTGGGTTAAGTGGGTGGGTAGGGGAGCAGGGTTGGGGGAGGGTATAAGGGACTTTCAGGATAGCATTTGAAATGTAAAGGAAGAAAATATCAAATAAAAAATTGAGAGAGAGAGAGAGAGAGAGAGAGAGAGAGAGAGAGAGAGAGAGAGAGAGAGAAAGAGAGAGAGAGACAGCTGCAGGAGCTTACTCAAACACTCTCCAGGTGTTTATTCTATGTAGAGTTAGAGGCTTCAATAATCCTTCCTTGGTTTCAGAATATGCCTAGATTGTTTTGAACTGTAGATGTTCATGTGATACTTTGAATCCAGAGCCCTTATGAGACAGAATATCCAGGAAGTTGTAACTGTTTATCTAGCTGATCTCAGAATTTCTTCTTTCAATAAGTCAAGCCAGTACTTCAGGTCTTAAATAACTTATCCCAAACCACATTTAAGTGTGGTTTTAAAGCCTGCTGACAGGTTATCCTAGGACATATGTCATTGTAGTTACTTAAGGCATTACTGACAAGAAATCAAGGGCAAAGTGCAGACCATTTTAGGAAAAAAAAATATTTGCTGGGTATGGGAATCTAGAATGAGACTGATCCCTTCCAACTGTCTTCACTTGATGCAGCTGGCTTAGAACCGATTTCCAAGGGAGGGTTTTAAAATTTATGCATCAGATTAAAAATATATGTAGCATGAAATGTGGAATTTAGTAAAATTTGATGAAGAAATAATATTTGAGACTTTATTTTAAATTTTAAAATTTCATCATTGACTGCAAACAAATACATCAATGATGTAATTCTTTAAAGTTCAGAGGAAAAGTAAACTGTCCAGACTAACATAACATAGATTTAAAAATGAATTATTGTTAATTAAGCAATGAGTTACATAACCTTATACATAGTTATTACCAAAATAAAATATATCATTTTGGCTTTCAAAATGAAATAAATAACTTAGTTTAAAGATGATACTATTTTTAGACTGATGTTTTTAATTTCAAATGAAAACCCACATTAGAATAAATAATCACAGGAATTATTTTATCCAAAGCCCCAAAATATACTTTAAAGGAGGCTTTTTAAAATAAAGACCTGTTGAGAAAACTGTTAATGTAATGCTGATCTAAATGCAAACAGTGGAGCTAGATTCATATATCTTGCCTTGCACAAGTAGTAATTTTTAAAAAGAGGTTGAAGACATAATATGAGACCTGAAATGTTTAAAGTGCTACAGGAAGACCTAGATTATACAATTTAAACACAGGAAAGAGTTTTCTGAGAAGGTCATCATATCACAGAAAATAATCTCAGTAACTGACAGGTGATAATAACTTAGATGAAACGATCAAAAGCTCATCATATCACAGGAAATAATCTCAGTAACTGACAAGTGAGAACAACTTAGATGAAACAATCAGTAGAGTAAGTACATAATCTATAAAATGGGATGAAATTTTTGCTAGCTTTTCCAAATGAGAGTTAATAACTAAAACATAAGAAGAACTCCAAAAATTCAACATAAAGATCAATTCATCCAATAAATTATTGAAGTAATGGAATTAATAACACTAAATAAAATTTAATAATACAAATGACCAGTAAATAACTTAAGAAATGGTCAATATGCTTAGCCTTTTGGGGCAATATAAATTGAACTTATTTTGAAATTTCTTTTCATTTCAAATACAATGGCTAACCCCCAAATCAGAGAATAAGTAATACAGAGAAGGGTGCGTGGGGATGTGGGAGGATCTGAGAGGAGTTGGGAGAGGGGGAAACCAGGATCATATTTTACTGTATTAACTTTTTTGAATACAAATTAGAAAAAGAAAAAAAAGCAAAGTAAATGCTGGGAAGGATGTGAGGAAAATACAACCCCTATCCACTGTCGATGAAAATGGAAAGAAACAACTACAGCCCAGCTGTAAACCATTATGAAAAATCACAAAATCTTAAAGATGAATAAAAAGCCACTATTTCTGTTTTGGGTGTCCAAATCCAAATGTCTCTAATTCTTACTACAGGGATGCTTGTACAACCATTTACACTGGGCTAAGAACTGGGGCCAGTGATGAACAGAAAATCAAATGTTGTACTATACATCCAATAATATTTCATTCAGCTGTAAGGTAAATGAGGAAGTAATGAAATTTTGGGAGAAAACTTTCTGGGAATGAATGGAACCAGAAAGTGTTATGTCAAAAAATATAAACCAGACTGAGACAAAATAACGTATGTTTCCCAGAATTATGTATTTTTCAGTTGAATGTGTGTGTGTGTGTGTGTGAGTGTGTGTCTGTGAGTGAGAGAGAGAGAGAGAGAGCGAGAGAGAAAGAGAGAGAGAGAGAGATACATGGGTGGTCTGAGGCCACTGGCACAAATAAAGCAAAGGTCGGCCTAGTCAGGCCTCAGTAGTAGAAGATGTGCTTAATTCTAGAGAGA
>NC_034591.1:92004526-92053638 GCF_900095145.1 Mus pahari
ATGGACTTCATTGTCATTGAATGTTTGTTTCAGCATCAATCAGTTGTTTTGATTTTAATAAGATCTAATTATTTGTATTAAAAGTATGAAAAAACAAAAAAACAAAAAAAAAAAAAAAAAAAAAAAAAAAAAAAAAAAAGAAGAAAAAAGACAACAAAATACAGGCTATATTAAGTAATAATAGTGGGGTTTGCAGGGTAGAGAGAAGGGACCAAGCAAAGTTATCAGTAGAATGGCTAATTGC
Organism: Mus pahari; assembly: GCF_900095145.1. Classification (NCBI taxonomy): domain Eukaryota; kingdom Metazoa; phylum Chordata; class Mammalia; order Rodentia; family Muridae; genus Mus; species Mus pahari. The sequence continues at coordinate 92,004,771 of NC_034591.1, forward strand.
ACAATATATCTATATATCTGAAAAGCTTTAAGGAAGAATATATAATTATAAAATATCTATAGAAAACATATAAAACAAAACATAAATCATGCTATTAACATAGTTTTCTTTGGACTGAAAAGATGGCTGAGCATTTAAGAGCACTGAGTACTCTTCTTGAGAGTTCAATTCCCAGAAACCACATGCTGGCTCACTACCATATATAATGTGAGCTGGTGCTCTCTTCTAGTGTGTCTAAAGACAGCTACAGTATATTAATATACATTAAATACATTATATACTTTTAAAAGTTCAGTTTTATTCATAGACAAAGTGATGAAATCAGAGCCTTGATGCATAAATCCATGAAGTAGTTTTTTATCAAACCAGAGCATGAACTGGGAACACACTGGCTATATTCTGACCACACTGGTTTAGCCAATACAAGATTGTGTTTGTGTTCAGTATAAGCCTAATCCCACTGTTGACTCTTTCAAGGAAGACACCAATCTTCTCACTGGTCACTGCTTCTTTCTAGTTTGTGGCTGTTTTCTCACAACATCTGATGGAATTTTGTTTACATATATCCACATTCCAGGCCACATAAAATGGGTATAGGAAAACCAAAGAGGCTAAGACTGTTTCAACTTAAGACACATTAAGAAACATAAAATTATGTCCTGTTTTCTCAAATACAGTATTTTAGTGAAAATATTTAAAAATAGACTTTTTGGGGGGGGCAGGGTTTTCGAGACAGGGTTTCTCTGTATAACCCTGGCTGTCCTGGACCTCACTCTGTAGACCAGGCTGGCCTCAAACTCAGAAATCTGCCTGTCTCTGCCTCCCAAGTGCTGAGATTAAAGGCATGTGCCACCTCTTTCCAGCAAAAATAGACTTATAATCTTCAGAAGAATATCACAACATGAGGTTTTTACAGTAAGAGAGGATATGAAGTGTGGGATATGGATTCCATTAATTTGCTACACATTACAGTATGCACCTATTAAACGTTCGTTTACCCTAGACTCAGTTTTAAAAGTGTTGAATCAAGTCAACACAGACCCTGCTCTTTACTGTGCTGGAATTATGGTAATAGACATTAGATTAAAAACCACAGTAACTGAACTCCCATGCTTGCCAATTTCGACAAATCATACAGAAGGGAAATAAAAGCTAGACTCTATGAAAAAGTTTATGAGTATCAAGTTTTGAGTAGCAGGAAAAGTCAGCTCAGCTTTGAGTCAGGTCATCAAGAAAGGATTTTGATAAGAAGAAATGATGCATTTGAGCCATGAAGAAGTAGTGGTTTGGGTGATGGGGCAAGACAGGCAGAGGAGGTGAGAACATTATAAGAAGGCAGTGGGCTCCAAAGCACAGGGATGTATACAATAATTAAATTGGACGTGTCTGGTATATGATGACTTAGAAAGAAAAATCAGGAGACAACAAAGCATGACCAATTTCTGTTTCATTTCTTTACAGTATGCATTTAAAGATACTTAGATGCTGATATACCAATGACTTGAAAAAATTGATGAAGCCAGCATGCAGAATACAAGCTTCATTTCTAGAAGTCAAATAGTTAAACCTAAGGGCACTAAGGAAATCTCAAAAGATTAAAAAGTAATGTCTCACCTTACTGAGTAGAAAAGTTTTTTGGTTTGTTTGTTTTTGTTTTTGTCCTTTTCAAACTGAGAAAATGAAAGTAATGGAAAACTAAAAAGAATGTATTTATGGAGTATAGCACCAGATAGAGTCATCTCTGAGCATGGCTCAGATTTCACAGGAGCAGGTTCTGTCTCTGCAACACACCCTTCTTTTTTTATTCATAGCATAATAAGGAAAAATGAATGAAAACCAATAAAAAATAAAAAAATCTTATTCTAAGAGTGTTGCACAATACCACAGTTTTCATTTTCTTTAAATCCCACACATATTTATTCAACATATAATTAGTTAATATTTACTCTGAGTTAAATATTAAGTCCATTCTCTAGAAAGTATTCCATGAGGACACTCAAAATTCACAGGAGATCTTTGATTGGTTTTCACTTGGGTATAATTTCCTGCTACCTTTGCACTAATATCTTAGTTGAAACTCTACTTACTCTCTCTAGCTTAAACATTCAGTCATATTGTTCCTTCTATTATATACAAGTCCTGTTGCTATTAATCGTTCTATGAGTTGCATTCTCTTTAGGTATAGTCTGGAATATTTGTGTTTCAACACTGCTCTGTCTGTTACTAAGGAGCATGGTAAGGTCAGAAGCCCTGTTCTGTGAGGAGCTGCATCAGATATCCTTGCGACTGATGTTTAAAACATTTTTCTGCAATCCAGGACAGGGGATTTGGGCACAAAGATCTCTTTAGTCACTTGTTATTCTTGTCACTGTTTTATTGGCACCTGTCAGGAAGGGACACATGCTGTCTCTGTTTTGTATGACATGACCATTCTGGCTATTTAGCAAGGATGCAGCAATTCCCACAAGCGAGTACTTAACATGGATGGCAGTACCAGCACTGAGACCTGCTCATCAACCTTTCATGAATTACAAATATTTCAAGTTGGATTCATTTTATTTTTAATGTTTTTCAAATGCCTGGAGATCCCCAGCATGGTAGAAAGCTCCCTGGAGGAGCAGGTGCTTTTCTTGCAGTTCTGAGCAATCAAATACACGCAGTCACCCTTGAGTGACTGTGCTAACCGTGATATTTCAGAGAAATTATTGGAACTCTTCATATGCCTTAGCAGCTATTCACACCACAGATTACCATACATATTTACCTTTTAAAACAACAGATATTTGAAGTTAAAACCTTTTTGAGTCAGATATGTTTTAAACTCTACTTCCCTTATATGTTTATTTATTCTCATGTTAACATCCTGAACAAAATGTGCTTGATAAAGTTTGTTTCTTTGAAATTCACTTATCTCTGAATAATAATGAGCAGTTTTAAATAGCCTTATGGGACATCTAAAGATTAACCATATGGTCAGTTTAATTGAGAGTAATTTTCAGGGCATGTAGTGGTATAAACCTGGACAAATATGGAAAAGGGAGAGACAAGGAAGATAGTGAAAAATGGACTGATCTGCATCAGCTCCCAATTCCTTTCTGTAGGATTTACTCTTGTCTAATTTCCTGTGTGCAAAAGACAGATGAAAGGCTAGGAAGATGACTCAGTGGTTAAGAGAACTTACTGTTCTCCCAGAGGTCCTAAGTTTGATCCTGAGCACTTAGCTCATAAGTCTCTGTTACTCCAGCCCCAAGGGATCATCTAGTATCTGTGTGTACCATACACACATGTGCTTCACAGATGTCATACATGCAGGTAAAACTAAATAAATCCAAAGAATGGAATTTATTCTTCTTATTTTATCATATTTTTAAAGAATTGACATTAGAATATGAAAATAATAATAAACAGTTAAATGTCATGTAACCAGATGAATTTATTACTGTGACTTATAATGCATTGCTCAACACACTAGGAGAGGTTCAGAGCCCACATGCAAAGTTTAGTTTAGTCTAAAATTCTCAAGTTGAGCAAAATCTTTCCAAGCATGTCTCCATCTATTGGATGTAAGATTATGTTTTAGATTTGAAGTTTTATGACTTTTGCTGTCATAAGATTATTTTTCTTTAGACAAATTTATTAACTTACCTTCTCTGTGCTTATAATTAGAAAAAATATTCAGTCAGAATGGCTTTCTCCTTAGCTTCCAGAGGTATGTCAGGATGAGCCCAAGTTAGTGATGGTCAACTTGATCACCTGTGTGATTGGTTAAACCTAATCCTGTGATGCAGATCCAAAAAGAGAAAGAGAGGATGTGTGTAGGTGAATGGATAGAGTTAGATGATAGATAGATAGATAGGTAGATAGATAGATAGACAAACAGACAGATAGATAATCAATGCTAACTACTGGGTTCTTAAAAGAAATGATTTTGAATTTTGGGAACAGAATAACTTAATAAGAGTAGAAAAAAACTGGGCCAAGCATGTGGATCCATCAGTGCTCACCAAGAATGCAGAAAAGCCATGGATTTGATCCTAGAACTTAATAAACTGGACATGGTAGGACTAGTTTTTGAATTTGGGAGGCAAGAGCAGAAATATCAGAAGTTCAAGGCCATGTACAGCTTTATAGAGAGTTTGAAGTCAGCATGGGATATGAGACTGTCTTAGTCAGGGTTTCTATTCCTGGACAAAACATCATGACCAAGAAGCAAGTTGGGGAGGAAAGGGTTTATTCAGCTTACACTTTCCATATTGCTGTTCATCACTGAAGGAAGTCAGGACTAGAACTCAAGCAGGTCAGGAGCTGATGCAGAGACCATGGAGGGATGTTTCTTACTGGCTTGCTTCCCCTGGCTTGCTCAGCCTGCTCTCTTATAGAATCAAGACTACCAGTCCAGAGATAGCACCACCCACAAGGGGACCTCTCACCTTGATCACTAATTGAGAAAATGTCTTACAGCTGGATCTCCTGGAGGCATTTCCCCAACTGAAATTCCTTTCTCTGTGATAACTCCAGCCTGTTATCAAGTTGACACAAAACTATCCAGTACAGAGATTCTTTCTGAAATAAATAAAATACTGAAAAGACTTCAACATTTGCACTTATATTAGTAAGTTTTTCTGTTTTTTGCAAGAGAAATAATTCTGTGTTATAATTCTGTTGCCTTTTTGTGAAATGTAGTATGCATTGCCTAGTTCTCTTGGGCCTGTGGATTTTACAAGACCACTTGTGAGCTTTTGAATGTTCCCAATTCCCTGTGACAAAATGATCAGTGCTGCAACTACTTTGGATCTTGAGTGAGTAAAAACAGAATCTGTTGTCACTGTGAACAGGAGGCCAATGTTTTACATTATAAATTACATGCAACTTTGGCTTTGCAATTACAGCTTAATCTACTTCAACTTGATTTAATAGATACATTATGGACTGCTTGTGATCCCTGGAAAAAAAATATGTTGAGGTTATAAGGTCCTTCGGGATGTGACCTTGTTCGGAAATAGGAAAACTGGAGAGTAGTCAGCCATGATTTATACAGATTAAATCATACTGGAGTTGAAAGGGCACCAATATGATATGCCTAGTGTCGTCACAGGAAGAGGAGATGTGGGCAGACACACAGGAGGCAAACATCACTTGATTGGCAGATTGATTTGTTGTATGTGCCAGCCAAGTCTCTCCCCTGAAACCCTACAAAAATCACACAAAATAGCCCAACAATGAGACAGAAAGACAAAGAGGCATAAGAGGATTACAATGCCATCACACAATGCAGTGTTATTTGTACTGTGGTGATATTGTCTTATTCTGTCTTCTTTTGTGGAGGGAAAGGAAGGGAGAAACTTCAGTGACTCAGTTCTTTGCTTCCATGATGGAGCTCTCAGAAAAAAACAAAAAACAAAAAACAAAAAAACTCATGTTATCTATCTCAGTGGCAAGTACCTTTTGCTGCTGAGCCTTTGCACAGGTCTTAGAATTATTTTTAAATGTTCCACTTATTTATCTATGTTAATATGACATAATCATGAGATACGACTAAATAAGAGCCTACACTGCTGTAGGCAGGTCTGTTTTGTCCTAGGATTTAGGAAGCAGAGTTTCCTTCTCTGGATCTCAACTGAGAAAAATTCACCTGTGACCAGAACCCGAGGACCTTTTGATGCTCCTCCAGACTGGGGTGAGGTGACACCAATGACATCTTCCTTAAACTCAGAAAATGGTGTTTCTCTGCGTAGGACTGGAACCATCAACACAGAGTTTCTATTAATATGATTCACTGGATGGAAGCCAACCTCTAAGAATTTGGCAGCCCAATGCTGGCTTCTACTTCCTTCTTTAATTTCCACGGAGATTAATTAATTTGGGGTCATTTTATAAAACCCCTGTTTCCAAGGTAGAGGAAAGAAGATTTCTTCTCAAACAACTCAAATATTCTGTAACCTAAACAGATTTCTTAGGCTCCTCTGGTAGAAAGGTGGCTGAGGAGGTAGAGATATTTCACCCACAGAAATGATGTGGCTCTTGCTTAGTATTTTACAAGTTATGTATAAAATGATTTGAGATTTTTCTTGACAGTGTCAAGAAACAGTTTGGGACAAAGAAGTTGAAGATTTAAAACTTATCTGTTCCATGCTTCATATGGTAACTACCTTTCAAAATACTGTTCTTTTTTTTAAAAAAATATTTATTTTTTTAACAATTTTTATTAGATATTTTCTTCATTTTCATTTCAAATGGTATCCCAAAAGTCCCCTATACCCTCCCCCGCACTGCTCCCCTACCCACCCACTCCTGCTTCCTGGCCCTGGCGCTCCCCTGTACTGGGGCACATACAGTTTTTGTTACATGTTGTTTTGAGATCCAGAAAGTAAGATTCTCTTAAAGAACATAAGGATACTATATTTATACTCTTTGGGATTTTGGTTCTGGGAAAGTACTGATGTGTCATACTTCTATGTTACAATGTACTTAATAGTGAATATTGTATTACCTATACTCAGAATTTTTAGGTAGACTAGCATTTGCATTAGTTGCAATTACATGTGTTGGCAAACATGGAGTTCTTTTAATATATATTACCCATGATTTCTGTCCATATTCTGAAGCCTGAAGAAGGAGTTTGGTTTTATTCTTGGATCTTGAATTTTGTCAAGTAAATTGATAAGATCATGCATTTTTCTTTTTAAGATCACTCATATGAGGACTTCAAGTGAGTTGAACTTTTAATGTGTTCTTCTCTCATGTATTCCATCTCAACAGCAACTTCTCCTTCCTCCTCTCTTCCTAGTTCCCCCTCTTTCACTATCCCAAATATGCATTCTTTCAATAAAATTTCTAGTGAGCTTCTTTTCTGTAAGATTAGACAAGTTTCTTGTACAGTGCATATAGAAGGGAAATAAAACAGTGACTGAAGCAATTAAAATAAATATGGAGTTTAGTAAAATATTAGCTTCATTAAATAAAATAAAGAATAGGAAATTGAATTTTTGTCTATGACCCACACAACACACACACACACACACACACACACATACACACACACACACATACACACGCAGGCACACACTCACATACTTGTACACATGCATCAGGGGCACATACCTGTATTTATGCCCATTCATAAAAATAAATGTACTGCATAGACAAAATATCCGTCACTAAAATAAGTTCATCAGTTTCTTTAGGTTGGGTATCCTTATAGATCACAGGAACTCTGCAGATTAAAGAGTATCAGGAGAAAGGGAGTGGTTTCTTGGAAAGATATACATCTATATTTCTCAAATCAGATGGATTCAGGGCTATGCTGGTTGACACAGTCTTGAGAGCTAAGGCTTTAACTTAAATGTAGGCAAAGATTTCCACAACCAAAAGTTTGCTAGTTGATACAGCCTCAGCCGTAAATTTCAAATTAATAACATGGTGAAGAAATGTGTCAAGATAAATAGAAATACCATGATTTTAATGATAAACAGGCAATAGCTCTATGTTTAATGTTAACCAGGCAATGTAGCCCAGAGATGTTCACAACTGATCTACCTTACATAGGCACAGGAGCATCACTGAAATGGAGGACAATGGTATTTTTGTATTTGCATGGTTATTTACTTTTCATTTTTGTTCATTCTTGGTTGTTAATCACCTGGAATAATATTACAGTGCAACAACAATAACAATTATAAAACAACAATAATAATAGTTTTATTCTTCCTTTTTCCAAATGTTCATAGATATATACAGACAATATCACTCTCTAAATTTCTAATCTTATCATTTATACTTCCATGGCTTTGTAGCCTGAGTTACAAGGATTGAAGATGTGACATTATTTTGACCAATACCCAAAGGATGTCTACTGTATATCCTTTCTCTTTTTATCTTCATTTTCTTTACTGTTTTTCATGTAAATTCTCATTCTTCCTCGTATAGCCAACTCCATGTAAAACATTTGTCTCTGACATTCTTTAAAACTTGTTCTCATTATTTTGAGCTTTGAAATGGTGTCTACTCCAGCTAGACCTCCACAATATAGCCATTGACCTTGAACAATTTATCTAGTGTGCTAATGAGGGTATTAGTACAAAAATGTTGTCTTTCAAGACGGGATTCTATGATTAAGGAAGCAGGTATAAGCCATAGAGGGTCATAGGCATAGGTTTTCATATACTTGACATTAAAAATAGACTAGAGGGCCACTGAATATCTAAATTCTTATTAATTCTCTAGATGAAGTTGACTTTCAAAGTGGAATAATAGAGTGAATATTCCACAAAACAACAACAACAACAAAAAATCTGTGTTGTCCTTCTAGAAAAAGGTAACAGAAAATTCTACTTATTTGGAAGGATTTGTCAGTGGTATATTATTTTAGAATTCCTGGATACCCAAATAATGCATGGAGGAAGGGAGCCTCCCAGGTGTGTAGACAGGTCTGTGAGTGCAGGCAGGACTACCACTGCTGCTCATAAAATCCCTTCCAGAACCCTCAGAACACAGGAACCTAGGGGCTACCTGGGACAGGAGTCTTCTGGTTTCCATCTGAACCCAGAGCTGATCCTGTGCCACAGAGCTACATACAGAAATACCACCAGGAGAGAGTTGGTCTCCCAGGAATGCCTACACACCTTCCAGCACAGTTAAGACTACCACTTCTCTTCAAATTCCTGGACCAAGAGGGACCCTCAGAGAGCCATCAGGAACAGGAACCAAGGATCAGCTGGGGACAGGATCCTTCTGATCTCTGTCTCCACCCCAGAGCTGACCCTGTAACATAGCTCTCCATACACAAATTCCTCCTGGAGAGAACTAGTCTCCCAGGGGTACTAGACACACGGGCTTACAGGAGGGACAAGCCAAAGTCAGAGACAGGAAGACCAGATAACACCAGAGATAACTAGATGGCAAAGGGCAAGTGCAAGAACATAAGCAACAAAAACCAAAACTAATTGGCATCATCAAAACCCAGTTCTCCTACCACAGTGAACCCTGGTTACCCCAACACACTGGAAAAACAAAGCTCTGATTTAAAATTACATCTCATGATGATGATAGAGAAATTTAAAAAGGAAATAAATTATTCCCTTAAGGAAATACAAGATAACACAGGAAAACAAGTAGAAGACCTTAAAGAGGAAACACAAAAATCCCTTAAAGAATTATAGGAAAACACAAACAGGTGAAGGAACTGAACAAAATTATCCAGGATTTAAAAATGGAAATAGAAACAATAATCAAAAATGGAGACAACCCTGGAGTTAGAAAACCTAGAAAAGAGACCAGGAGTCATAGATGTAAGCATCATCAACAGAATTAAAGAGATGGAAGAGAGAATCTCAAGTGCAGAAGATACCACAGAAAGCATTGACACAACAGTCGAAGAAAATGCAAAATGCAAGAATCTCCTAACCTAAAACATCCAGGAAATTCAGGACACAATGAGAAGACAAAAATTAAGGATAATAGGTAAATAAGAGAGTGAAGATTCCCAACTTAAAGGACCAGTAAATATCTTCAAAAAAATTATAGAAGAAAACTTCCCAAAATTATAGAAGAAAGAGATGCCCATGAACATACAAGAAGCCTACAAAACTCCAAATAGATTGGACCAGAAAAGAAATTCCACCTGTCATACAATAATCAAAATACTGAACACTCTAAACAAAGAAAGAATATTAAAAGCAGTAAGGGAAAAAGTCAAGTAACGTATAAAGGCAAGCCTGTCAGAATAACACCAGACTTCTCACCAGAGACAATGAAAGCTAGAAGACAGGACAGATCTCATACAGACCCTAAGAGAACACAAATGCCAACCCAGACTACTATACCCAGCAAAACTCTCAATAACCATAGAGGGAGAAACCAGAATATTCCATGACAAAACCAAATTTACCCATTATCTTTCCACAAATCCAGCACTACAAAGAATAATAGATGAAAACTGCCAACACAAGGAGGGAACTACACCATAGCAAAAGCAAGGAAGTAATCTTCTTTCAACCAACAAAATAGAAGATAACCGCACAAACATAAAATAACATAAATAATAACAGGAAGCAATATCACCAATCCTTAATATCTCTTAACATCAATGGATTCAATTCCCCAATAAAAAGACATAGGCTAACAGACTGGATATGTAAACACAATCCAGCATTTTCCTGAATACAGGAAACACACCTAAGTGTAAAACACTACCACAGAGTAAAGGGCTAGGAAACAATCTTCCAAGCAAATGGTCCCAAGAAAAAAGCAGGAGTAGCCAGATCTCTCTGGGGTAAACCACCATTCAAAGAAAACACAAGGAGAGACTCATGGCTCTAGCTGAATATGTAGCTGAGGATGGTGTAGTTGGTCATCAGTGGGAGGAGAGGCCCATGTTCCTATGAAGGTTCTATGCTCTGGTATAGCAGAATGCCTGGGTCAGGAAGCAGGAGTGACTAGGTTGGGGTGTAAGGGGAGTGGGGAGGGGATAGGGGATTTTCTGAGGGGAAACCAGGAAAGGGGATAACATTTGAAATGTAAATAAAGAAAATAATCTAATAAAAAATTTAAAAAAGAAATGTTCAACATCCTTAATCATCAGGGAAATGCAAATCAAAACAACCCTGAGATTCCCAGAAGATGTTCCAACTGGTAATGAGGACACATGCTCTACTATGTTCATAGTAGCCTTTTTTATAATAGCTAGAAGCTGGAAAGAACCCAGATGTCCCTCAACAGTGGAATGGATACAGAAAATGTGATAAATTTACACGATGGAGTACTACTCAGCTATTAAAAATAATGAATTAATGAAATTCTTAGGCAACTGAAACTATGGTATGCACTCACTGATAAGTGGATATTAGCCCAGAAGCTTGGAATACCCAAGATACAATTCAAGAAAACAGAAGATCAAAATGTGGATACTTCGGTCCTTCTTAGAAGGGGGAACAAAATACCCCATTAGGAGTTATTGAAGAAAAATGTATAACAAATTCTGAAGGAAAGGCCATCCTGAGACTGCCCCACCTGGGGATCCAACCCATATATAGTCACCAAACCCAGACACTATTTTGGTTGCCAACAAGTGCTTGCTGACAGGAGCTTGATATAGCTGTCTCTGTAGGGGCTCTACCAGAGCCTGACAAATACAGAGGTGGATAGTCTCAGTCAACCACTATACTAAGCACAAGGTCCCAGTGGAAAAACTAGAAAAAGGACTCATTGGGCTGGAAGTATTTGCAGCCCCATAGGAGAAACGATAATATGAACCAACCAGTATCCCCAGAGTTCCCTGGGACTAAACCACCAACCAAATGTACACATGGAGGAACCCATGGCTCCAGCTGCATATGTAGCAGTGGATGGTCTTGTTTTCATCAACGGGAGGAGAGGCCCTTGGTTCTGTGAAGTCTCTATTCCCCAGTGTAGGGGAATGCCAGGGCCAGGAAACAGAAGTGGGTGGGATGGTGAAGAGTGGGGAGGAATCTATAGTGAGTTTTTGATGGGAAACCAGTAAAGGGATAATATTTGACATTTAAATAAAGAAAAATATCTAATTAAAAAAGGAAAAAAGTCAGTAGGTTACATTGGATCCACTGGCCTCTGGAAAGGAATGATAGGGCAAATATGATCCTTTTCATTCTATGAAGAGTATGACAAAGGGCTCCATGTATACATTCTGCCCCTGAAAGAAGCTTCCCAAGTAAGGGTGAATTCAATAAACTATTATTTTCCAGTTCCACCCCAAAAAAGAATTCCTGTAATATCTCAAGGTAAACAAATGTTCTGAAGCTAAAAGAGTTCCTATTCCTTTCTGTTCTCTGTCTATATTTTAAACTAGTTTTAAAATTTTTTAAAAATATTTATCATTAATCTTTTTTACAGTTCAGTCATTTTCTCCCACCCAATCCTTTCTCATCCCATTCTACCTCCCCCTTGTCTTCAAGAGGATATCGCTACCTTCCTCCCCACTACCCCCCATATTTACACTCAAGAATATTAAACAATAAAGAAATTATCCTTGGTCATTCTTATTTTTAGACCTCAGGATGACACATAGTTATTGCCAACATAGCAATAACTTTAATGATATACATTAAAAGTTTAAAAGTCAGAGGTTGTCTTGCTAGTCCAAAATCCTATATTTCAGAATTTCCCCAATCCCCAAAGTGTTAGAAACCGACAAGACTCAGGTATCCTTCACCACTAAGGCATAAATACACTAAAATCAGAGTACATTTTACTTCTAAATACATTGTCAGTTTGTTGTTGAACCCACATTTCAGAAACACCCAACCTTGTGTAATGGGTGAAAATTTGAGATAGGAAGTTAGATTACTCATTTTGAGATTTTTTACTTTAAAAATCCACTAAACATTGCCTTGGGAAAATGGCTTAGCGTGTTAAGTTCTTGTTCTGTAAGTTGAATGACCTGATATTGAATCCTCAGAGACCATGTAAAGTCCCATACTATCACATGAAAGCCATATTCTCCGTATTCTCAATGTGAGAAGGATGACAGAAAGAATTCCTAGAAGTTCTCTGGGCAGTAAGTTTTGTATACATAGACCTTGCTTCAGAAAAGGTAAAAGGCCAATGTTGGCTTCTGATATCTATGTGTGAATTTTGGCATGCACATTCTCACATGTATATATACACTGGCACTAGCTATCATTAAATACATTGGTTGCTTTCTTACAAATCATGGATAAGAAAATAAATAAATATTGAGAGGTTTCATGAAGATATTAAATCCTAATTTAGCAAAAATGTCATTAAGGGCAAGAGAGGCAGATGTCTCTTCCTGCATCATTTGCCCTGAACAGAAAAACCTTGAGAGGAGTCTATCTTTCAATTTCTGTGTAGGTTCCATTTCTAGAATACATTCAGCTTTCTGACCATTACACATGGAAACAAAGACTGGGTGAAAGATGATATTTGAACCTAATAAATTGCAAGAATGTACCAAAAATTATCTTCTATCCTCCCAAACACTCCCTTCTAACCAAGAAGCAGAGCTGTATATAAATGTTTCTCAGCCAGGGATATCCCAAACTAGGCCTTAGATTTATAAATGTAATCAGTTTAGAATTTTGGTCATACTTAACAAGAGCAGTGATCGTGGTAAAGAATGAGCACACAAAGTGTTTTATTAATGTCTGCTTCTGATGTGATGCATATGCCACATGAAACATGGCCAAATTACTGCAGAGCTATGATTTTCCAGAAGCATCGGAAAGCAGATGGAAATGTGATTCCAAGGTCAATGATCTCACCTAGGCGATGTTTATAGTTCTTAACATAATTTACTGCTTACACAAAGTTTCAGAAAAATATCTCTTAGTAAGTTTTAATTAATTCTGTCTTTCTCTTTCGACTTTATTTATTCACACACACACACACACACACACACACACACACACACACACACATATCCATGGGTATCAAAATCAGTTTTAAAGGGTATAATTACCATGGGATTTCTCATAGTCACAATATTCAACAAATATTGCCATTTCCTATTATATTTTCTTTACAAATTTATTTCAATATAATATTTTATTAGTTACTTGAGAATATAATGCAAGGTATTTTGGTCATAGTCACCTCCCATTATTCTTCTTAACTTCCGTCAGAATTACTCCTCCCCTTTTAATAATACTCTAAATTCAGCCTAAGAATGCTTGTATTTCCTGTGTGGGGTGTGGCGTCATTCACTGGAGAATAGTTAACCTGTGAGGAAGCACACAATTAGAGAAAACTGACTCTGCCCTTGAAGCCATTAACTGTTGATAGACCTTTAAATACAGATGAGGGCTTGTTTAACCCCTCCCTTCCTATGTTAGAATGCTGGCAGGCTTGATCTCATTCAGGATTTCTGTAGATAACTACAATCGCTCTAAGTTCATGTGTATAGTAGTCCTATCATTTGTAGAAAAGCATTAACTCCACTTCTCCCTGACCCCTGCAGACTATTTGCCCCCTTTTATGTTTTTGTTTGTTTATTTATTTGTTTGTTTGTTTTGAGACAGGGTTTCCCCCATACAACCTTGGCTGGTCTGGATTCACATATGTAGAGCATAGGTAGAGCCTCAAACACAGAGAGATCTTCCTGCCTCTGACTCAGAAGTGCAGAAATTAATGACAAGTGCCACCATGTCCAGAAAGTTGTGAGGTTTATAAAAAAAAAAAAAAAAGGATGCTTTTTTGAGAAATTTGTACATGTATACAAATTTTCTCTAATGACAACATAAAGTCTATATCCAATAACCAATACTTGCCCACTATTCTTTCACTTTGAACCCCAGCAATGCCGACCTCTGATGTTTTCTCTAAACGGAAACATCAATATTTGTCTTCATTGCTTATGAGGAGTTTAGAACTAAAACAATAGTATAGGGCTGTCAGTGGCCAAGATACTCTGAGAGGCAGATTAGCAGGCAGGAGACCTTAGTTTGATCTCCTTCATGAAAAGACTTTTTTGTAGAGTGTTTTTGGGTTTCATGCAAACTCAGAAAAGTTTCAGGTACATAATACCTCTGTTTCCTACGTATGATTAACGTATAATTAATCTCCTTTACTGTCATCATTCCACACTATGGTCTCTTTACCACCATAATTACCTGAGAGAACCATTTGTTCAAGGATCCACTCTTGGTGTTCTACATTCTGTATGTTGGGACAAGTATATAATAAGACTTATCCTCCATAATAGGCATAGATCATAGTTTTAGCTCTATATTTGGTTCTTTCACAGCTCTTTCCTTAATTTCTCTTAACTACTGATATTTATTGATTTTTTTTCATTTTTCCATAAAATTACATTTTCAGAATATTATGTTGTTGGAAGCATACAAAATGCATTTTAATATTAGTGTCTTTCACTTGACAACCTGGACTGATTTCCTCCATATATTTCACATCTGATATCTGGCTTATTTTTAACTTGAATAATATGTTAATCTATAGCTGCATCGTGATTTTTAAGTCTACTAAATTACTGAATTTACACACAGTTTGGCTGGTTCTAAGTAAAACTGCTGTGAGTGCATATAAGCATCGGTACAGACATCAATTTTATACTCTTTGTGTGAAAACCAAGATAGCTGGAAGTTAGAAAGCTGGGGATATGGAAAGGTTGAGGAAAAAATAAAAAAAGACTTCAAGGAGAAATTGGAAGGATGGAAAATATGGAATTAAAGAAGAAATAACAAGAAAAGTGGTTGAGAGAGAGCAGGACCGAGAGAAGAGGGATGCGAGGAGGAAGGAACAGAAAATACAGAGAAATGTGCCCAAAGATATCCTACAGGAAGATACAAATTCAGGGCAAAAGAAGTAGCATTGTATTGATTGTCAACAACAAAACAAATATCCTGGGCATGATTAGGAATGACTTGATCTGGGAGAGCAGATGATGAGACACAGTGTCTGAACATTGTTTATGAAATGATTTGGATGTAACTAATGGCTACACAGCCACTCTGACAATTTTCAATCAATATGGCCACAGTAGGAACTCTGATATAAATCCATGTATCCTTGATGTTGCTATATAAAGAGTCTGCAATTAAACACAAAAGTAGTAATTGCTTTTTTGTGGTTTTTTTTTGTGTGTGGGGGGGGAGAATGGGAGGATAAGTTTCGAGACAGGGTTTCTCTATATAGCCCTGGCTGTCCTGGAACTTTGTAGACCAGACTGGCCTCGAACTCAGAAATCCACCTGCCTCTGTCTCCCAAGTGCTGGGATTAAAGGTTGTGCCACTACTACCTGGTGTAATTGCTTCTTTGATTTCACTTTTTCCTCTTTCATTTTTCTTATACTTCTAATGTGGATTCTCTGAGAACATCTGAATAGGAATGATAAAAATGAATGGACTGGTGACATTTTCCAAACTCTAAGCCAGTTAATGGTATTATGTAGGGTTTTCTTTTCTGTTCTTTTGGGTAGTAGCAGTGTAGGAGGACTTAATTGTAGACATTTTTCTTCATAGCTAAGAAATAGGTTAGTATCATTCTTTGTTCAACACTATTTATAATTAACTTAAGTTTGATATTCTTATCAATGACTAAGATTGAACTATTTTATCTGACAGCTCTTGGCATTTATTTTGTAGCACATATTAAGATTACATCTGTAAATTACTACATGAAAGAGTAAATTATTTGTTGTATATTTTGAGGGAATTCACAGAACACTTTTGAAACACCTGTAATTTTTTTTGAGTATGGAAATTCCCATTCTCATCTAATTTACTCTCTATAATTTATTAAAATTATATTTTATATAAACCCATGAGTATACTAGAAAGCATTAAAAGAGCCATTTTTATAGGAAGAAGAAAATATTATTACAGTTTTAAGAAAGTTATTGAAGGCTAAATTAATACCAATCTTACACTTACATAAATGCCTATATTTGAGGGATATATTCTGTTATAATCTATGATGTTTCCTTATTAATAATAATAATGTATTTATACATGAATGTGAAAGTTCAATTTTCATCTTTCCTTTCTATATGGAGTCCTCCTCAAAGTTGCAGGTTAGTATTATGTAGGGGCTAGGAGGCTGAGGAAGGCAATTATCTCTTAGTCATTCAATGGAAGTCTTATGTGGCAAGGAAATTATTACTAAGTTTTACAAGTGGTCTTTTAAATATAACAAATGCTCTTGATTTATGAGATCATGTGAACATCACTTTATGTTCTAATCATCACCATCAGTACCACAACAATTATCTGCAGCAATACCAGCACTGCTGTAGTCAGAGCTACTTGTTGAAGGGGATCTATGTCATTTCAGTGATGTTTTATCCCCAAACCTGTATATCAAGATCTAGTACTACAACAGCCAAATGCCCAAACCCTGTCCTATTGTACAAGTCAAATGTGGCTTTTATACAGTGTTCAAGTATCTTACTCACTGCTCCATTGCTGGGAAGAGATAGCATGATTCCTAAAGAAAAGCATAAATGGGGAATTGCTTACAGATTTAGAGGCACAATACGTTATTATAAGGGGAAGAATCAGGGATGGTGCTGTATCAGTATCTAAGAGCTGTGCATCCTGATCCACAGGCACCAAGGAGAGAAAAACAGAAACCTAGTCTGGTGTGGACATTTGAAACCTCAAAACCCACCTAAGTGACATATCTCCTGCAACAAGGCTAGTCTTTCCAATCTTTATCTTTCTCAAACAATTGCATCCCCTGCATTGAAACTGTGAGTCTATGGGGCCCATTCTTACTCAAATCACTACACTTAATAACCACAGATTTCACTGGTTTGAACATAAGAAGTCAAATTTGACTCTCTTAAGCTTTTCCTGTTGTTGCTTACAGGCATGGTTTATCTGGCAGCTAAACCCCTGAAAAGGAAGGGGAAATGAGAAAGGATCACAGAGGCCCCAGAAGCTTTGGGTTTAAGAAACTCACAGCTATCTCTGAACAAACCTATTGTCTGGAATTAGCACCCGGGCTTGACACCATGGCACCTGCAGTGTTTGGGGAACACCAATGGCGCCTTCTATATCTTACTCTACCTTTCCTGGCACCATCTCCAAACTCCCCAGCATCCACTTCTCAATGAGGAAATAGTGTACACAAAATCCCTGGTTCTTCGTCCCTACCATTTCTACTCTTATTGATTAGGTACTTATTTTCTTTGAACCAAGTATTTATTTTATAATTTCCCAACAGGAATATGTCATTGTCAGCAATTCCTTTGACTTGCTGATTTTCAAATGGCTTTTGTCAAACATCTCTTTAATTGATCCCACTAACTGGTTGTTAATTCAAAATCTGTGTTCATATGTAAATAGGTGTAGTAGATTAATAAAAATACTTTAATGCCTTCACAAAGAATCACTGAAAGAAAATGCCATAAGCATAATTAGCAATTTTAATGAGAGTAATAGAATACATTTGCACTATGATTGATACACTTTAAAACAAAGTTGTCTGCATCTCATTAAATACACATCAGACCACCTAAGACCCATTAATATTACCAGGTATAGACAAAATAATTAGGGATAAAGGGATCAAGGCACTTGCCCTAAAGCTGCACAAATTATGTTACAAAACCTAGATTCAGTGTAGGTTTGAAAAAAATTCCTCATTTCTCATTTTACTTTAATTACCAAATAAGAAGTAGGAAACGTTTTCTGAATCACTTCAATTACATACTAAAGACACCATCTACTTCGAGCAATGGATTAACAAAATGGATCATTACTGTCCTTTTATTCTTAATTGTAAGCCAAAAAACTAACAGACAGAAAAACTGACAAAGAACAGGTTATAAAAGTCTTGGGAAAAAATACAAATATCAAAAACTAAGGAGGATACTCAGGGAACCAGAAGGTGAGAAAGAGACAGGTACTTAATACCAACTTAAATGTGTCTATTATATAAAAATCTATGAAATCCCAAACAGTCAAACAAACAGAAAAACAAATAGAAAAACAAATATGATCCTGGTGGTGGCGGCACGCCTTTAATCTGAGCACTTGGGAGGCAGAGGCAAGCAGATTTCGGAGTTCAAGGCCAGCCTGATCTACAGAGTGAGTTCCAGGACAGCCAGGGCTATACAGAGAAACTCTGTCTCAAAACACACACACAAACAAACAAACAAAAACACCAAATATGGACTCTGTCAAGACTGAGTTTACTTAATACAATTCTATGAAGGAGGATGGAAACAACCATTACAACAGTAGCAACAATAAAATGTTTTCATCATCTCATTTTCAACCATCACAATCTACATAAATAGGGTTTTGTTTCCTGGAGAGCAATGAGTGTGATGTCAACAACCAAAGTGCATGCAGACTGGGCTTGGGGTAGCTCTCACATGATCAAACAATGTTATTGGGAACATTTCAACCTCAAGCTAGCCTGCTTTTAGGAGGGCTTTTCAGAGCATTCAGACTAAAAGGATCAGAGTTCTGGGGCCTTGAAAAAAAAGAAAAAAAAATTAACAGTGCATGGCTTTGCATTCTGATCAGTTGAAATGCATTGGTCCATTTGTCATTTGTGAGATAAGCCATGAGTGGTTGTCTGCAGGTAAAGTCTATTTGTGGGACACGATGGCATCATTAGAGACATGAACTCACAGTGGATGTGACTACATGCACCACAATACTGCACCAGCAAGGGTCATATTTTGAGACAATTTTGTAAGTTAGTTTGTCTGCTCCTAAAATACAATGATCTATAATGTATTTTATTCTGTGATATTTTTTTCCCCAAGAATCTGAAGAGATGGGAAAATAGCTACATGCATTCTCTCCATGTAGAAAGGAAGCTGGCAGTTTTGAGGGAATGTTTCCTCCAAGAGAGGAAAGCAGATGGGTGTTCACGGGGTGTATTCAGGACTGTCCTTTTCGTTGTGAAGTTCTTGTATGTTAGTTTTTTTTCCTCCAAATAATTGAACTTGGATGATGTTTTCCTGAAGTGGGAGAGCAGGCAAACTTTGAAGTGGCATTGGGAGGTAAAGTGAGAGAGACTAAGACCTTCACAGAGGCAAAGCAACAGGAGGGAATGAAGGATGATGAGCTCTAGCTCAGGGATTTGAGGACCAGATGAAGAGATTTGATTAGCTGGTTCAGGGAGAAAGAAATCGATAGGAAAGGTAAGCCATTTGAAATCATGAATTGAGGGAAGCCCAGGATCAATCTGTCCTAGGAATTACTTTTTCTGAGGCTCAGGCATACTATTTTCAGTCAGATAGGCTTAGAAAAAAAAAAAAGTATCAGGTCTGAAATGAATTCACGAGTGTCTACCTTCTAAAATAAAAACAAGTATGTGGAATTTAAATGCTATGATGAAGAAGATCCTTAAACATTGTACTTCTGTATCTCAGTATGTTTTTGAAACTCTTAAAAATTATTTACAAGTGATTCAAAGACTAAAACTGAGGATATAGATGGATATGGTGGAATAATCCTCAAATAAGCATGTCATCCAAATTCAAGAGTAGTTTCAAATGGAAAGTTTGTTTTCAAAGAGCTGACAAGGCTCTCATCATTTGATGTAACCAAAAAAATCATAGATGTAATTTTAGTTGATATATAGCACACTAAGTATACTAAGACCTTCATCAATGAAACAGAAAATTTCTGATGCATCTTAAATCTACAGACTAAGAAAAGGAACTCTCCTCTTTCATCATCAAGATTCCAGCTCCAAATGGTGCCATTTATATTTTATCACTGTTGTAGTTATGGTATTATTGCTGTAATTAAACATTATGAGCAATGAAATTTAGGGAGGAAAGGGTTTATTTGGGTTAATCTTCCACATCACTGTTTATTTCTAAAGAAAGTCAGGTGAGGAACTCAAGGAGGGGGGGGGGGAACCTGGGAGCAGTTTTTGATGCATAGGCCATGGAGGAGTGCTGCTTACTGGCTTGCTCTTTTTGGTTTGTTCAGCCTCCTTTCTTATAGAACACAGGGCAACTAACCTAGGTATGACACCACCTACAATGGACTGGGCCTTCCCCCATGAATCACTAATTAAGAAAATGCCATTCGAGCATACCTATAAGTCTGATCCTATGGTGGCATTTCCTCAATTAGGCCCTCTCCTTTCAGATAATTCTAGCTTGTGTTAAGGTGACATAAAAGGATATGGCATAATCACTCTTCAGATTATCTTACTTTTTGAACTCTATATAAATGAGATTTCAAAAAAAAAGGAAAGAAAGTAAAGATCAAGGACAAGAAAAAGTAATGAGAATTACTTGATAGTGGCTTATTGTATCACAGAAATGCAAAAGCATGCATATGTTTTGTTTTGTTTTGTTTTGTTTCCTGCAGAAGATCTAATTTGTCACAGGCTAACATTGCAACTATCATTAAAAAATAAACTGAAAAATAAAACTGAACCAGATACTTCGGATCAGTGATCACCACAACTGTTTACTTACTCTCACTGAAGTTACTAACTAAGTGAATTTACTTCCTTTCAGAAGGAGAAGAATCTTAGAGATGGGAAGATATAAATGCTGATATCTAGTAATCTTTAAATTAATTTGAGGCTTATAGACATTCTGTTCTATTGCAGTTTTAAAATGCCCAAATACCCACTTTATAAACTACGGTGTTATTAGGCTAATTTTGATAAAGTCAAGATACTGAAAGACTGAAAGATACATTTCAGAATAAATGTCATTTGTCTGTGAATTTCTTGCACTGTATCTGGGAGAAACTTTAATATGGTTTAAAATAAAAGCGAGTCATTAGGAGTCATTTTAATATTATGTCCAACTAACAAAATTATAGTATTAAGTTCAGCACTCATCAAAGAAGCTTCCCCTTGAAGTTGATTATGAACATAGATTCTTTGCGGCCAAACTACACAGTATGAGAGACTATAGAGTGCTCAACCTTCAAGAGGACCTACTTATTATACCACATGCTGAAATACTCTGGGGACATTTTGGAAGAAGGATCAGAAAGAGCTGGAGGCAGAAGATGATTAAAACAGTGGTCCCCATACACAACAGTGCAGTTATGAAATCATGGGGTTTATGACAGTATTCATCCAGCCTGTACAAGCTCAAGCCAGACAAATCTCAGCCTAAAGCATGGAAGTTAGGACCAAATTCCACCACTGATTGAGGAGCTAATGGTTTTGGATAAACACAAGGAGGCAGAGAGTCAGCTTTCTTTAAAGATGTGATGCCTGATTAGTTGACCACATTCCAGCAAAGATCCCACACCCAAGAGTATTTGGGCAACACATGCTGGAATCCATGAATTCAAAGAAGAATGAGAAAACTCCAAGCTGAGTGGTTGGGAGATGAAGGTGGGATGAGAGAAGTTATAGAATCAATTTATTGTGAAAAGTTTTCAAATACTTAATAAAATCATAATAAAAATAAAGTAAAAGTTAATCATCTTCAAATATTTTTGAGGACATTTGAATCGTTCAAAATTATTTTGAGCAAGAATGTACAAAAATGTTAGTTTCTTAATAAAATAACTTCTAGCTGACATTAAGCCATATTTATAAAAAGCATCTAAACATAGTAATTTTCAATCATAAATATCCTCAGCATAAAATTTTGAATTATTTTTGTAATTTATTCTTACACTTAAAATATTAATTATACAAAATCTGTCTGAGGTTGTTGTCAGCTCTTGATGTAGCCCAAATGGCATGGGAATTAGAGTAAGTTTCTACTCTGTGACACTAGTTAGCATAGTACATGCTACAGCTATTTAACGTTAATAATTTGCTTTATATTTTATGAACTTATAAACGAGATAATAGCTATAAAAAAAACTTTACAGCCATTTTCAGCAGTTATTGTGACTAATTATATATACTTTCATTTTAAAGACATTTAGAATCATAAATTTAGTTAGTTAGTTCTAGGTTTGACATGTAACTAAATGATAGGGTTTATTGATAGAAGATATAATGACCTGGGTTCAGTCTCCAGAGAGTTGGGGATAGGAGAGAAAAAAGAGGAAGTGAGAGAAAGGAAGTAAGGGAGGGAAAAAAGGAATTAAGGCAATTTTGCAAGATGGTAATGGAACTGAAATGTGTCTAGAACTCACAATAGTCTGAATAATTTACAAAGATTCAGAAGCATATAAAATGATTTAAACTTAATGGATACATTAGAATAAATGTATCTTTAATTTTAAAAATTCTGGAGAAGATATACAAAATGTTAACAGTAAATTTGAGGATATATTTATTATATTTTAAGGCCTTTACACTAAGCCAATCAGTAAAGCAAAGGAACTTTATCAATAAGATCATTTATAACATATTAAATGAGTGAGTTAACTAATCATACCCATCTCTTATATGCTACATAGTTCAAGGACCTGATAAAATTTGAATTATACATTTGTTGTAGTCTAATAAAATGCTCATTATGTCATTTTAAGATATTTTTGTTTATTAACATTACTTTTTTTCATACACTATGTTCTAAACATGGTTTCCCCTACCTCAGCTCTTCCCAGCTGTTTTCTCTCATCTCACCAACTCCATGTCTTTCTTTAATACATTATAAATATAAGTTCATGAATGTAACAATGTAGGAAAAACTAAAATTACGTAATAGTTACATAAATGATATGAACTTATTGACTTGTAATTGAAGAAATTGAATTGTAAAGTAGAGTCCTGAGTTCACTGTTTTAATTTACTCTTAGCCACCAGAAACATGACAGTGTAAGTGAAGTTTTGAAATGCATTTTAGCATCATAATTAATAAAACAAATACAAATTGAAATCGTTCTTTAATCTTTTAATGTCTTAACTCTTGTGTGCCAGGTTCTCTTTTAGGACTTTAGGTCAAAATAGAGTTTCAATTATTCTGAGAACTAGAAAGAAAAAGAAAAGAACTAGCTATGTGTGTGCATTTCTCTCTCTCTCTCTCTCTGTCTCTCTCTGTCTCTCTCTCTCTCTCTCTCTCTCTCTCTCACTGTATATGTGTGTGTGTGTGTGTGTGATAGAAGGCTGACAGTTGAGGACTGTTCACTACAGAAGTTAAATAGGTAGTAGAACACACTGTATATTTATTTTTTCCAATTTTTATTAGGTATTTACTTCATTTACATTTCAAATGCTATCCCGAAAGTCCCTATACCCTCCCTCTGCCGTGCTCCCCTACCCACCCACTCCCACTTCTTGGCCCTCGTGTTCCCCTGTACTGGGGCATATAAGGTTTGCAAGACCTAGGGGTCTCTCTTCCCAATGATGGATGACTAGGCCATCTTCTGCTACCTATGCAGCTAGAGACACGAGCTCTGGGGGTACTGGTCAGTTCATATTGTTGTTCCACTGATAGGATTGCAGACCCCTTCTGTTTATAAAGACAGCTCTGACCCAAGGTCTCCCTGCTGCTTATGGAACCCTGGGTGTTCCTCTGAAGGAGTCACTTGTCCTAAAGCTCTCTCAAAACAATGACAGAGCTGGTGAGATTAGTTTAGCAATCAGAGCTTGTTTTCATGGACCTGGCAGCCCTTTTTTTTGTTGTTGTTGTTGTTTGGTTGGTTGCTTTTGTTTTTGTTGTTGTTGTTGTTATTGTTGTTAGAACAATTTGACTTTTTTATGCCCTTTGTACAGCTTGAAAACATCATTGTATCCTGCCCTCATATGTTTAAGGTGCTCTTGGTATTATCCATAATCTGCTTCCTTTCTCCCCTGCTGATGCCCCAAGTCTCTTGCTTTAGGTTGCATACCACATATAGAAATTTCCCTGCCCAGTTTGCTCCATCAGCTCAACTCATCTCTAGAATTTACTTCTTAATATATAATGATCAGACATTGCTAATCACTGATGCTGATAACGATTTACAAAATAGGAGAAAAGAAATGGGTAAACATGAATATATTTACTATTTTGATAAAATAAAGCATTATATTTTAGATTCAAAATTTTAGATGGTTAATACATGACAATCTATAGATAAATAATTTTGAAAAGTACTTTATAAGAGACAGTTGGGAATAATATTTCTAAAAGCTACTAGTGCATCTTCAGAAATAAAAAGAAAAATGGAAGGAAGAAAAAGAAAAAGTGAG
The DNA here is from genome assembly GCF_900095145.1 of Mus pahari. Classification (NCBI taxonomy): domain Eukaryota; kingdom Metazoa; phylum Chordata; class Mammalia; order Rodentia; family Muridae; genus Mus; species Mus pahari. The sequence continues at coordinate 92,029,302 of NC_034591.1, forward strand.
AGAAAGAAACTAAGGTGAGGAAAGGAGGGAAGAAGGCAATTATATCAGGAACTCACAATAGCACATGTCCTTTTCTCCAAATCTACCACAAATCAACAGCTACAACAAACAGTCTGAATAATTTCCAAATTACATTTTTGTTCACAAGATATTATTCTTGATCAATGTCTTCCTACTACCTATATGTAACCTAATTTCTCAGCAAAATAAACTGGCTTTCTTCCCTAGGCAGTTAATTAATCTCTCAATATTCTTCACCTGTGGATATGTACTCTCTTACCCATGCTTGAAGCACCCATCTCAGCCATGTGGACTCAACATGGTGGCCATGTGCACTCAATTGTCATTGGTTTCTCTTGAAGTCTAGAATGGAATTCACATGTTTCTCTGAGCTGTGAGATATATTTCACTTCTTTGATCAAAAATTCTTTCAATTCCATTTTATTTTTTAAACATTTCTTCACATTTGTCAGCATCTTCCCTTATATTTTAAAAATATTTCAACTTTTATTTACTTTTTAAACAGTTTGAACATTATTTCCCCTTTCTATTGTTTCCAAACTTTTCTTTATAGATCTTCATCATTATTCTCAGAGATTTTAGGACTGACAATTCCAACATCCTTCCCCAAGTCTAGAAGACATTTGCTTATTATTTTTGTTTATTCAGTAAAATCTTATGAAGGAAAATTATTTATTAATAATGTTTTGAGTACAGTAGAAGCTGGGGCAACCTAAAAAGCAAAGTTTTCTTCCTTATTTCTTGCACATCTCTATGTGGGGTTTGTACAGTAAACAGAAACAGTTTATTATAATAGTCCTTAATATGGAGGAGAGAACTTACAATTCAACCATAGCATTTTGAATTCTCTAAGAGTTTCTGTGTTTATTTGAATGACAAATGTCCTCTTTAGGATTCATTCTATGAAGTCATAGGCCTCTTGAACTTTGTTCCTGCATGATGGATAAATAATGGTCTTGTATCTTTGATGTTATGATTGACTGGGATCTCCTGATATCAATTCATGTTTTATTATCAGTAAGTATAGTTTCTATCACTGCACCTAAAAGGACTCTACTATAGCACTTTGACAATTTAAAAATACTCCTGAGGAAAACATTTGAGTAGAATGTTGGAAGGTGTGATGATTTTTAATTCTCCCTTTGCTGTTTCAATTATAAGCTTAGAGTCAGTTTAAATCCCTTTGACAGAAATCCACATCAAGTGGCTCAGCAAATATAACCACCATGCATTATTTAGCAAGAATTTTGCTCTAATTTCTACAGTCAGCTTGTTCTTACATTCATCATAGTCCTCATACTGAGTGTTCTGTGTAATGGTCCTGCTTTAGGTATCAGTCTTCCTGAGATTTCACACTGTAAAACATTTGCCCAACTGTGTTTTAAGTGTGAAATGTAACACATGAACTCAAGTGCTCAAACATTTTGTACCAAGTGGCGGTGGTGTTTTTACAAGGTTCTGAAACCTTTAAGATACAGAGGAAATAGGCCTTTTGTGTGGAGTTTAAAGTTTCCTAATATAGTTCCCTTCTGACCTGTTCTTGCTTCCCCTTCCACCGAGGCTTGAGAAGGTGAGGCAGGAGAAGAGTACGCTCTTGCCACTGTGGAGATGGTTGTTGTCAGGCCTTCCTCCACAAGGACAGACTGCGGCCTCTGACACTAGGTAAAAAGGCACACTTCCTTTCTTCAAGTGCTTCTTGTCAGATTCTTGATCACAGTGAGCAAAGAAGGAGTTCCAGGTCTGGCAAGAAGGTTTCGAAGGTAAAAATGCTTAATCCAGATTCCACATGGTGGAAAGGGAGCTTTTCTCCATGTGTGCCTTGGCATGTACATACATGTGTGGACTTGTGCACAAGCACACCTCCTCCCACTAAGTAAGGAAATTCACTAATAATGGAGAAGCAACTAAGACACCTCTATATTCCTATTCCTTTAGGATCACATGTGACAAAGAATAGGTGATCAATAGTTTTCTGAGATGGCCTGTATATAGCACAGTGTCCATAGCTGTCTGCATGTAACACAATTCCCATAGCTTCTGCACATAACAATGCAATGTCCATAAATTCCTGCATTAAAATAAACAGACATTCCCAACTCAATGTTCATTTACAGTTTTATAATATTTCATACATATTAAATGTCTGCGTGTTAGTTTAATTTTCGTCCTATCCAAAATGGTTAAATGGTTTAAATGGATATGAGTGTCCCTATGAACGTGTGTCCCTATGATATCATGTAAATCCAAACCTTCTGTGGGTGCCAGAGATTTAATTTGTAACTTCATACTCTGATTGACTCAGCACTTTTGAGTTTACAATTATGTTGGCACTAAAAGTATGACCTTAATTGTTCCAGGGTAATGAGACAACAAAAGTGCTCATCTTAGTAAGTGAAAGATGACACTGTGCCAAGGGAGAGCCAGTTGGTTCATAGATTGCTCTACAATTCATGTTTTCACAATTCTTTGTACAGAGATATGTGCTGGAAAATTGAGTCATCAGAAGACCCAGGGAAAGAAAGAAATGTTGACTCAGTATTTTGCAGCATAGTAGAAGGCAAAACAGCCCTAAAGTATGTTAGCAATTGATTCAATAAACAACCCCCCCAGCTGACATTTTAAACAAATGCTGCTAATTTGGAGTTTTATTGGTTTTATAGTTTTCTTTTATTTAATGCATACATTTGTTTTGGTTTATGGATGCATAAAAGCTGTAACATTAGGAGTTTGCTTTATATTTAAATGTATTTAAGTCACATTATTATGACCATAAGTTAACACAACAGTGGGAGGTTGAGACATCACTCCCTTTCAACATATTGAATTATACATTACCCTGAACTAGAGAGACAGTGTCCAAGAGCAGCATATTTACTTCTGAAAGCAAATAATTCAAGGGTGTCAGGAAGCAGGGTCCAAAGCTATGAATGCCCATGCAGTTTCTGCTGAGCTTTGGGGTAGCTGGAAGCTCCTTCTACTGTGTTGTACTTAATTACATTAGTGTCAGTTTTTAATTTATATTGTATCCCCAAGCTAATATCTCACATAAAATGTAGCATTCACTGTGCTTTAAATTTTTATTTGACATTTTTTTATTAATGTGTCATACACGATGCTCTACTTTATTTTAATTTAAGTTGGGGATTTTAAACTTGTTGTTCTTTTCTCAAAATGAAACAAAATGTTTCAAAAACCGCAGTCAGAAGAATAACAGAATCATTTGAAATATCTTTAAGTTTGGTTTATATTATAATCATTATATTTATATTTATTTTATGTGATGAATGTTTGGACAGCATGCACCATTAGCATACCCTATGTCTTATGGGCATCAGAAAAGGGTGTTAGATCCCCTTAAATTGGAGTTAAGGGTGATTGTAGAACACCATGTGAGAGCTGGGACCCGAACCCAGGTCCTGTGTGAGAACACAAAGAGCTCTGAACTGCTGAACCATCTTTCTGCCATGAATTCTGGTTTTATTGACTTACTTCTTATTTATTTACTTATTTATTTAGTGTATTTGTGTGGGTGCTCATATGCGTGAGAATGTGCATGTGAGTGTGAAAGTGTGTGTGTGTGTGTATGTGTGTGTATGTGTGTAAATGCATGTGTGCCATTGCATGTACATGGAGGTCACAGTAGAGACTCTTTGGAGCAAGTTCTTCACTGTCACTTTGTAGGATCCTAGGATCCAATCAGGTGTTCCATTCAAGCTCCTCTGTCTGCTGAATCATCTTGGGAGTCTTTTCCTTTGATTTTTCTCTTATCATTTTTATCAAGGACCTAAACCTAACCAAGTCATGCACATATGTCACTTCCCCGCTTTAGAAATAGTAACAGAATAAAAAGCCAATGAGAGTTGTCTCATTCTATATATTCAATATATTTGGAAACAAGTATGAATTGATTCAGATGACTTTACAAACCTATTTTATAGATTCCCTCTTGGTTTATAAAATACAGTAAAATCATACATTTACTTTATTTTTTTAGAAATCAAACATCTTTATTTGCAGATGACATGACAGCAAACATATATGACCATAAAAATTCCACTGGAAAACACCTACATCTGATAAACATTTTTAGCAAAGTAGCCAGACATGGGCCTGTGTACCGGAGGCTTTCCACATAGATCTCCTGCCAGGCCAGGTGCGAGGGTTCAGAAAAGTGGGGAGAATCCAAGCATGAAGGGGGAATTGCCACCGCTGCCTCCACTGTGGCAGCTGCCTCCACTTCTGCTTCAACTGCTGCAGTCACTTCTGTTGCCCCAAGATGCTACACAGGTCTGCTCTGTGCTGAGTCAGGCTGGGATGAGCCTGCCTGAGGCTGACTAGCCATGGAGAGGTGCAGGTGGTATTTCAGGAGAGCAGCTCTCTTCCCTGTCAGTGGTGTTACAGCTTTTTTTTCCCCCAATTTGATGGGATTTTATTTTATTATTTTTAAATAGATATTTTATTTATTTACATTTCAAATGTTACCCCATTTCCCCATTTGTTTCCCCTCTGCAAACCCCCATCCCATCCCCCTCCCACTGTTTCTACGAGGTGCTCCCCCACCCACCTACCCACTCCCACCTCACTGCCCTAGAGCTCCTCTACACTGGGACATCGAGCCTTCACAGGACCAAGGACCTCTACTTCCATTGATGCCAGATTAGGCCCCTTCAACTCCTTTACTCCTTTCCCTAACTCTGCCATTGGGTCCCTGTGCTCAGCCAGATGGCTGGTTGACTGCAGCATCTGAGCATCCACATCTGTACTGGTCAGGATCTGGCAAAGCCTCTCAGGAGACAGCTGTATCAAGTTCCTGTCAGCAAGCACTTATTGGCATCCACAATAGTGTCTGGGTTTGGTGACTGCAATTGGGATGGATCCCTGGTGGGGCAGTCTCTGGATGGCCTTTCCTTCAGTCACTGCTTTACTCTTTGTCCCTGTATTTCTTTTAGACAGGAGCAATTCTGGGTTAAAATTTTGAACATGGATGGATGGCCCCATCCCTCAACCAGGGTGCCAATGCCTAAACCTTGGATATGGTCTCTGTAAGTTCTCCCTCCCCTTAGTGGGTTATTTCAGCTAATATCATTAAAGCTCTTAGACAGAGTAATTCTCACACCTTTATTCCTTCTGGATAGGATCCTTATATACATTTCTGGGGATAGGTCAGGGTCTGACAGTAGGTGCTTCCTATTGGCTTGGCCTGAGAGATTGGGGATACCTCGTTTTTACATGTGGGAGGGCTTGGGGTGCTGTATTTGGATGTGCATAATGAAATTAAACATGTTAACTCACATTTCAAATACCCCACATACATTTTTCCATATCATTAAAAAGATTCCTATGTGGCATTGGCTGTGGAAGTAGGGTGGTGAGAGCAGCCTGTTTCATCTTATGGAAGCCAGTAGATAAGGGATGGGGTGGTTTGTTCTTAGATTGCCCAAGAAATTGGCTGCAAACAGTGCTTTATTGCTCTAAGACAAAGACTAGGCTACACTTTGAGATTGTAGACTAAGTAATATTGTATGAGGGAGGTGAAAATGAAGAGGAAGGATGAACAAACATAACAAACTAGATGTCTGCCATTAGGAAGCTCAAGATGGCTTTTCTAGTTTACTTTCTATTTCTGCAATAACAACCACGACAAAAGCAGCTTTGTGAGGACACAGTTTGTCTTTGGATTACATACCCACACACCACTGTCTTCCAGGGAAAACAAGGTGGAGAAGTCCTGAGGAGATATGGAGAAGTGCAGTCTACTGTCTTGCTCTGCATGACTTTCTCTGTCTGATTTTTAATGCAACCCAGGACTACTTGCTCAGGGATGACACCACACAGCAATCATTAATCATGAAAATGCCCCACTAGACATGCTCACAGACCATTTTCCAAATTGAGAGTCCTCTTACCAATGACTGTAGCTTACACTAAATTGACCATAAATAACTGACTAGAAAGCAGAGGTGGCATTGTTAATATTATAAATGAATTGATCCATAGGAGAAACCTTGCATGTACAGGTTATGATGGTATATTGTGAATTAAGGAAACTTTGACTCGGTGACATCAGTGAGGCAACAAATAACTAACATAATATGGAAATCAGTATATTTTATTCATTATTTGCATATTTAGTTAAGTATAAAACTGGCTAGGAAGAAAACCTACTCTCATTGAAGAGAGCAATTATATGGATGACATAAAACTACCTTTACTTTAAAATAAAAGAGGATTCCATAAACACATTTGATAGAAATGACAATAGAAAGGTGTTCTATTTAGGGCAGTACTTTATACTAGCATTTAAAAACACTACATTTTTTTTTGAGTTTGCTGGTCCAAAGTGATTTACTCCAAAGGAAATAATTATGAAGACACTGAAAAGGAAAACTGAGCATGGAATTGAAGTTGCATTAACATGTGGTTCTGTCTTCAGGATAAATGAAATCATGTGACAGGTTTATTCTGCATAAGAAAAGGATAATTTTTCCTTATATGATTTCAGTGATATCATTGGTATGACACTTTCTGAAACTCCCTTATTTTATTACATATATAATCTATACATTCAAAATAAAGTATATTCATACCTCTCTTTCAGTGTTGTGTGTTTGTGTGTGTGTGTGCATGTGTGTTTTGGTGGGAATATGTAAAGGTGAATGGCAGTGGTAGGTGTTCACAATAATGAAAGTAAAAGATTTCAATATTCTGTCTATTCCATTATCATCATTATTATTAGTGACATATGATTCTGACATTCTGCCAGCAGTTTGCAGATCAGAAATTTGGGCATAAGCTCAGAGTTTCACTTTGCCGGAGACCCTAGAGTAGAACCTGATGCAATCATTCTGCTAAGTGGCTACAATATTAAAATGCCTCCAATCTTATCTTTATATCCTTAGTTTAGTGCCTCTCTTAACCCACATCACAGATACTTCTTTGGTTGTAGGTTGTGATTAATACAGAAACTCATAAAGTGCTTATCACAAATAAAATGATAGACTGTGGAAACCTCAGCTCCAAATGGAACTCCCTCTCCTGGAATTATCCTGGAAGTGGAGAGGGAAGACTGTACAAAGGTGGAGAACATTTGTAGAAAAACAGTATTTGCCAGTTTTGAAGTGGAAACTTCAGTTTTCAGTTCTATCTAATGATGTTTTGCTGGGGCACACAGTTAAAAGGATGCTTTGCTATAGCAGACATGTGAAGGACACATGGTGAATGAATATAAATATGACGCCACAGACGCTGGGAGCTAGAGCATTGATTTGCTTTGCTCTGCCTCACTATTCTGTGCTGATGGCATGTAAGGACTTGATCACCTTACATTGTGAAGCTTCACTGGTGGTGACTTGATAGAAAGAAATTCACCGAAGAACTTTTTGTAAGGTTGCTACAGCTTCTTGTTGCTTCGGTAGACTGGAGCAAGTTGGTAAGCCTTGTGGTTTCTTCTGAATTAAACTGAAGCTGCTGATTAGTGAGTGGTGACTGTTGAATGGACTAGACTTCCACTGCTGATTCTTGCTGGGATTTTGCTAGGGAACTGGACTGTTGATATCCTGACAATGAAGCTTGGACTCTTCCCCAAAGAACTATTTTTAAACTGGTCTACTTCCCTGTATCCTAATATCTTTCCTCTTCCACTATTTCTGGAGGGTGGTGGACTAGGGAGTTTAACGTTTGTTAAAGTAGGTTAGAAAAAAAATTATGCCTACCTAGTTATGGCAGGACAGTTTGAGACTTTAATTCACAATAGCTTCACTGCATGCCTTAAAAAAGGTAAAGCCAACAACAATCCCAGCATGGATGGAGGGAGGCTCATAAAGTCCAACCCTTATTTAAGGACCTATTGGTCACCTACTGCTGCTGAGGGAAGAAGAATCAATTTTCACCAGAGATACAGTCTCTAAGAAACTACCCACGCTGCAGCAGTAAACATACACTCACATACGTGTAAAAAGGATCTTGAAATTGGTAGAGGAAAATGGTGTGAGACTAGTAGAGGAACTGGAAGGGAAGAGGTGGGGTCTGCATCTAGTGTTTAGAACCCAATACAGTGCTAAAAACAAGGCTAATACTGCGCTAGCCACCAAGATACAATGCAAAAGCACAAATATAAAAATGTCCTTTCCTTAGGAAAGAATCAAGGAAGGCTCCTATTTTGTCTTACCAAATAAATGTGTCTTGATAGAAACAAAGAGGCATTGATGTGTTCTACCCTCTAATATCCATGAAGGCATCCAGGGAAAGAAATAACACACAGTAAACTGTACAGCTCTGCAGCAGTGATAGGAGACAACACACAGAACCCTGTGTTTCCAAGAGTGGAGATGAAACAAGAGATTGATTGCTGTTAGAAATGTGGTTCAAGTTCTGTTGTTACAAGCTATAAATATATATTTGTTAGTAATAGGACACTATAGAGCCGGGCGTGGTGGCGCACACCTTTAATCCCAGCACTCAGGAGGCAGAGGCAGGTGGATTTCTGAGCTCGAGACCAGCCTGGTCTACAAAGTGAGTTCCAGGACAGCCAGGGCTATACAGAGAAACCTTGTCTTGAAAAATTAGAAGAAAAATATGTGTACTTAATTTAAAAAAAATAGGACACTATAGAGAACACAAAGGGAAAGGAAGGAAAGAGAAGAAAGGTGATTTAAATGAGATATATAGATACTTATTGAGAACATAGACCTGGTGCCATAATTTTTGTGCCTAAATGAGAGCAGTCTTAGTCATTAGAGTCCTTCTGTTCAGATTTTCTAATACAGTGTTAATTTCAAGCATGTGGAATACAGTTAGTGTAAGCTAACAGAAGAGGAAGGAATGTTTTAAATTACAACATTTAAACAGTAAGGTAGGAGATGGTAGAGATTAAAAACAATAGACAATGGAGAAGCAATTTGCATCTGTTGTGATTTTAGAAAGGGAAAGGGTAATCTGTAAGCAATGATTACAATAAAGTCAGTTAGAATGAGAACTCTCAGGCATCCGTTTACACTGGTCATTATTGTACTTCTAATGGCTTTTCTTTTCTCCATAGCTACCTCAAAACACAGTCTATGAAGGGAAGGATTAGTTGTTTAAATAAAGGGTGAAATATTGTACAGCAATACTTGAATGATGAGAAAATTTTAGCATAAAAGGGGTCATTGGATGTCAAGATAACTTCAGTTTGTCAAATTAATTTAAGGGTTAGGATAGAAACAAAGATTAACTACATAGTATTCCACTGAAAGTACTATGGATGAATCCTTCTGTGTTTTGTTGGCACCAGTTACTTTAGGAGAAAGAAATTGAATTCAAATATTTCTTTATAGCTATGGATCCATTATGTATTTCTCAACTGTGAACAAAGATACCCAGAAATATTTTGGAGTTCTAGATAAATCATCTGTTGTTTCCCTGGCCTCTAGAAACATTACAAATGTACTATGACCAAAACGCTGATGACAACAGACTCAGCTGAGCCCTGCACTAGCCCACAAACCAAATTCCTGAGCTTTAAAACCTAAGCTACAAAGGTGTTTCAAGTCAGCTCTGTGGGATCAAGGAGGTTGGGTATGCATGCTTCTGTTTGGTAAAACACATTGGCAAATGGGTGCTGGGAACTGAACCCAAGTCGTCTCAAAATTATGAAGTGCCTTTAACCATTGAGCCATCGCTCCACTCATTTATCATGCTTTAAAAAAAAGGATAAGGAAAATATATATATCCATGCAGAGTGATGCCATAAATACGTATTTAAATATAGTACTGAACAGTGGAGAAATGCCACCTCATCCAGGATGAGTAAGGTGTGACTCATAAGAGCTAATACAATGTGTCAAACATGGAAACACATATTAGAATGAATTTGACCTTTATGATGGAGGACCAACAATAGCCTTTATGCTGTGCATCCCATTTTGCCACCTTCCTCTCCTCTTACCCTCATAACCTTTAAAGCTTCCATTTCCAATTGTGTCATACTTCTTCTTAAGACTTGCTTTTGTGTGAGGCAAGATCATTTTGGAAGGCAACAACCATCTGAACTGAAATTGAGGGAAATGGATGCTTTTGGTATCCAGGAAATGAAAACATCAAGATTGAATTTAACAAGTGATGGCATACTGTTTTTGAGGGAATTAGTGCAGACAATGGGAGAAGAGTGGAGGACCCTGAGCTTGTGACCTACACACTTTTTCATGAAGTAGGTGGCTGGTACCTTCTATAAACAGAAGAGTTGCTTAAAGCTGTGTTTAATTTATTTCCTCCTCGTGTTTTAAAAGCTCCTGGCAGTGTGTGAGGGCAGAGTTCGGGCTTTCGCACTGAAGCTTTTAATTACTGACAGTCAGTGTTAGTCCGGAGTTCATGGGGTAAATTAATATTTAGAAAACCATTATTCATTTAGCAAGTTATTATTATTCAGCTTTTAAAATACTCAAGTTTACATCAATTTCAGAAGTACTTACATTAATGGTATGTTTAGAACCATTGTAAATGCCATGAAGTAGCATGTGGGATGAAAATGAATGAGGTGAGTTGCCTGCAAATTCATTTATGGCAAAGAAATTTTCCCACTTAATGAGATGTTCTACTTTGGAAGTGGAATCATAATTGTGTTAATAAAGAAATAAATCCCCTTATGTTGGAGGTCAGTGTATCCAGGACCTCTGTGTAGTATGTATGAGCGTCTGTGGCAGGGCAGAGCCAAAGAGGAAGAGAAAAGGAACCAGAAACGGCGACTAAGAGAAACAAAGAAAGTCGACATGGTTTGGGGTGGAGCCAAAACTTGTTTTACATTTGTTCAGCATTGCCCTAAAATCCTAAGCACTTTACAAAGTATTAAATATTAAAAACTATAGCTATTAAGGACTCAGAAACTTGATTCTGTAGGGTAGTCTGGCTACATAGACTATTTTACTGACACATTTCCAGTTCAGATGAGAAACCCTACCTCAAAGAAGAAGGTTGCGAAGGCCAAAAAGAAGATACTGAAGTGACCCTCTGTCCTCTGTGAGCTCATTCATTCATGTGCTCACGCACCTTCTCACACAGCCGTAACCACACGCTGTAAAATACACACACACACGCACACACACACACACACACACACCACATACACACACACAACACACCCCACATACACACACATACATACTCTCCCCACATACACACACATGAACCACACACACACACACACACACACATACACTCATACACATACACATCTCACATACACATGACTAAAAAGAAAAAGAAAACCCTTCAATGATACATGCGACATTTTAAAAGCCTGAAAAACAAATTCCAAAACCTAGTTCTTGTTTCAAACTCTACTCACAGGGTGTATTTCCTATAATAAGACATTATATGGACTTAACATGGAATGAGGATATCCAAGATTTAAAGGTCTGTTTATCTTAGGAGACTACTACCATTCATCAAGTTTCAATCAAGTTGGGAGATAGAAATAAGCATCCTGCTTTCCTTCCATTCCCCAGGAAACTTGCCATCCAACTCAGAGTGAAGAGGTTAAGGACCTCCCAGTCATGCTATCTCCTTTCCCAGCCAGCAGCTTCCACAGGCTTATCCTGTCTAAGAACCCTAGAGCTTACTTAGTCTAAAGACATAAGCTTGTCAGCCTCCAAGTGTCGGGCAAAGAGAATCACGGAATCTGATCAGTGGATTCCTTTCCAGCGTGGCCAGATGTTTATCACATGTATTCGTGGAGTGACAGATCCTCTTGTCAGCAGCAGTGGGGTACAGACATTGGTCACAGCTTCTACTGCCTCCTGTAGCAGCTTAAGGCATTCTTTGAGATGATTCTACTCAGGTGAAACTGGAATTTTTGATCTCACCACAAAAAAAGGAATCTCTGGATGGGCATGTGGAAGAGTTAAGGAAATCCTGCCACCTCTTGAACCTGGGACCAGGGCTGCCATCCATGTTGTTTGGGCTCTGTCACTGACTTTCAGTCTTTCATCTAGGCCTCCCTGCCATCTCTCACCATCTTATTACGAGCTGTCCTTAGTAGCTTACAGATTCAGCCTTCTATTACTTCTCTGATCTCTGGAACTTTCCATCTGCTTCCTAGTGTTACAACTCAGAGCATCAGGTACTGGAATATTTAGCCTTTAGTGACTGCAGCACTCAAGCTGTCTGAGCCTGCTGTCCTCTGCTTTCTGTGGATCAGCCTCAGCCTACTCCACTGGTGAGAAAGATAAGGGGATGAAAAATCAGTAAAGAAAAAGCTTCACTAGGTCTTAATATTGCAACAGTATCGAAGGGAAGAATGTAAGCCAAAAAAAAAAAAAAAAAAAAAAAAAGAAGACTCCAAAACAGTTTCTAACTAATGCACATGCAGGCAGAAATGTGTGGTCCACTTGTGATTGAATTGTAATTATGTTGATTATAGCTTGTCCTTTAAACCTGCCAAACTTCATAGTGTGATCAGTCACAAACATGGCATAAGCAAGGCCCCTTTTCTGTCAATCACAAGGTATTTCCTGAACCACTGCCAAAGCAGTCTTCCTCTCCATCTTTGTTCAAGACTGTTTTTAGCGCATTCAGAGTACCTTGGGTAAGGCTGTCTGGAGGCCACCCAAGCTCGCAGGGCTGCAATTTCACCTGTGCTGGTGTAGCATGGTACAGTTAGGACTGTAGTCACAGCTTTGCCTTCAGCAGCTGGTGTGATTAAAACACGCTTTCTAACTGGTAGGTGATTTCATAGGAGTTAAGTTGGAGTATTAAGCCAAAAAAAAAAAAAAAAAAAAAAATCCCCAAAAACTGGTCTACACTGATGGCTGGATATTAAAGAGGGATCAAATACAATGGAGGAAAGGATCTGTCAACTATTGTTCAAGGGCTGGGATCTCTAGTTCCCTCACTATTTTTCTCATAGAACATCATTATTATCATCATCATCATCATCAACAACAACAACAACAACAACAACAACACCCCAAACAGTGAAAAAAAGCTTTAAAGTGTGATTAACATAAAGATGAAAGAATTTAAATTCATAGCAATATGCAATGCTTACCTCATTTCCATATGTTATTTTGTGGGAGATGGTAGAAGTCACCCGTGATGGTAAATGTTGATTAGCAGCTAAACAGAACTAGAACCATACATGATACAAACCTTTGGGCATGCCTGTGAGTGAGTATTTAGAATCGAATGCCTAAGGTAGGTTGACCTACTCTGAATGTGAGTGGCACTTTTCAATGGGCTGTTTCCAAATTACACAAGAAAGAGAAACCTAGGTAAAAAACAAGCACTCATTGCTCTCTGCATTCTAAGTGTAGACATAGTATAACTGCCCATTACTTCTTCACCCTAATTGTTGTATGCCTTCAAAGTAGGAGCCAAAATAAACACTACCTCATGTTGTTAATTAAGGAATTTTATCACATTGATGGGAAAAATGATGGGAAAAATTGAGCACAGAAATGATATATTTAGAGAATTTAATGAATGTATGTGAGAACTAAAAGATAATTCTTGTGGCAGGTAACTTTAAATTTTAATTTAGGCATTACTATTTGCATAGAAGCATTATGTGGGTAGGCAGAATGGATGGAAAGTCACTCTTTTGATTATTTTTTCTTATGTTTGCTTTGGTTTTTAGTGGGTTGGTTGTGTTTTGTAGGGACATCATTTGTCTTTGTAGCTGCGGCTGGCCTAGAATTTGTTGTGAATACAAGGCTGCCCTCTATCTCAAGGAATCCTCCACCTCCTTCTCCCAAATGCTAGGTTAGAGGTGTGTGACACCTTCATGGACTCCTATCTGAGAGCCTAAATTGCCTTTGTCCTTGATGTTACTAATATAATCTCATAGTAAGTTATTAGTTTATATATGTCTGCATTGATAATGTAATCCCATGTTTTAGTTAATAGTTATATCGTGATACATTTGAATGTTAAAGGCAAATGAGAAAAACAAATTTTTAGATTACATGTGTTCTTTTTTTAAATTATTTTATTAGATATTTTCTTCATTTACATTTCAAATGCTATCCCGAATGTCCCCTATACCTTCCCCCCACACCCTACTCCCCTGCCCACCCACTCCCACTTCTTGGCCCTGGCATTCCCCTGTATGGGGCATATAAAGTTTGCAAGACCAAGGGACCTCTCTTCCTAATGATGGCTGACTAGGCCATCTTCTGCTATATATGCAGCTAGAGACACGAGCTCTGGGGGTACTGATTAGTTCATATTGTTGTTTAACCTGTAGGGTTGCAGACCCCTTCAGTTCCTTGGGTAATTTCTCTAGCTCCTCCATTGGGGTCTCTGTGTTCTATCCTATAGATGACTGTGGGCACCCACTTCTATATTTGCCAGTCACTAACATAGCCTCACAAGAGATAGCTATATCAGTGTCCTATCAGCAAGTTCTTGCTGGCATATGCAATAGTGTCTGCATTTAGTGGCTGATTATGGGATGGACTCCCGGGTGGGGCAGTCTCTGGATTGTCCATCCTTTCGTCTTAGCTCCAAACTTTGTCTCTGCAAATTCTTTCATGGATATTTTATTCCCTATTTTGGGGAGGAATGAAGTACCGACAGATCCAGCAATACCTCTTCTAGGTATATACCCAGAAGATGTCCCAACTGGTAATAAGGACACATGCTCCACTATGTTCATAGCTGCCCTATTTATAATAGCCAGAAGCTGGAAAGAACCCAGATGTCCTTCAACAGAGGAATGGATACAGAAAATGTGGTACATTTACACAATGCAGTACTACTCAGTTATTAAAAACAATGAATTTATGAAATTCTTAGGCAAATGGATGTATCTGGAGGATATCATCCTGAGTGCGGTAACCGAATCACAAAAGAACTCACTTGATATGCACTCACTGATAAGTGGATATTAGCCCAGAAACCTAGAATATCCAAGATACAATCTCCAAAACTCAAGAAAATCAAGAAGAATGAAGATTACATGTGTTCTATAGACAGCTACGAGTAGCAGTGGTGAAAGAGCAACAATAAATGAAATAAAGAAAATCATAGCATGAGAGGCATACAATGGTGAGGGAGAAAGGAAGATCTACTAAGAAACATTTTGGTTATTTAGCAAACAAAAGTATGTGGCAAAGGGCACTCAACTGTGCTGTCAAGCTATCACGTAGGATGTTATCGTTTTTGTCTTGTGGAATCTTACTGTACATAAAATTACTTACAGACATCTGCACAGTCATCAAAGAGTCATGACGTGTGTACCATCACCTTCATCTATGCTGTTGGCTATGGTGACATTTATCTTTCTAATCGTCACATCTTGTGTGTCTTCCTTGAATATTAAGTGGCTTTTTTGTTGACTATTTTCTTTCTGTAAACTCATGGTTATGTAAACTGATGGTGCTTATCTCTACATAGGCAGCTAAAATGAACATTGTTTTGGAAAAATTAGCTTTCTTTGTTCAGTATGGTATGGCATTCCAGGTGATCTAATAAATTTTCATGTCCTTATTTCCTAGACAGTACAGACACCTTTCCTTCTAACTTCTCCCTCATAAATACTCTTTCAAATACTGTTTATTATATATCTGTTTTAAAATTTCAGATGTTTACATAATAACTTTTATCTATCATTGCTCTCCCTTATCTCCTCCCTCTTGATCTGTAAGGCTTCCCAACAAGACCCACTCCCACTACCAAGTCGTGTGTGTGTGTGTGTGTGTCCCACTGAGTTTAATAAGAGTTAATTGCCTACTCAGGTTATTTATATATCAAGAGGAACTGATCTGTGGCTATATAAATAAATAAAATGACAGTCTCTCCATTATCAACCTATTGTCATCAGTCCCTCCATGTCAGCATGGTGGATTCAGGGCGAGTCAAATCATGTTCATGTCTTGTACAGATATTCACATCTGTAATGATTTCATTAGAACATCAGTCTGTAATGTCCAAAAGACAGGTTTCTGTCATTTTTGCTTATATCTCTAACTCAGCTCTTGCATTTTTCCCACTTCCTCTTCATTGGTATTCCCTGAGCTTTTAAGAAGACATAGATTTCCAGTTTACTGTTCCTACTCCACCCTCAATTACTCCGGGCACTTTCAGTCAGTTAATAGTTTCTAAATTAACCCCTCCATGCTGCATGCAGTAAGAATCTTCTCTTATGTAGGCTATGCACAGAATTAATTTGTGCATATGAAAATAAGTATTTAGAATGCATCTTCATTTATGGCTGTTTAGAAAAATGATGGTAATATAAGCCTACATAGAGCCTAGGATCTCCTTCCAACAATATTTATGCTTCTCAAACAGCTTGGTATTTATAAGTGAAATCTTTTTTTGATAAAAATTTCAATGTGAAATTAGTATCACTGGTGTTAGGAAACTGTCTCAGTGGGTAAGGATGCTTGCTATACAAGCACTGAGACATGATTTTAAATATTCAGCACCAACATAGAAATAAGACATAGCTACAAGTGTCTAGAACCCCAACACTGTGGTCTAATGACAGGCAGCTTCTGGTCCATTTAACGTTCTGGATCCATTTTTGGTTCATTTCCAAAGATGAGAGTTGCAACAGAATACACATGAAGTCTATCACTGTGTTCTTCATGTTCACACAGGGGTACATATATGCATATGCTAATTACACATACCAGAAATACAGACAAATCATGAAGACACACACATGTGCACATGCCATTACATATACAACAATACATACAACAACATACACAAACAGTACACACAGCAAACATAAAAAGAGCAAACCATATATACATATACATCCCCAATAGAGCACAAAACCACATACACTACACAGTTACATATCACAAAAATACACACATACCACAAAATCATACCCTATTCTATAATATACCTACATACAATTAACATACATATACCACACACATCATAAACCTACACTTATATGCCCTATCTACATAATCTCCAAGCCCTCACACATACCTTTCACACCATAATTTAATTGTTGGGCTTCCACCCTGTTCAGTATCATGATAGCAATTTGAATGTTATATTTTACTTCAGTGAAAATCTTCAAGCATTCCTGGTAGGTGTTGTGTTCTTATTTTGTTTTGCTTTTAGTTGGTTTTGTTTTTAAATTCTTGTGAAATATTCTGTACCAGTAATTCCAAGTACAGTAGATACTGGCCTACGATTCATTCATTCATTCATTCATTCATTCATTCATTTTTATTAGAAGAGTGCATGTGTTGGTTTTTTTCCATCTACTCTCCAGGATCCAGGTATCTAACTCAGATGTTCAGGCTTGACAGAAGTGCTTTTGCCTACTGGTTCATCTCATTCACCCTATATAAACCTCTCATTTCCTTGCGACTTCCTGCTGTAACCAACTGCCCCATATGTCCCTGTCAATTTGCCACATATATAATCTAGATGAAACTAGCTTCCAGCTTTAGACAGAGTACAAATTTCCAACTGTCTGTCAGCTGTCTTACTCTTGGGTGCCAAGGCCATTCACACTCTTAGGCCAAAGTATGAATTTCATTTTTACAATTGCCAGCCAGAGCCACTTTAGTCTGTTTTATGCTTTTTAATATTTATGTCAATCTACCTATAAACAAATTACCTTGCTACATTGGGAAACTCAAGTGTAGACTCACAATTAAGCTGTATCCAAAGCTATCCTTATATTCTTAATTGTGTATTTTTATTTTATGTTTATGTGTGTTTTATCTACATGTGTCTGTGCACTACATGCATGTAATATGTGCAGTGGCAAGAAGAGAGGTTCACATTGCACAAGACTTGAGTTATTGATAGTTGTGAGCCACAATGTGGGTGCTGCTTTTAACCACTGAATCATCTCTTGGACTCCCAAAACCTTGTTTATTTCACTTTCTGTTGTGAATTCTAACTTGCCATTGATATAGACTGGTGGAAAATATTGTTTATAATTTTATTCCAACCTGCTTCTCCATCCTTCTTCTTGCCAACACTTCCTCATTTTACCATGTCCGATGTTCTGATCATAAAACTTTTCACTGGGCATGACATATTTTGGTATGCTCTTTTGTCCTTCTGGAGTGACTCTTTCCCATTTTAAAATGTGAGTTACTCATTAATACTTACACTCAGTGATTCACTCTCTGTAACTCTATGGATGACCTAATGATATAGTGCTCTTTTTAAACTATTAGCCATTAAAACACATCATTATGACCTTTGCTTTCATATATTTTCTTCAAAAGAATTAAATTTTAATGGAAGGAGAATGTTTAAAAGTCTTATATGTAGATGGGCATAGAAACACACATACTCTATCCAACATATAATAAATACAAGCATTTGCTAAATTTTAAACAATAACGGCTTATGACCCTGGGTTTATGGGGTATTTTTCTTGAGAGGTTTTGCTTCCTTTCTTTTACCCTCTTTTTCTCTCTTCCTTAATCAGGCCCTGTGCTTAGAGTCCACTTCATTTGTTCTCTAAATTTATTTGCATCCAACAGGTCTCAGGTTATTTTTGCATGTATTTTTAATCACATTCAACATTATCAAGCAACCACTGCTGAAGGCCTTCTATAATTTATTGTCTTGAATTTGATAAAAAAAATAATATGTGATGATTAGCAGTCCAAACAATGAGAATTGATACTTCCACCCTAATCTTTTGAGAAGTCAACAGTAAAAAAGTTAAGGTTTCTACATCTTCCATAGTTGTACACACTTTTTCAAGCAACATTACTTTAAACTCTTTACATTTTACAGAGAGAGAGAGAGAGAGAGAGAGAGAGACAGACAGACAAACAGACAGACAGACAGAGACAGAGACAGAGACAGAGACAGAGACAGAGAACAATTCATTTGTAAAGATCAGAGGAAAACATGAGTGATTCTGTTTTCTCTTTCCCACATATGGGTCCTGGAGATGAGTTCAATCTCAAAAACGGTAGACTTCTGAGCCATTTCTCTCTCTTTCCAGCCCCTCCAAACAATACTACTCACCACAATGATTTGATGAGTTCCTTGTGAACAAAGAATTTATTTTGCTTCATCAAAATCCTTCTCCAGCATCATCCATACTTGAAAACTTAGCATGTTTAGAAATTCAATGTATGAGCAAGTTTTTATTTTTTTTAATCTAAGTGTTCAAATATTTGAGTGTTCTAGTGACAATGAAGCAGACAGATAACTCAACTTTTGGCATATGTTCTTTGCTAACTGCTACAGAAGCCAGCTGAGCAGTTGACATTTCCCCTAGTCACTGTCTTACATATGCTTCCATTAGACTAAAATCCCAGGTTGCACAGAACCTATTACTCATGCCCCAGTTGATTTCTTGAATCATAAAGCTGTATAACATTTGGATGCCTTAATTAGATGCTCTCCCTTACTGGAAGAACAATTTTAGTGTTTAAAATCAGAAGAACAACATCTAGACTGAAATGGATGGCTGGGGAATTTATTCTTTACCCATGTGGAAATGTAGAGAAGAAAAACCAAAATGCAGTAAGGGTTCACATAGAAAAATGTTAACTCTTTCCTATTTTTATTGGTAGGCTTGATTTATAAAGTCTACATGTTTTATTCTAAATCATAGATTCAATAAATTTTATTAGTTTATTAGTTGAAGATCTATCTTTTATATCTTATATTATCCCTTAAAGTATTTAAAAGAAGTTATCAAAAGAATTATACCATGAATCTTTAAGGAATCATTGCTAGATATTAGAGCAGTTTAGAAAAATCAATATTTTCATTTTGTTTAAACATTTGCTTTAACATAAGAGGATATAAATTATATCCCATTCATATCGAGATTTATCTATATATAGTGAGCAGTTATGTTTCAGAGTGTATATGTCTTTGTATTTCTTCACCCAAACCACCTGATACCAACCAATTAGCAGTTAACTACAGCAAGAAAACACATGAGAATGAACTAGAATAAATTATTCAGTAACAAATTGCTGCAACTCTTTCTGAAAATGTTACCTATGTGGATGTGTGACTATGCTTGGCCCAGGGAGTGGCACTATTGCGGTTTGTGAGCTTGTTGGAGTAGGTGTGGACTTGGTGGAGGAAGTATGTCACTGTCTGGGTGGGCTTTGAGACCCTCTACCTAGCCATGTGGGAGCCAGCCTTGTCCTGTTTGCCTTTGGAACAAGGTGTAGACTCTGGGCTCCTTAGTAGTGTAGTACACTTCCTCGTGGACGACACTTTCTTCCTCTCTTCTCGGGACCTGATTTGCCTTGAGGCTGGTTATAGGTCTACAGGCAACTATTGGTGGGCTTTGAGTAAGATCACTATTGCCTGGCATTTTCTTCAGAGAAAGCCACTGCTGGTTTATCAGAGAACGAAGGATTAATTTCCTCAGGTTAAAAGGGCCATATTTCAAGGGATAGCACTAAGGACATGACTTCCTCAGGTGAGATAAACCCTTAAAAATCAGAGGATTCAAAGTTGTCAGCTTCGATAGGGTCCTCTCACATATCTCCATCCCATTTTGTTTTTCCAATTAATGCCTTTACTTTACTTGCTGACACCCTCGGAAACTGAGACTTGAATTTTTACTGTAATTCAGCCAACCTTATAATGAGAGATTTGGTTTGATTTTTCTGCAGCTCAAGTTCTATGGCTGTGGAGAGAAGATTCTCTTCAAGGGCACACTTAGAAACCTTTAGATTGTTTATTTGCATCTGGAGCCAGTCAATTTTATCATGTAGCTCATTCCTTTTCTTTATCAATTTATCCAGAGCTTCTAAGAGTAAGTAACAAGCCAGCAAAATAGTTTCCCTTCTTTTTCCCCAAACTGTAGAAATTTTTTGTGTACTGGGTCATATAAATCCATTGCCAGTCACAATTGATGGATCATGACAATCGTAGTTATTTTCTTCTTTAAGATTAAAATATAGTTTCCACCATGGGCCTTAACATATGCCACAGATATGTACATGTATCTTAATATGATGCTAAAAAGTAGTTATAGAGAGTTAGATGGAAATATTTAATATCTATATTACCTAATAGATCTTTAAATTCCTGACTGTTAGGAATCTAACAATAGATTTCTAATAATAATAATCTAATAGTAATCTAATGTATTGCTATTCAGCACTTTTATATTTGAGAAGTGTAGTTTATGGATACACCATTAAATATGTGCTGTATTAAAAACATATTGAGTCTATTTTCATCTTGTTCAATCATCCCTCCTATGTCCCAATACTTAGGGCATAGTTTCCTAAACTTGAAATTCTACCCAAGTACCTAAACGTATTTATGAATGTGGTCTTCATTCCTCTGATTTATGATTAGTTTAAAAAAGAAAATAGACCAAATTAAGAACAAAACAAAACAAACAAACAAGCAAGCAAAAAAAATAAATAAATAAACCCGAAACTTTTCTACAAAAACTTTTGTCAGGGACCAGGTTGAGAAAACCCAGGCATCCTACATCCCGGGCATCCCGAAGCCCAAGAATTTTTACAGCATGCAGCTGGGAGCCATATAGTTCTTTGTCAGGAGCCCTTTCCCCTCTCTCTGCAAGGCCATTTCGTGGGAATCAGCAAGATTCTGGCCCTAAACAAACATCAAGGACTGTTACGAGAGTCTTCCAGTATTCCAGAGCTGCCCGGAACAGTCATCTTGGGCTGATAGGAGGACCGGAGCTTCGAGATAAGCCGCCCAGTGTTCCAGAGCAGTGACATCAAGGACCTGAGTTGAATCACTGAAGGTTTCAGACTTGTGGACTGAAAGCCGCCCCCATCCATCCTTCACTACTTCCTTTTGATGACTCCTAACCCCTCTCTGTATACTATTTAACTTGAAGCCTTTTCCCCCAGTAAATGAGACTATGACAAGTATGCACGGTCTCCGTCTCTTCCTTTATCCCATTTCTATCTAGGTTTGGAATCCCCCTCAAGGACCATGGAATAACNTATGTCCTGCGGGTCGGGATAAACTTTCACAAAATCCCAGTGAGATTCAAACCTTCTGGCATGTTCTGACATAAATCCAAACCACTGGGACTCTCTCTCCTCTCCCCTCATCATGTTATTAGAAAATACAGTGTTCGTAATTGTACACAGCAGTTGGTAAACAATTTTAAAACTAAGCCTAAGGGAGCTAAAAGTGAAGAGCTAAGAAAATGTAATCGAATTAGAAAGAGCAGGGCTAGACATTAACATTTGCAGAGATGAAATGTTTTCATTGTAGTTAGAAAAGAATTGTCTGACCTGAGCACATCATGCTGTACTGAACTTGGATAATGGAAATCTGTATTCCAAACTGTAGATTGTCAGTTTTACAAACTGTTCCAGATTTTAAGAAAATGAATAAATAGACAAATCTACTCCATTGTTTTAAATGTGTTGCATAATATTTCCACATGGAGCTGAGGAAGTCAGCATTTTATTCAAAATGATCCTGTAAAGGAGACATTTGAGTGCACAAAGCCCAGCACTAATGTACCCTGAAAGTGAGTTATGTTTAAAAATGTTAATTATATCTAGCAAATTTATGTTTCCTGCATTGCAGTTCAGTCAGTGTCATCAGCATTGAGTGTCATCATTAAGGGGCCCTGGATTCTGGAAGGCTGCATTCTCAGGACTTTATCTGGACTGATTGCTGTGCTTAACAATTGATTAGAGAACTCAGAGAGCACATTTAAAGACAATAATAAAGAATATATATTCCTTAGCCAAGGGAAAGAGATCTGGAAAATAAAGCCAAGCTTTATTAATTTTATAGAGTCTAGTGAGAGTTGTATATACCCTTGAATCTTTCAATATTAAAATAACAGAAAGATGGTCCAGCAAGATGGCTCAGCAGGTAAAGGTGTCTGCAGCCACGCCTGCCATATTTAATTTTAACCCGAGGTCCTATGTGGTAGAAGGGAAGAATCACTTTTTTCCAAGCTGTCTTCAGATCTCATATGTGTACTCTGATACATGCAAGCACATATATACAATATTCAATCAATTAATAAATGTAATAAAGTATTTTTAAAATAAAATAATTGGAATGCCAGTTACTTTAATATCAGAGCTAGAAAGAGTAAAAAACATATTTCTTCTTTGGCCTGATATGAATGATCCTTCAACATAAATAAATTGTTCCAGAATGACTTCATTTAAATATTCAAGTGCATCTTTGAAAGAATACTACCTATGGAAATTTGAATTGTTCAGAGACCAGATAATGGGCTCTTTCTAGCCTGATGTAACAGAACATAGACATACAAATGTCTATAGATATTGTGACAATGGTTTAGGACAAAATTTTTTTTTAAATATTTAATAAAATAACTATAACTTTCTGTATTGAACACACACATCATATTTCCTTGCTATCATACCTTAAATAGTACAGTATAAACAATATTTCTTTGACATGTGTATTGTATAAGGCATTATAGATGATCTACAAATACAAATGTTAGAAAATATATAGGTACACATATAAAGAGCAAATGTTACAAACATCATTTTATAGATCAGATTTCATCACCTGATTTGTTTTATATGTATGGATGAGTGAGGAGTGGACGTGTAAGTCTGGCAACTGACTCTGTAGATTTCACAAAATGTGAGTCTATTGTAAAATTTACCATACAAAAAGTGGTCATATTAGTCTAATTGGAAAACACAGTTGAACTGATAAGAAGTTTGTTCCCACAGAAGGGAAGTGATTTCCAAAGATCATTGAAGCTATGAGGAAAAAGAAACTCATTCTTTATTAACTATAATACTATGACTGCTCTAGGATTTTCTATGTTAGGGATAGTCTTTCCTTTGGTCCTGCTTCAATTGTCATGAATGGACAACTTTTCCCCATGTTAACTATTCTAATTTCAAAGTTGCATACATTTTTAAATACAGAACAAATGCCATTTCGGATTATTCCTAAATTTGTTTCTCTAAATTAGAAAGTAAGCTACTTTTCACTATTCGCTAGAACATCCCTTATGCCAACATGCCAATTCCCATCTTTTTATGTATAAAACCTTAGACTCCACATGATATTGTTTGTGGGCATAATTCTTCTTCTTCTTCTTCTTCTTCTTCTTCTTCTTCTTCTTCTTCTTCTTCTTCTTCTTCTTCTTCTTCTTCTTCTTCTTCTCCTTCTTCTTCTTCTTCTTTTTATTAAGCTTCTCGTCTAGTAAGAAGATAGAATATGAATTAATGGCCCCACAAAGACTTAAGATTTCTTGTATGCCATGTAGGACATTCTCAGTGATATGAATTATTTTACAATGAAAACTCTGAATGAAAACTTCTTTCACTATTCAAAGACATGTATAAGCTAGTTAACATTGGGACACAATTGAGAAACTCTCTCTCTCTCTCTCTCTCTCTCTCTCTCTCTCTCTCTC
>NC_034591.1:92053713-92058748 GCF_900095145.1 Mus pahari
CACACACACACACACACACACACACACACACACACACGCACTAAATCTGCTTTATTTGGATATGTTTTGCTTTAATATCTTTTGTTTGTGTGGTCTCCAGTTTTGTGATTTTGTGTTGGGGGGGCATGTGTGTGTGTGTGTGTGTGTGTGTGTGTGTGTGTGTGTATGTGTGTGAAAGAGAGGAAGAGAGAGTTTCTTGGATTTGTTAGTTTTGATCTTTTTGTTTGAATGTTTTAGAGAGAGAGAACATGGAGTTGGGTAGAGAGCATATGGGGATGATTTGGGAGAGGTCGGGGGAAGCATGATTAGAATATATTATACAACATAAAAAAATTAAAACAAAACTTCTTGTACTTCTCTAACTTTACAACCGGAGTGGTTTTTTGTTTGTTTGTTTGTTTTTGTTCATTTTTTGGTTTGGTTTGGTTTGTTTGCTTGTTTGTTTTATAGGAGAGGATATTTACACTGTGGCTATCATACATGAGTATCCAATACTCTACTGACAATGGTAATTTATGATTGGATTTTCAGACTCTTAATAGAAAACAGTCACTTTCAAAGCCATACATAGTAATTTGTGTTCTGTTTCAAGCAATAAAATATAGAGAACACCCTCAGTACATTGTCTCAATAAAATGTCAAGTCCACAGCACAATATGCTGAGACAGATGGAAGAAATCATTTCATTCTGTCTATGACATCCACTAAGGTTCATTAAAGTGAATATTTGTCCAGTAAGAACCTCAACTTAGCTGGGATATAATGCTGACTTGAATAACAGGTTTATAAAGTAAAAAAGTATGAAATAGAATGTCTCACTCCATTGTAGAGGACAAAGCAGCAGAGAATTAAAATACTCCCACATTAAACTATGAAAAGTAAGAGCAAAACTGAAAGAGAACAGAACCCAAATCTAACATCATGCGCTACCCTAACAAAGTGTGTATGGATTGAGCAGCAAGATCAAAATGATCTATCAGTTCTCCGTACCTGCCTTGATGGCAACTCTTATAAAAGAAAACATTTACTGGGGCTGGCTTACAGTTTAGAGGTGTAGCCCATAATAGTCATAGTGGAAAGCATTGCAGCATGCAGGCTGACATGGTGCTGGAGAGGTAGTTAAGAGCTCTACATCTGGATCAGCGGGCAGCAGGAAGAGAGTGAGATATTGGGCTTGAATTGAGCATCTAAGACCTCAAAGCCCACCCTCAGTGACACACTTTTTCCAACAAGGACACACCTCCTAATAGTGACACTCTTTATGAGCCTATGGGGATCATTTTGATTAAAACCACCACACCAGTTTTAATAAATTCTAATCATTGAGGAGAGCCATGGATTAATCATGATCCTAAGACTAATTTGAACACTACTAGAATAGTGCTTAAACATCACTTCATTTCTAATTCATTTCTTCATTTTTTCCAGATGAGACAACACAAGAGATAAGAGGCAAGGTGAATTTTCCCCCCAATAAATTGTCAGAGTTGGATTTTCTTGGTTCTTGAGAACACTTTCTTCACAATTTGTCATTTAAGCAAAGTTGGGGACTAGTTCTGTGGTGCAATGATTTCTCAGTATGAAACACACACACACACACACACACACATGCACACACACACACACACACACACACACACACACACACACTTCTCTGTCTTTCTACTACTCTATCAAACATAGAAATGATAATAATGGATGTCACTTTAAAAAGGAAATCTTTTAAGTAGTTATAAGAGCAAAGAGTAAGGAAACAATTAAAAGAAGCTAGGAACTAGTGTTTTGTTTTAGTTTTTATTTCACACTTCCATTTGTATTTTATTCATTGATTCGGACAATAATGCGATCTACATGTACGCTGCATAGATGTTAGAGACACAGCCCTGAAAATAAATATGGAAAATATCATCTCAGATACCATCTTGCTGGCATTTATTTTATTGTCCTTTGTGTCAACTTAAAATTATGTATGTACTTTTATAATGGGTTCTAAGATAAGGAAAGACACTAGCCAAAGGGCAATGATGAAGAAGTTGAGTGAGGAGGGAGAGCATCGCTGACAGATGTATTCCTAGGACATTCCTTGAAGATAAAAGTGAGCAGATGTTTCTGGGAAGAGCAGGTGACTCAATCAGTCATTATTCAATAAATACTGCTGACCACCAGTTTCCAGGAACTCTTTTGGATTTGGGACTCTTAAGATTATGAGATTATGGTTGCATTTCTTCAGAAATTTACCATCTTTACTTTTTAGAAGTTCATTACAATTTGTAGCATTTCCCAGACACCAAGGTAGCTCTGCCAACTTTCACTTAGAGTTTATCATTCTGTGTTAGGAACATATATCAGCACAGAAGCTTTGTAATAGCTGATCTTGGACTTGGTCCTACCTTGAAGCTCTTTTTATATGAATAAAATAAACATATCTGAAAATATCTCACATTTTAAAATCTTCCATAAGAGACTGTAGGAGAGCCAAGGGGTTTTCTGGCAACAAAAACATCTTTCTAAAAATATACTCATGCATCTTTTAATTTATTGAGGCGGTAACAAATTAACAACCTAATGAAAAAGACATGATTTTATCACTTATTACTTTTGTAAGTAACAAGGCTAAAATGGATATCACTGAGTTTATTAAAAGTGTTGGCTGGAGTGTTTATCTTTCTGATGGATCCAAAGGAAGTCTTTTTTCTCACTTGATTTGTTGTTCAGTTTATGGAGTTCAATCTTCTTTTCATACTATTTTATCAATTAGTATTTTGATCCTTCTGTCTTCAATTATAAGAATGTTTTTTGCCATATTATGTCTATAGAATTAGTTCAGGATCTCTAATCATGTCTTCAAAGCCTCCTTTTACCATTAACATAATGTGTTCACAAGTTTTCTCAATTAAAATATGGACATTTGCATGACAATTATTCAACCCATTATGATCTTCTATGTGCTCCAGAGATTCATAATTGTCTTATGTTCAAAATTCAATTATCATACCCCCAAATTCTAAACTTTATAGCAGAATCTTCTTAATATTATCAGTTGAAGAGTCTCAAGTCATACCACCTAAATGAATCAGGTTTCCAGAAAGATTTGGATTACTAGAATTCTGGGGGAAGTTTTCATTTTTTTTCTTCAGTCTTGTGAAATTGGAACATA
This sequence comes from Mus pahari, assembly GCF_900095145.1. Taxonomy (NCBI): domain Eukaryota; kingdom Metazoa; phylum Chordata; class Mammalia; order Rodentia; family Muridae; genus Mus; species Mus pahari. The sequence goes on from NC_034591.1 coordinate 92,056,871, forward strand.
ATTAACATAGTATAAAAAACTGTATTAACTTGAGAGGACTACCAGATATAGACATTATCATTCTTAGGAGCAAGTAGACACTGCTCCCAGGCAACTTTTAAAATCAAACAGAACAAATTCTAGAAAGTTTCTAAACCTGGAAACATTCTATTTCAAATCTCTTCTTTCTGGGTCTGCCCTTCGGGTCTAGGGTTCTTCCTTATAGGGAATACATACTTTGTCTGGAAGTCAAGAGGGTAAAAATATTTGCAGATGAATAGTTTTGCCAGCCTGTTCCCCTGACCATACATTTTGGGAAATCAATAAGTTTTTCATGCTTAAAACCTTCTCTGATTCTTTATGTGCAAACTTTCTGTGTTCAGCTTCCATAACAGTGTCAAGGTACAATGATTCTTCTGTGTAGTATCAGGAGTTCATCCCATTAGTTAGTGTGCAATTATGAACCTTTTAAAAATGCAACGAGAGCAGTATAGTTTCTTGCTCTTTTGAACTTTTGGAGTTGGACCTTATCACTTGCTTCTGCTCATCTTTCTCCATCTTTAACAATGAGCAATTATTTCCATCAATGACTTGTTAAACCTTCCCTAAAATATGTCATAGTAATATTGACTGTATCTTCAAGGCTTTTTTTGGTCTCTGATTATTCTTATTTTGTCTTCTACATTTAAGTTTCTTGGGAATTCATTGAGCCTACCTAGGTTATCCAAGTGACTACTCATAATATGCGATAGGCTAGCAAATAACCGTATTTCCAACTGCAGCTTTAATTCTCCCTTGTTATGTAACATATATTCTTCGGTTCTTTAGTGTTAGAACATGGAAATCTACCGCAGATGATAATTCATTCTAGCGAACTGTTTAACTGTCAGTGAGTAATGAAGTACAATTTTAATTTACTTTGGAGTGTTCTTAGTTCACTGTTTGTTGCATATTGTAAATGCAAATGTACATAAATTGAGTTTGAAGAAGCAGGTAAAAAAGATAACAGTTCTATGAAAAATGTAAATTAGAATATGCTCATATAATGCAGCTTTTCTTCAGTATAGAACACAGTAACCTAGACTTTCTGCTTATTCTCTAAAGTAAATCCTGCTCTTGGGACTTTGACGCATGGTTGGTGAGAAGATATACCACTGTAGCCATTGCTGAAACTAAATCAGCATCATCTGGAAAAAAAAGTATAAGTATGTTCTATGATAATAGAATTTCTGCTCCAAGAACATAAAACAAATAAATTCATGCTCTGATCCATAAAGGGTATGTACAAGGGTATTTCTCATACTGCATTTTATGTGGCTGGGAGCTAGAGGCAGCCTGTATTGTCAGTGTGATAGTGGAGGGATGGAAATGTGATAAATAATGAGGTGATCAGGAGAGAACTGTGAAGGAATTAAGAACAATGATCCTTTACAAGGCTGAATTAGCATATAGTCTGCAAAACTTATTGCTGCAGATTATAATTTGTACAAATGTATAAATAAATCAATGTGCATTTTCAAGAAAATATTTAAAAGACCTATAACAAACACATATAATCAGTTTTATTTTGAATAAGTTGTTTAACGAGCATGATCTTCAGCATATGAGACAGCAAAGTTCTGAAAACCTGCAAGCAAGGGCAAAGGGGGAAAGAGAAAAGAAAAATAAGAAAATGAAACAAAACCAAAGGAAGGCATTTACTGGTGCATGAAATGGAAAAAATTTCAACAATGGGAAATGGAGAGCTATTTCAGCTTTTAAAAGTATTTTGCTGGTCTTTGTTTCTCTGTACTCACATCAGGAGTGCTCAGGGTATTCAATGCTCTCTTCTGGCCAGTATCTTCACATATAAGCACACACACACACACACACACACACACACACACACACACACACACA
>NC_034591.1:92059228-92062253 GCF_900095145.1 Mus pahari
AGAGAGAGAGAGAGAGAGAGAGAGAGAGAGAGAGAGAGAGAGAGAGAGAGAGAGAGAGATTAGGATCTGTTTCTTAGTTCGGGTTGGAGGGTACAATTCATTAGCAAGAGCTCACAGGCTACCTGCACACACATAAGTACTACTAAGTATTCATCAGTGTGATTTAATTACAGACTTCTGTTGAGTAAGAATCATATTGAGCAAGAATAGATGGTAACTTTAAAGAGATATGGGAATTCTAAATGAAAATATGTCTTATAGTTAATTCTACATCACCATATTCATTATACTTTTTAAATTCTTTTTTATTAGATATTTTCTTTATTTACATTTCAAATGTTATTCATTATACTATTTTAATTCTTTTTTTATTAGATATTTTCTTTATTTACATTTCAAATGTTATTCCCTTTCCTGGTTTCCCCTCTGTAAACCCCCTATCCCCTCTCCCCTCCAATAGTTCACCAACCCACCCACTCCTGCTTCCTGGCCCTGTCATTCCCCTATACTGGGGCATAGCACCTTCACAAGACCAAGGACCTCTCTTCTCATTGATGACCGACTAGGTCATCCTCTGCTACTTATGCAGCTAGAGCCCTGAGAACACCATGTGTTTTCTTTGTTGGTGGTTTAATCCCAGGGGGCTCTAGGGGTACTGATTAGTTCATATTGCTGTTCCTGCTATGGGACTGCAAAACCCTTCATCTCCTTGGGTACTTTCTCTAGCTCCTTCATTGGGGTCCTTGTGTTCCATAGAAGGGATGCCTGTGAGCATCCACTTTTGTATTCGTCAGGCACTGGAAGAGCCTCTCAGGAGACAGCTATATCAGGCTCCTGACAGCAAGCTCTTCTTGGCATCTATAATAGTGTCTGGGTTTGTTGGTTGTTTATGATATGGATCCCCAGGTGGGGCAGTCTATGGATGGTTCTTCCTTCAGTCTATACTCCACACTTTGTCTCTGTAACTCCTTCCATGGGTATTTTGTTCCCCCTTCTAAGAAGGATCGAAGTATCCACACTTTAAAACTCCTTCTTGAGTTTGATGTGTTTTGCAAATTGTATCATGTGCATTCTGAGCTTTTGGGCTAATAACCACTTATCAGTGAGTGCTTATCATGTGTATTCTTTTGTGATTTAGTTACATAACTTAAGAGGTTATTTTCTAGTTCCATCCATTTGTCTAAGGATTTCATGAGTTCATTGCTTTAATAGCTGCATAGTACTCCATTATGTAAATGTAACACATTTTCTGTATCCATTCCTCTATTGAGAGATATCAGGGATCTTTCCAGCTTCTGGATATTATAAATAAGGCTGCTATGAACATATGGCACATGTGTCCTTATTATATATTGGAACATCTTCTGGGTATATGCTCAGGAGTGGTATTGCTGGATCTTCCAGTAGTACTATGTCCAGTTTTCTAAGGAACTACCTAAACTGATTTCCAGAGTGGATGTACCAGCTTGCAATCTCACCAGCAATGGAGGAGTGTTCCTCTTTCTTTACTTCCTCACCAGCATCTGCTGTCACCTGAGATTGTGATCTTAGACATTCTAATTGGTGAGAGGTGTAATCTCAGGGCTATTTTGATTTGCATTTCCCTGATGATTAAGGATGTTGAACATTTTTTTAGATGCTTCTCAGCCATTTGGTATTCCACAGCTGAGAATTCTTTGTTTAGTTCTGTACCATATTTTTAATAGGATTATCTGGTTCTCTGGAGTCTAACTTATTGAGTTCTTTGTATATATTGAATATTAGCCCTCTATTGGGTTTAGGATTGGTAAAGATCTTTCCCCAATCTGTTGGTTGGCCTTTTGTCTTATTGACAGTCTCTTTTAACATACAGAAGCTTTAATTTTATGAGGTCCCATTTGTCAATTCTTGATTTTACAGCACAAACCATTGATAATCTGTTCAGGAATTTTTTTTCCCTGTGCCCATATATTCAAGGTTCTTCCCCACTTTCTCCTCTCTAAGTTTCAGTGTCTCTGGTTTTATGTGGAGGTTCTTGATGTACTGTACTTGAGCTTTCTATAAGCAGATAAGAATGGATCGATTAATGAGTCCCACCATGTTTTCTTTGGTTGGTGGTTTAGTCTCAGGGAGCTCTGGGGGTAGTGGTTAGTTCATATTGTTGTTCCTCCTACAGGGCTGCAAACCCCTTCAGCTCCTTGGGTCCTTTTCTAGCTGCTTCATTGGGGACCCTGTGCTCCATCCAATGGATGACTGTGAGTGTCCAATTCTGGATTTGTTAGGCACTGGCAGAGCCTCTCAGGAAACAGCTATATCAGGCTCCTCTCAACAAGCTCTTTGCATCTACAATGATAACTGGTTTTTTGCTTGTTTATGAGATGGATCCCCAGGTGGGGCAGTCTCTGGAAGTCCATTCCTTCAGTCTCTGCTCCACACTTTGTCTCTGTAGCTCCTTCCATGGGTATTTTGTCCATGGTTATTTTGTTTCCTCTTCTAAGGACTTAGCAGAGGATAGCCTAGTTGATCATCAATGGGAGAAGAGGTCCTGTGAAGGTTATATGCCATGGTCAGGAACCAGGAGTGGGTAGGTTGGTGAGCAGGAGGGGGGGAAGGGATAGCGGGTTTTCGGAGGGGAAACTAGGATAGGGGATACCATTTGAAATGTAAATAAAGATAATATCTTTAAAAAACAGAAAAAAAAAAAGAATGGATTAATTCACATTCTTCTACAAGCTAACCTCCAGTTGAACCAGCAACATTTGTTGAAAATTCTGTCTTTTGTCCATTGTATGGTTTGAGATCCTTTGTCAAAGGTGAAGTGACAATAGGTGTATGGGTTCATTTCTGGGTCTTCAATTCTATTCCATTGATCTACTTGTCTGTCGCTGTACCAGTACCGTGCAGTTTTGCAGGTTTTTTTTTTTTTATGTTTGTTTGATTTTTTTTTAATTTATTTATTATATGTAAGTACACTGTAGCTGTCTTCAGACACTCCAGAAGAGGGCGTCAGATCTTGTTACAGATGGTTATGAGCCACCATGTGGTT
>NC_034591.1:92062328-92073364 GCF_900095145.1 Mus pahari
TAATCACAATTGTTCTTTAGTACAGCTTGAGGTCAGGCATGGTGATTCCCCCAGAGGTTCTTTTATTGTTGAGAAAAGTTTTTGCTATCCTAGGTTTTTTGTTACTCCAGATGAATTTGCAAATTGACCTTTCCTTTTCTTTTTCAATTAGATATTTTCTTCATTTACATTTCAAATGCTATCCCAAAAGTCCCCTATACCCCCCCCCCCGCCCTGTTTGCCAACCTACCAACTACTGCTTCCTGGCTCTGGCATTCCCTTGTACAGGGGCATGTAATCTTTGAAAGACCATCAATGAGAGGAGAAGCCCTTGGTCTTGCAAATTGATCTTTGTAAATTTGTGAATAATTTGAGTTGGAATTTTGATGGGGATTGCATAGAATCTGTAGATTGCACTCCACAAGATTGCCATTTAACTATATTAATCTTCTGGGTTCTTCAAATTCTTTCTTCAGACACTTGAAGTTCTTATCATGTAGTACTTTGAGTCACACTAAGGTATTTTATACTATTTGTGACTATTGTGTAGGGTGTTGTTTTCCTAGTTTCTTTCTAAGCTTGTTTATCCTTTGAGTATAGAAAGGTTACTGATTTGTTTGGATAATTTTATACCCAGACATTTTGCTGAAATTGTTTATCAGGTTTAGGAGTTCTCTGGTGGAACTTTTGAGGTCATTTGGTTTCCTGTATTTTGCTTTTACTATGTTCAGGTATGGGCTTTGAATTCCTGATCTTTCCAAGACATTTATCATGAAGCGGTATTGGATTTTGTCAAATGCTTTCTCAGCATCTAAGAAATGATCATGTGGTTATTTTTCTTTGAGTTTGTTTATATAGTGGATTACATCGATGGATTCTATATGTTGAAACATCCTTGCATCCCTGGGATGACGCCTACTTGATCATAATGAATGGTCCTTTTGATGTGTGCTACATTCTCTCCATTAGTGACAAGCCCAACAGGCCCCAAAAAGCCTGGGTGCTGTCCCGAGGCGAAAAGTTCACGGAAACTTAGTCTCCTGGAATCGTGGCATCCTGTATAATGAATGCTTCAATGTCCTTGCTTTAGTTGGAAAACAGACCCATGTGTTTTCCCTTAATACGTAGCCAAGTTAGAGCCTAGGCAGTCAGTCCTTGAGCTGACCCTGGGTTTANGTAGCTAAGTCACTGCCCTACACAGGAATTTACCATTCTCCAGGAAGAAGGAAGTTTGTGATCTAAAGAGGAACCAGAGTAGATACTTAGAACTATAGATAGCAGAGTTATACCCATACACAAGTATTTACAATGGTCTGGGGGAAGGTGGACTATAGAAACTATGGCAAGGGCATGAAGCCCTTGCCCCCAGCTACTGACTTTGAGCTGACTTTAAGTGAAGCTGTTTTTGATCCCAGGTGTAAGGTTGAATTCTATCCCAATTGGTTCCTGCCAGTCCTTCCATGTTTGCATTCCTCTGTTTTATGTAACTTCCCTATTTTCTTCTGTATAAATAGTCTGATGCTCGATTTGACATTATATTCAGATACCACACTCCCTTGTGTCTGTATTTTTTTGTCACCCCACATTTGCCGAATCCTCGCTCACCTGCAACCAGAGACCCATTCCACGCAGATCTGGGACCCAAGTGAGGTCCATCTGCAGCAGATGTGTTCTTGGATTCAGTTTGCGAGAATTTTATTGAGTATTTTTGCGCTGAAAATCATAAGGGAAATTGGTCTGAAGTTCTCTTTCTTTGCTGGGTCTTTGTNTGGTTTAGGTATCAGCGTAATTGTGGCTTCATAGAATGAATTGGGTAGAGTACCTTCTGTTTCTATTTTGTGGAATAGTTTGAGGAGTATAGGCATTAGATCTTTGAAAGTCTAATAAAACTCTGCACTAAACCCACCTGGTTCTTGTTTGTTTGTTTGTTTGTTTTTGTTTGTTTGTTTTTGGTTGAGTGACTATTACTGTCTGTTTCTATCCCTTTAAGGGATATGTGACTGTTTAGATCTTAATCTGATCCTGATTTAACTTTGGTACCTGGTTTCTGTCTAGAAAATTGTCCATTTCATCCTGGTTTTCCAGTTTTGTTGAGTATAGGCTTTTATAGTAGGATCTGATGATTTTTGGATTTCCACAGATTCTGTTCTTATGTCTCCTTTTCATTGCTGATTTTTGTTAATTAGGATACTGTCCCTGTGCCCCGCAGTTAGTCTAAATAAAAGTTTATCTATTTTGTTGATTTTTTTCAAGGAACCAGCTCCTGGTTTGGTTGATTCTTCCTATAGTTGTTTTTGTTTCCACTTGGTTTATTTTAGCCCTGAGTTTGATTATTTCCTGCTGTCTACTCCTCTTGTGTAAATTTGCTTCCTTTTGTTCTAGAGCTTTTAGGTGTGCTCTCAAGCTGTTGGCATGTGTTCTCTCCAATTTCTTTTTGGAGGTAGTTAGAGCTATGAATTTTCCTCTTAGGACTGGTTTCATTGTGTCCCATAAGATTGGGTATGTTGTGGCTTCATTTTCATTAAACTCTAAAATGTCTTTATTTTCTTTCTTTGTTTTTTCCTTGACTAAGTTATCATTGAGTAGAATATTCTTCAGCTTCCATGTGTATGTGGGGCTTTCTATTATTTATGTTGTTATTGAAGATCAACCTTTTCTCTGGTGATCTGATAGGATGCAAGGGATTATTTTAATCTTCTTGTATCTGTTGAGGTATGTTTTGTGACCAATTATATGGTCAATTTTGGAGAAAGTGCCATGAGGTGCTGAGAATAAGTTCCATCCTTTTGTTTTAGGATAAAATGTTGTATAGATATCAACAAAATCCATTTGTTTCATATCTTCTGTTAGTTTCACTGTGTCTCTGTTTAGTTTCTGTTTCCATGATCTGTCCATTGATGAGAGTGGAGTGTTGAGGTCTCCCACTATTATTATGTGTGGTGCAATGTGTGCTTTGAGCTTTAGTAAAGTTTCTTCTATGTATGTGCATGCCCTTTCATTGGAGCATAGATATTCAGAATTGAGAGTTCATCTGGGTAGATTTTACCTTTGATGAGTATGAGGTGTCCTTCCTTTTCCTTGTCTTTTTTGATAACGTTAGATTGAAAGTCAATTTTAATTGACATTAGAATAGGCTGTTTCTTGAGATCATTTGCTTGGAAAATTGTTTTCTAGCTGTTTACTCTGAGGTAGTGTCTGATAATCTCTGGTGCTAGATATTCTTGCTGTCTCTGGCTGGAGCTTTTTCCTCCTCTGTGTTTGTATGCCTCTGTCAGCACTCTTGGGAGATAAGCTCTCTCCTGGCAAGACCAGTTCAGAAAAGGCTGTGGAGCAGTCCTACCTCCTAGGTGCAGAGGGAAGCAGGTAGGACCCTGCCCAAGTTGTTGTGCTGCTTCTGCAGTCTGTGTGCTCCTGAGTGGCCCTGCCTTAGAGAGTCACCAGAGAGAAAATGGTGGTCTCACCTGAGTTTTGGGGCCAGACACTTCCTTGAGGTACATTCTCCCCTGTCAGGGAAGGTGCACAGAAGGCTGCAGAACAACCCCACCTCCTGGGTACAGATGTAGGCCCGTAGGATACTGTGCCAGGTGCTCTGCCACTTCTGTGGCCTATGCATTCCTCTTGTTACACTTTTATCATATATACAAATTCATATTTTGTAATTCCTTCTATTTTCTGGGTTCCTTAAAAACTTAAATAGGTCCTGGAGTATAAAACAATTTTGATGTTGCTTTTATTTTTCAGTTGTGTTCCTATATTACAAATATTGTTGTTTTTTTTTTTCTCACTATGATCTGGGCTTTATGTGTATATTATAAATCATTTGGCAATAAGAGAGTAAAGGTTAGGCTAGAACTTTGTTCTTAGGTTCCAAAAACAGTGAGGGGCCTTTTTTAACATCACTGTCTTGTTAGAACCTGTGTTAGAGACAATGGACTGATGAACAGCTGTGACTGGACTTGACATTATTAGGGACTTGCTAACTTCTGTTTCTAGGTCTCAGATTAATCATACCTGGTATTCAAAAGCAAGGCTTATTTGTTCAATGCATTAGGCATTTGCATCTCATAGTCTGCTTGTTACCATCTTTGGTAATTCCCAGCTTCCACAAAGACTCATGTCCATAGACTGTAGTCTGAAAAGAATGAAGATAATTATCATGTACTAGAATATAAACAAACTTTTGTATTTTTCAAATTAATAAAACCAAAAAGAGAAACAATAAGCCTTGCATGTTGTAATAGACAGGTAAAACCATTCATATACAGCACTAATGAAAAAAAAATGGACTCTATTCTTTTTCCGTTTGCAGAGAACTAAATCAGCATTGAGGACATACTTTCTAAATGGTAGTTTACATTCTAATTTTTACAGGCTTTTCTTTCTTATTAGAAACTTGTCAAGGCTTCCTCTCTTGATGCTGTGCTTATTCACATCACATTACAATATGAAATAATAAATGCTAAAAGATCATGACAGAATTAGTATTTAATGTTATGTGCAATTATTCTAGATTTACTGAAAATCCAACCTCCTAATTGAAAAGCAAAAGTAATAGTGCCCTCAATCAGTATGTGTGTGTGTTCACATGTGTGCATGTGTGTATATTTGTGTGTATATGTGTAAGTGTGTCTGTCTGCCTGTTTGCCTGTGATTTCTTTGAGGCTTCATGGATGTATTTTATCCGTTTTTGAACTGGCTAAAATTGTCAAGAAGTATTCGAGGTATGTGAGAGAACAGAGGAAGATAAGGATGACAGGAAACAGTCAGGAGGTAGGGAGAGAAAGAGAGAGGAAAAGAATGAATGAGATATTGAGGGAGGGAAGAGGGATTGAAAGATCTGGAGAGAAGAGGGGATTAAGAAAAAGACAGAAGAGAGAGGATTATCAGAAGGAGTAAGAATGGGAGAGCCAGTGAGGGAAATGTTTTGTTTATTAAATTCTAAAGAAGAAAATTATTTGGTTATTTATTTATACTTTCTCAAAAATTAATTTAAAACAACACAGGTAGAAAGGAAACAGAGATGTGTTGGTTAAAAAGGAATAGAGATTAGTGATTAACATATGCATACTTCTGACAACTGATTACAGATGCAGTCAATAGTATATTTGAGAAAAAAAATGACATGGACCACCTAATTTTGGCTCCATGAATTATTAAAACTTCATTTTTATTTAGCAAAGTGCCTCAAAGAACAAACTCTGTGAATATTTTGGCCTTGCTGATGAAAAAAATAATTTTCCCTCAATTAAATCAACTGCTCTAGTCAGAACTCTTATGGATATTTTTCTCTGCTCCCCAGGTCAGAAATTGTTATTTTAAGCCCTACCTAGTAACTTGACTTGTTTATACATTAAGATTGTGAATTTTACAAGTAATTGCTATTGTTTAAACAGTAGTGGGACACAGTGCAATGAACAGTGCTCATTACTGCATAGAAGAATAGGTTAATGTCAGACTTAACGCATGAGAAAAGTTGATGGTGAGAATGAATCCAGGAATTCAATAATCAATTTTGAAAGTTTATTTTTTACCAGTAACCTAAAGTATCCATATACCCAACACTACTTCCCAAAGATGATAGCACTGAACATATATATATTAATTCAATATCAAGTTCTGCAAACAAGAGAAAGTTTGAAGCACATTTTAAAAACCATTTTTCCATCCCACTATGTTCTTATATGTCAATATTAGAAAAACAGAATTACTTTTAAAAATATTTGTAGTGTTTAAGTAGGTAATGTATACATAGTTACTTTTTATATTTCAGTGAGGTATATTAGTCATTCTTGATTAGGAAAAGACTTGACTTCTTTATACACTATTGACTTGATTGGTTCAATAAACATCTAATTTTAATATTGCATATGTGTGTGTGTGTGTATGTGTGTGGTGTTTGCACACATGCTGAGACCATTAGTTAGTATTGGGCCATGTCCTTAATTGCTATCTACCTTACTCTTTATAGATAGGATCCTTTGCTGAATTTGGAGTGCATAATTCAACTATTCTAGCTGCCCAATCAGCTGCATTGATCTGTCTGTCTCCTCTCCTGTCACCTCTCCTGTTGCTATGATTACAGATGTATATTGCCTTGCCATACTTGGCATTAGTTCTCAGATTGGAATGCAGATGTGGCAAACCGAGTAGCTACTGCACTGTCTCTCTTGCTCCCAATTTTACTATATTTTCCATATATTTTACCAATAACACAAACCTTTGAAAGTGGGAATACTGTGATAACATGATTGACAAGATAATAGTCATCTTCACTTTACATATGAACTTACTTGAACGGAAAGGTTTTCATTTGATGATTCCCATGAATGCTTTCATTTCAAGGATTATAGTGTTGTTGGGAATGCAAAGCTTTGTAAGTACAAAATCAACTTTTTGTTTGTTTCTGCACAAAGCACTAGTATCTCTGGAAAGAATTGCCATCTAGAGAGTCTGAGCAAACACAGCTGAGGTGTGTAGGCAACAGTTAGTGAGAGGATGTTGGAAAAATAAATGTAACTAGAAGAGGAGACAGTGCTGCTTTTTACCCCCAATATTTGAAGTACACTTTATATCTAAAAACTAGCAGTCTTTATGGGACTGCTTTTAAGTTTCTTTTACATATGGTAGAAATAAATCCATTTGTTTGCAATTAGTAACTGTGTTATTTGAAAATCATTTTAAAAATTGAAACCATTTTCTATGGTAATGAAAATATAGAGGGGTTTGTGTATTACCTCCCGTGAAGTGTCATCTTAGGTTCACATCTTGCATCGCATGTATTTTTACCTCCTTGTCTCCACAAATGTGAACCCCCTCAATGGCCTCTGGCATGGTGTAGCTTATTTTATAAATGAGAAAATGTCCTGTGTTTTAGTCAAAAATTTCTGATTTATAAAGAAATGAAGCCAGGATTTAATTATAAGTCTCTCTTTCTCAAGTTTATGTTTATTCCAATATTCTATATAGCATCTGATGTTGAGGACAGTGTTGACTTTTGCAGAATTGCTTAATGTGTCCAGTCAAGTGTGAAACAATTAAATTACCTAGGTACATTTATACAGAACTCAACTTGACTGAAAACTGAAGCTGACAGAGTGCATTATTAAGTGCATCTACCATTTCCCCCCATTATCTACCAACATGTCAAAATATGCAATTTGCATTGCTCTCTATTCTTCCCTTCCATGTTAACTAGAAGTATGTAATGGCCTTATGTTACACTCAGCATTTTAATGTGTCTATTAAGTCATTAATGGAGATCTTTTGTGGCTTTTCTTTTCTACTCCTGTCTTGCTTGTAACAATTTCTGTTACATCTCTCTTTAGATATTTTTATGCTGCAGACGAACTTCACTTGGGTCCTTGATCCACGGGTGAAACTTGGGTTCCAGTTACAGGTAGGCAAAGAGTTAGTGAGAAATGACAAACAAATACAATCACAATGGAGTGTGGTATCTGAATGTATTTTGTCTCAAAGTGAGCATCAGTTTTATATAATACAGAAAACAAAGGAGAATGATATCACATCAGGCAAGGTACACTGAAGTATCTGACACAAAACAGAGGAATAACTTCAAAGGACTGGCAGGAACTAACTGGATTAAAATTCAATGTTACCAATTGGGATCAAAAGCAGCCCCTCCTAAAGTCACCTTAATCTTTGAAGGACTTCACACCCTTGCCATAGTTCCAATTCTAGTCTATTGTATAGTCTACCTTCCCCCTAGGCCATGGTAAATTCCTGTGTTTGGGTGTAACTCAGCTATCTATAGTTCTAAGTATTTACTCTAGTTCCTCCTTAGACCACAACCATCCTTCTTCCTAGATAGTTGTAAATTTCTGTGTAGGGCAGTGACTTAGCTATCCATGCCCAGGGTCAGCTGAAGGACTGCCTAGGACTGGTGAAGAATCTAACTTCTAACTAATGTAACTTCTAATCTAACTTCTTTTCTAATGTCAAAATCAATCCTTAGAGACACTTATAATAAAGCAATATTGAGGGAAAACACACAGATTCATTTACCAACTAAAGTGAGGACAGATTTGGAACATTATTACAGGATGCCCCAGTTCCAGGAGACTAAGTTTCTGTGAACTTTTGCCTCGGGACCATATCCAGGCTTTTCGGGCTGCCATGCGGGTCACTACTGGAGTGGATGTAGCATTTTTAGGTGGCCAAGTATGAGATGAGATATAGGGTATTTGGATAATCTGGCAGGAAAGAAGCAAAATAAACACTTTTTGTGCTCTTTTGCTATGCTTGTCATGGAATTAGCTTACTTAGAAAAAGATTTAGAGGGTGCAGTTGAGAGCCTTAGGCAATCAGAAGTGAGAGTCCTTAGAAAATGGTCTAAGCATTTAGCCCTGAAGATGGTCATTGAACTACATCTTTGATAGTTCCAAGTTTTCTTGCTTTGATGGATTTGTGAAATGGTAACTAATATTACTCCTGTGATTCCATTTGTCTTAACTTTCATTTGTAAAAATAAAGGCATATAATGGTAGTATATTAAAAATTTGATCTGACCATCTCATTATGATTATCAAGTTAGACAATGAATGAATGTTTTAATCCTCTGTGGTCTGTAATAGATTACAGATTTGTTGTTTGTCTCTGTCATTTCATGAAGCTTCTTTTTAAATTGTGACATTAAGTTGCCAGGGAACCATGATTTTCATTAAAGCATACCATTGCTGTAAGGTTCAGTTTCTTTAAAATTTCATGTCATTTTAATTCTAGGACCCCAGAGTTCGGAGGAGAAATCATGTCCTGCGTACTTTGTCCCACATGGTTAAAGATTAATAGAACCATGGACCTTGGATGTTGGCCAACACTGTAGCCTGCTTAAGGCCTACTCTGCTGAATAACTCATATTAAATGAGGCTAATGCACGTGTTCATGAGGGAAAAGAGAAAGCATATTTCTCCCTGACTAACATCTTTTTTCCACTTGGCCCTGGGGTAAAGTGGAAATTTCTGGTTTCTTTGGAGCATCAGTACTGTCATGTGATGATTTGCTTGAAGCTGTCTTATGAGAGGCTGTTTTGCTGAAGCAGACACATGAGAGGTTGTTTTTTCTGGAACAGACGTGTAGTGTTTTTCTGGAAGCTGTCTTGTGTAAAGGCATGTTTACAAAGAATTTAAATATAACCCCAGACAGTGAGAGGACACTCATGCCTTGGTGTGACTTGCAGCACTTTGTTATTCTTCATTGATCTTCACTTTTTCTTTACTTAATTGAGAGAAACACAGCAGGGAGCTTCTCATGGTATTCCTATTCCAGTGGCTGCCCCTTGTTGTTTCCACTGACTTCCCCCAATTCAGCAGAGCCTTGCGGTTTCTTCTCAATAGTTTCTTCTGCTATTACTGAAATGTGTTTGGTGTTTGCTGACTGGACTGGATTGCTGCTCCTGATTCATGTTTGATGTCTTGCACTGGACTGCTGATAACCTGGCAATGAAGATACCTCCAAAGAACTACCTCTAAACAGGTCCGTGTAACATTTTCCTACTAACTATCCTTTCCCCCTAACTTTGCTTGTTGGGTTAAAAGGGGAGGTTAAGCACTTAAGAACCCTTATTAAAGTAGGTTTAAAAAAAAAAAAATCTAAGCCTATACTGGGGTACTTGCGGGAGTGGGTTTTGGAAGAGCTTCCACTTAACTACCTAGAAGCCAGTCTTCTCCCATTTGCCTTTGGAACAAGGTAGAGAACTCCCAGCTCCTCCTGTGTTATTCCTGTATTGACTCTGCCATGCTTCTCACTGTGAGGATAATAGACCGAATCTCAGAACTTTAAACCCAGACCCAATTATATGTTGTCCTTCATAAGAGTTGCCTTGGCCATGGAGTTGCCTTGGCCATGGTGCCTTTTCACAGCGATGGAAACCCTAAGACAGTGTTTCAGAATTTGTTATTGCTCTGGCAGCTGCCAAAAGCTTATACAAGGCTGAATTCATGCAGTCTTGAGTCTCTTTTTTTACTTCCTCTGTAAGATTTTTGAAAATTAAAATCTAAGATGGATTTGGTTTTAATGCACATTATGTCCCAATCATAGACTCCCATCCTTAAAAATCCTTTCCCCATTACTCCCTTCTCCTCTTCTCAGAGAACAGGAAACCCCACTTAGGGTACCACCCTGCCCTGGGACATCCAGTTGCACCTTGCATCCTCTCCAATTGAGGCCTAACCATGCAGTTCAAGTAGGAGGTAAGGGGATCCAATGGCAGGAAACAGAGACTGAGAAAGCCCCATTTACCTTGTTAGGGGGATCACATGAATGACAAGCTGCACATTTGCTACTACATGTTTCCCGGTTGGTGACCCAGTCTCTCTGAGCCTCCAACGTCTCAGGTTAGTTGACATTGTGGTTTTTCTTTTAGTGTCCTTGACCCCTCTGACTTGATCACTTCTACTCTTCTACAGTACTCTCTGGGCTTTTCGAAATGTTTAGCTGTGAAACTCTACATCTGCCTCCATCTGCTGCTGGATGAAGCCTCTCAGGAGACAGTTATACTAGGTTCCTGTCTGCAAGCATAGCAGAGTTCATTAATAGTGTCAGGGGTTGGCTTAATCACATGAGATAGGTCTCAAGTTAGGGCAGTCCTTGACTGTCTATTCCCTCAGGATGTGCTCCATTTTTATCCCTGAACATTTTGTAAGTAAGAAAAATGTTGGGTTGAAGGTTTTGTGGGTGCATTAATGTCCCCTCTCTCCTTTGGAAATTATTCTTTGCTCCAGGAGGTGGCCATTTCAGTCTTTATGTATCCTTCTCATAGGAATATAAGATAGGGACACCTACATAGACTCCTGGTATCTTCTTCCATTCTAGGCTTCTAGCTAGTCACAAGAAAGATCCCCTGTTTTCTATTCTTACTCCTAGGACTTTCTCAACCCCTCCTCCCTACCCCTCATCTCCATTAGTTGTACATGCATTTGGCCATGGGCTTTCTGTGTGTTTACTTTATCATGTCAGGAAGAAGTTTCCCAGGTATTCCTAGATTCTCTAGGATATGTAATCATAAAATGATGTCAGATCTTCTTCTTCTTCTTCTTCTTCTT
>NC_034591.1:92074205-92082806 GCF_900095145.1 Mus pahari
GGGATAGCATTTGAAATGTAAAGAAAATAATAATAAAAAATTTTAAAAAAAGAAACCGATTAATCATGAACTATTTCTGCTTCTTGTATAATTTGGGCATTGCAATTCTATGTGTGTTAAGTAAGATAATGGAATAACTCCTAGTATGTATACCGTGTGCTATTTGGAAGAGAGATATAGTTACATAACTTTAAAAATGAAACACAAAATGATTTGATATAAACAAAGACTATTAACACTTCAGTCAGTATGAGCTGAAAGCACAGATTCTTGGGAATGGCAATATTTGAGCTCAATATCTAGGGATATGTGGAAAAATATGAATGGGCTTTGAATCTCTGTATGCAGTACATAAGTAAGTTTATGAGACAGACTTTTTCTTGTCTGACTTGTTCAAACTCATATTACCTAATCCCATTTAATAGATCTTTTCCTACTTATCCAAATTGTAGTATATCCCATCTTCCTCAAAAAGGTGATTCCGCATCATAACCATTTCAGAAGTTTTTGCTAGTTGAGTAGGAAGGTGATCAATAGATACTTATTATTCCAGGGTTTTAGATGTTTTGGATGTTCTGAACTTGGTACTAAGGTTGCTTATAATTTTCATCTTGAAGCGGCATATATTCATCTGATAAGATATTCCTCAACTGAAGAATTGTCTAGATATCATTGGCCTGGACTATCCTGAGGGACTATCATGTTTATTAACTGGTAGTGGAGTGTCAAGCCCACTACAGATAGTACCATGCTTAGGCAAATGGCCCTGGCTTGTATGGAAAACCTGTGAGCCTCAGAGCAAATCAGCTTTTGAACAGTATCCTCCCCAGTTCCTGCTACACTTTTCAGCAGTGAGTGAGTTCCCTGGTGAGAAGTGATGCTATGTGAAATAGCCAGGGTTCCTACCATAAGCTTCCTGCAAGGGTACCTACTTTGATTTCTTACAGTAATGCACTGTGATGTGGGAATGTAAGCCAAATCAGTCATTGTCTCTCCATTCATGGTTGTAATAGAAAGGAAAAGAGAACTCCTGGGCTTCAGGGATGTCCTGGTCAACCTCCACCTCAAAGCTGAAGCGCCACACTCTTTCACAAGTCTCCTTAGCATATTCTGGTTGGCTATATTCAGTCCTTGGCTCAGAGTCCAGATCTTTTCACAAATATTCCAATTCCTTTTTTTTAAATGAAATCTTTTCTGATTAACCTTCTAAGAGCTCAAAAGATGGAACTTTCTTCAAACATTTAACTGGACATTGTTTTGTTCGAAGTCCCTTATTCTGAATCCCTTCTATTTCTCAGACTGATGTATTATTATTTAGCATGTCACATAGTAATCACACATTACTCGTCCATTCCTTAAGAGTGTCACATCCAACTTGCATTTTCCTGAGTTTTCTGTTCCTACAATGGCTTTCAGTAGGTACAAATCTCCCCCTTCCTTCTCTACTGTAGTGTATCATATAATGGGTCACATGTGGAAGACTTAGGAAGTTTCACAGGGATTTGCAAGAATGTCCCTAATTTAACTAATTTTCGAAACAATAAGCAGAGATAAAAACAGTGTCCTCCACCATCTTAGGTCATGTAAACTCTGATATTACATTCTTCCTAGTTCTTAGAACAAGCTCAGTGAATATTCACTGATACTCATTAATTATTAAGTAAAAACTTCATTGACTGGAACACCCAAGAAGTTATTTTTATAAATAAGCTAGATGGAAATATCAATTCAAAGGAAAATAAAACTTAAAAATAACTGATAGTGGAGTGTCAAGCCCACTACAGATAGTACCATGCTTAGGCAAATGGCCCTGGCTTGTATGGAAAGTCTGTGAGCCTCAGAGCAAATCAACTTTGGAACAGTATCCTCCCAGGTTCCTGCTACACTTTTCAGCCTTGAGTTCCCAGGTGAGAAGTTATATTAAAGGGAAGTATATAATTATAAAGAATGATTAGAAACATCTATTAAAATGCTCAGAAAATGTCTAGAAAAGAATTCAGATAAATCTATAATATATGAGATTTCCAAAGGGTTAAAGGTGAGAAAGGATTTACTAGAGCTGTTAATCTGGTACAGCCACTATCTTGAAATCCAAAAACTTATTTCTTTTTAAATACTGCCAAATGAAATTGTGGATTTCTCTGCCCTCAAATAACTATAATCTTGTATCATAATTATTATTATTTTTCTGTAGGTTGACACTACTCTCTTATTTTGCCTCTCCATCATATCTATGAAAGCAAGTCTCATGCCTGGTGAGTCTTTGCAATTCACCTCTGCTCTTCCACTGAAATCACATTTTCAGTGCTTGCCCAGAATAACTATGGAGGGTTTGGAGGGTGAAGAGGGATGAACTCTAGGGTAAAAGTATTTAGAAAGCATCTGGGAGAGGCCGGCTTCAGAAGGAGGCTTGACTTCTTTAACACGTGCTGGTCTCCTTCACCACAATGGACTTCAACAGAGACTTAGTATCCAGATTAGGTTTTAGTCTTGTTTTATGTGTGTCAATGTGTGGCCTGCACATATGTCTGTGATACACACACACACACACACACACACACACACACACACACACACAAATGTGCATATTTCTTTTGGTGCCCACACAGGCCCAGAGAGGGTGTAAGATCCCTTGGAACTGGAGAGTCACCATTTGCGTTTTAAGAATTGCACTTAATCAACTTCTTAATCAACTACTGATCTCAACCACAGAATAATCTCTCTAGCTTCATGATTGGTTTTGTAAAAAATAAGTTTATAAAATGATAGTTTACTCTTATTTTAAACAGAGGGCAACTATCATTTTATAGTACAGTTTAAAACACAGAACATTCCCAAGGACCCATTTCTATTGTCTGTATTAAGGAAGGCTAGGCCAAACATTTCAAAGTTTTACTGAATTAAAAAAACAGGATTTAATGTTTTATTTATTACTATTTATTGACTGATTAAAACTAAAACTTTCTAAATAGGCCTTGTTCTTCTCAAACCTTCAATTCTCTCCTGTGAACTGGGATTGCAGGCATATAATACCATGCCTGATTCAAGATGTTCTAGAATATAGTTTACTTTAAAGAAATATTGCTCTTTTGGCTGGCTTAGGTAAAAATAAGGGTTTATAAGTTTCTGATCTGTTCAATTATTCAAAGTCCCCCAAATAATGCAAGCATCTAATGGCAAAAAAATATTAGTGTGTTGTTTACTCATGAAGAACATCCTCACACGTGTGTGTTTGTAGTATTTTAAAATGTTGAAAGGAAGATCAAAGTATAAAAATGGCCAAGCTAAATATTCTTCCAACCCTAACATTTCTTGATATTGGAATCATCTGTTCAAATTAAACAAACTTAAATATTCAGTGGTGATATTTGAAAAGATCTTATGTGACAAAGTAGGGGTTTAATGTCTCCAATGTATTGAGAAAAGGTCATCAATTACTTTAAAGGTCGCTTCAAAAGTAACCATAATGATATATTCAAATTAATATATCAGACACTAATTTTAAAAAATAGATCAATTTCAATTTGTAATTCAAATGAACCCAAGAACAATCATATATATACTTTTAAGAAAGTGATACTTATAAACAAGAATATTGATGTCCTCTGATTTTATTAATTTGGGTGAGAATATCTTCAAATAGTATAAGCCTGTGAATTTTTTTATATTTGAGAAAAGGTTCTAATTAATAGAAAATGGAGCATCCCTTGCAAGTAGAATATAATTTTAGGATGATAAACAATGATTTGAGTGACTCAGACTTATGTTTTCAGCTCTTGAATAATGTTACCTTCTATGGCTTTCATTCAGACTTTTAACCTTTTTTTCTTTGCAATTACATATCTACATCAACAAAAACTAATCATAAAATCCACGGGTGGATGGTTTATCAGACTTGTTGCCCTTGACACACTACAAAATGATAGACACCAGCTACCTTGAAAAGCCTCCAACATTAAATCCAAAAATGCATTGCCCCTTTCAGTATATGAAAAACATATAGTTTACAGTGCACTGAGCTTTATTGTGTTTCAACCTCTTCATTGTCTTTCTAATGCTTTCCCATTGTCATCTAAGTTACAGAGTGTGCTCTTTAAAGCACTGGTTACTAATGACATGTATATGTTGACTTTGTCTTGGTGAAGATTTTAGTTCATGGTAACATTTCCGGTTTGAAATCCTTGGGGATATAAATCAATCCTCTAACTACATTAAGTCATAATGATTACCAGAACAACCTTTTCCAAGTGTTCAAATCCTTATTTAAGATGTTCTCATATATCTGCTTTTGTGATTTAAAGGTGTTCACAGCAAACCACAGCTGTGGTTTGACAGTTTCCAGCATGACATCATTGCTGGGGCAGGGCAAGGGGAGCTCACATGTGCAAGCTAATTGCATTATTTTCATGTCATGGAAAGGAACAGAGATTTCAGAGCCTGAAGCCTCATTTTCTCATACTAAACATCAGAAATATCTTGAGCTTTATGTTGATTTTTCAAAGAAATTAGTAATTTGTAGGTAGATTGGTTGTTTGTGTGGAACAACTAGAGTAACTAGAGGATTAGAATACATACAAGAATTCGGAAATATGAATACTTCAGATTATCTCAGTAGTAAATGTATGATATATGATAACTAAATGGTGATGTTACCAAAAGAAAATTATGTTACAAAAAGGCACACTTTATTATCACACATATTGGTTTTTTTAAATAATTGATCAGTTTGTGGGACTACACAAGATTAAGCTGACCTTCCCATGATCATGTATGCTTTTGTCTTATTCATATAATCTATAAGCATCAGCAGATGCAGATATGTAAGCTTTGCATGTATAATTTTTCATTTTAATATATTGCATGGCAACAATGATAGTTGAGAGAAAGACTCACTATTTTTTTCCTTTACGTTATTTGTTTGTAATGTTTATTTGCTTTTCATTGAGTCTGACAATTCTGCCCATATGTTTGTGATTTTGGGCTTAAGTGTTTATAACAATTACTTTATTTTATGCATAAAGTTTTTTTTCTGTATATCATGAGTATGTATGCTAGAAATGACTATAAGTGTATCCTAGGAAGTCTTCCTAGCTATGAAAAGAGACAAGTATCCCACAGAGGTACAGAATACAGTACTAGAAAGTTCTAGGACTTTGTTTATTTTAAGTACACAATTAACCTCATATCTCTTAAAAGCCATTAAAAACAAACAGCAAATTTAGGTCTCTCTAGAAGTTTTCTACATTATCTAAAAACTGAATAAATTAGTGTTTATTTATTTAAATTTTCTACCACATTATCTAAGTCCACTTCAATATACTATTCACTGTAATGATTTTAAAAATACACTTAACAGGATACACCAAACGATCTCTTTTCGCCTTCAGGCCTTTTGTCACTTCATGCTTCTAGAAAATCCACACTTAGTGGATTTTCTAAGTATGAATAAACCAGTAGGCACCAGCACTATTGTGCTTTAAAAACAAACAAAAATAATGGATCCTTCGACAAGCACAAGTAAATAAGAATCTGTTTTAGTTACCTTCTATTGTTTTAATAAAGCATCAAGACCAACACAAAATTTAGAAGAAAATATTTATTTGGAGCTTACAGTTCCAGTGACAGGAGTCCTTCACCATCATGGCTAGGAGCATGGTAGGAGACAGGCATGGTACTCAATCTGCAATTGAGAGCTTGCATCCTGACCCACAAACAACAAGCAAAGAAAGCCTATGGAAATGTCCAGGAAACTTTAAATCTAGACATTTGCCCCCAGTGACTCACCTTCTCCAGTGAGTCCACACCTCCATCCTGAAACAACCACTTGATGGTATTCATATGCAGAATACTCATGGAGATTATTCTCATTCTGACTAGAACAGGATCCTTCAATTGTCTTTTTCCTGCAATAAGGAGATTTCAAGTCCCTTCAGCAAAAGATGCACGGTTCTGCTCAGGACAAGTAGGACATGTAGCAAGTAGGAGGGGGGTCATCAGATTGTTATTTATTTATTTTTTTTAGAAAAAAAATTAATATACTATTTATGTTTTATGTCTTTTTTTTATTGTTACAGACCCACTTATCTAGTTGCCTACCTACTTACATACATATAAATTTATAAATAAAACCCTCCTGGGTCCACTTAGTGCTTGCTTCCATCTTGGTATTGGATAAATACTTAAGAGACACTTCCATGGAGAAAAAGTAACATTCTCCTTCTCTCTCACTCTCTCTCTCTCTCTCTCTCTCTCTCTCTCTCTCTCTCTCTCTCCTCAGTAGTCATCAATAGTCATCAATTGCCTGTAGCTTTTCTTCTAGGATGGGGCCTTGTGAAATTTTCTCTAGCCATGATAGTATATGAACTGATATCCTTCGGTATTGTTGCTGTTTAAGTCTTGCTTAGGCAGCCATTTTGTTGCTATTTCATGGCTCAATTTTATCATAGGAATACTGCTACCAGTAATGTATATGCTGCTCGAAATGAAAAATTTAGAAGGGCATCCTTTGCATTGACATCTGTCTCTTCTAAATATTCAAGAGAACATTTTTCTGTACCTTCAATTAAACAACTGTGAGTTCTCTTCACATTGACATAGAGAACTGGTGCAAAGTTAACATGAAAGTCAATGTTTATACTGATAAAGGAGATAAGACACAAAATATAACCTCTGAAAATATAAAGGAAGAAGTTATTCTTTTCTAAACTCTCTTTTGAAGAGGCCCAGTTCATTTAGACACTTCTCATCTCTTGGTGAATGCAAGTCATTCTTTGTGCTGGGATAAGTGTAGAGAATTAAATGGGGAAAAGTCTTTAGGAACAACAGACATTGGATTCTGAATGAATATCAGCTATGTTGTCATACATGTTAGGTCATTTTGTGTATGTCTAGTAGTGTCTCAGTATCTGTGAGCTTTCTCAATAGTTACATATACCAGGAAACCTCTAGATAAGATAATTGATTCTTATTAATATATCAATTGCTCATTTTGTTGGAACAAAACCTAGATAACTTAATTTTACAACCAGCAAGTTCATATCATTTTGTGCTGTATCTGAATGCCACTGTGGTATTTTTATACTCTGGTAGTCTGTAAGTATGCCATGAGCTGATACACATACTTGAAATGTACATGGTTATCCATAAAAGAGACCAGACTTTATGTGTATTTGAAGACTTTATGAAACAAAACAACACATGAAAAAACTTATTAAAATGTATTTTGATCATAGGCTATGTCCATCCTGTCAACATATTTCAGGTTTTTTTTTCTTTTTTGGTTTTTCTAGACAAGGTTTCTCTATAGCCCTGGCTGTCCTGGAACCCACTCTGTAGACCAGGCTGGCCTCGAACTCAGAAATCCGCCTGCCTCTGCCTCCCAAGTGCTGGGATTAAAGGCGTGCACCACCATCACCTGGCTAACATATTTCAGTTTTAAAATTTCTTTTGAAACATGTTTGGAGCCTTTAGGATAGATAGATAGATAGATAGATAGATAGATAGATAGATAGATAGATAGACAGATAGATGGATGGATAGATGCCTTTCTCTGATTTTACATTTTGAAGGGCTTAGAAAGAAAACAAGTGAATGCACATGCCCTACTCTTTCTAGTGTGGTTGCTGAAGGCAAAGATTCCCGGTCCTTGGTGATTGTATACATGCTCATTCCATCTGTTTGGTGTTCTATGCAGGTTGGATGTCTGTTAACTTAATACTCTCATTGTTGTGTCCTTTACCATGTTTTATTTCTTTGTAAATATGTCACATTACTGCTAAGGTCATAATCAGAAACACATTATATGCTCATAAATATTCTATGACATACTGGTTGAATTATAAGTGGATAAAGTGGCATAATTCAATTGGACTATTAGCATATTAAACATGGTCACAAAAGATGTGAGGAGATAGCTTCTATAAGTTAACAGTGAGGTCACGCTACAGAATAAAATCATGTCTTTTATCCATTTTGTCTTGATGTTGGCAGTTTATGAATAGAGCACAAAAGGTGAACAAAACAAAGGGTCCCTGCTGCTTAAGTCACTTCAATAGCTTTATGTACTATATTCCAAATTATTTAAAGCAATCTTTTTATACTTTATTAATTATTCACTAGGGAAAAACCACCTTTTCAGTACTGCTTGCTCTAGGTAAACAAGTTGCATGTTTAATTTCAAATCTCACATAAGCACAAAAATAAGAAATCTAATTTCATGTTTTAAACATTTAATGTGAACAAAATTATTGATTGAAGTAAATAAATATGCAGCCATAAATTATTTAAATTGAGTCTTTTTAAGCAGCTTTATAGAATAAACTCCTTAAGGTTTCATGGTTAGTAGGAAAAATATGTAATTTACTTAAAGATAATCTCTCCCCCTTTTTTTGTTTCACTGTATCCTTGGTGTTATGTTTCAAGGGTAACAACTAGCTTGGATGAGGCCAGGTCACCAAAAGCACATGTGTGAATCTGGTGTCTCTGCTGATTCCTCTAGCTTCATTGCAAAGTAAGAAAATGAGATTCTGCTGGGCAATGGTGGTGCATGCTTTTAATCCCAGCACTCAGGAGACAGAGGCAGGAGGATTTCTGAGTTCAAGT